>NC_091283.1:315028965-315332993 GCF_032444005.1 Ranitomeya imitator
CATTTGGGTGGTCTGTGATCGCTTTTCTAAAATGGTCCATCTGGTGCCCTTGGTTAAATTGCCTTCCTCCTCTGATTTGGTGCCTTTGTTCTTCCAGCATGTGGTTCGTTTGCATGGCATTCCTGAGAATATTGTTTCTGACAGAGGTTCCCAGTTTGTCTCGAGGTTCTGGCGAGCCTTTTGTGGTAGGATGGGCATTGACCTATCTTTTTCCTCGGCCTTCCATCCTCAGACTAATGGCCAGACCGAACGAACCAATCAGACCTTGGAAACATATCTGAGATGTTTTGTTTCTGCTGACCAGGATGATTGGGTGTCATTTTTGCCGTTGGCTGAGTTCGCCCTTAATAATCGGGCCAGCTCGGCTACCTTGGTCTCTCCATTTTTCTGCAATTCTGGGTTCCATCCTCGTTTCTCTTCAGGACAGGTTGAGTCTTCGGACTGTCCTGGTGTGGATTCTGTGGTGGACAGGTTGCAGCAGATCTGGACTCAGGTAGTGGACAATTTGACCTTGTCCCAGGAGAAGGCTCAGCTTTTCGCTAATCGTAGACGCCGTGTGGGTCCCCGACTTCGTGTTGGGGATCTGGTTTGGTTATCTTCTCGTCATATTCCTATGAAGGTTTTCTCTCCTAAATTTAAACCTCGTTTTATTGGTCCGTATAGGATTTCTGAGATTCTCAATCCGGTGTCTTTTCGTCTGACCCTCCCAGACTCCTTTTCCATACATAATGTATTCCATAGGTCGTTGTTGAGAAGATACGTGGCACCTATGGTTCCATCTGTGGAGCCTCCTGCCCCTGTTTTGGTGGAGGGGGAATTGGAGTATATTGTGGAGAAAATTTTGGATTCTCGTGTCTCTAGACGGAAACTCCAGTATCTGGTCAAATGGAAGGGTTATGCTCAGGAGGATAATTCCTGGGTTTTTGCCTCTGATGTCCATGCCCCAGATCTTGTTCGTGCCTTTCATGTGGCTCATCCTGATCGGCCTGGGGGTTCTGGTGAGGGTTCAGTGACCCCTCCTCAAGGGGGGGGTACTGTTGTGAATTCTGTGGCTGAATTCACTCCTGTGGTCACAAGAGGTATTGCAGCCTCTGGGCTTCCTCCCTCAGGTGTTTTGGTGAGCTCGTTGGCTGCCTTGCTATTTAACTCCACCTGAGTCTGTCTTCCTTGCTCCTTGTCAATGTTCCAGTGTTGGATCTGAGCTACTGCATCTTTCCTGTGGCCTGCTGCTCTGCTAGATAAGTGTTACTTTGTTTTTGTTTCCGTTTTTTCTGTCCAGCTGTGCTATTCTCTTTTGCTGGATGCTCTGAGACGCAAAGGGTGCACCGCCGTGCCGTTAGTTCGGCACGGTGGGTCTTTTTGCCCCCCTTTGCGTGGTTCTGCTTTAGGGTTTTTTGTAGACTGCATAGTTCTCTTTGCTATCCTCGCTCTGTCTAGAATATCGGGCCTCACTTTGCTGAATCTATTTCATTCCTACGTTTTGTCTTTTCATCTTGCTAACAGTCATTATATGTGGGGGGCTGCCTATTCCTTTGGGGTATTTCTCTGAGGCAAGTCAGGCTTGTATTTCTATCTTCAGGCTAGTCAGCTCCTCAGGCAGTGCCGAGTTGCATAGGTAGTGTTAGGCGCAATCCACTGCTGCTTTTAGTTGTGTGAGGATAGGTTCAGGTATTGCAGTCTGCAGAGATTCCACGTCTCAGAGCTTGTTCTATTGTTTTTGGGTTATTGCCATATCACTGTATGTGCGCTGATTACTGCACACTGTGTTGCCTGATAGCACAGCATAACAGGGGGCTGTCTATCCTTTGGGGATTTTCTCTGAGGCAAGATAGCTTTCCTGTTTCTATCTTTAGAGGTAGTTAGTTCTCCGGCTGTGACGAGATGTCTAGGGAGTGACAGGAACATTCCACGGCTACTTCTAGTGTTGTATTAAGCTTAGGAACCGCGGTCAGTACAGGAGCCACCCCCTTCAGAGCTCGTCCCATGTTGCTCCTAAACCACCAGTTCATAACAGGAAAGCCCATTGCTGCCTGCTGATATTAAGAATCTTGGAAACAGAACAATATCCCAAAAGGTTCCCAGTCAATTAATAACAGCTCACCCCTGTTTGCTTGGCAATTACTAGTTAGTTTACAGAGGACCCCAGAAAAAAAGATGTGGGGTCCACTTATAATTTCAAACCAGCAAAGGCTAAGCAGACACCTGTGGATTGATATTAATAGCCTGGGAAGGGGCGAATGATATTGCCCCCCTCTCAGGCTACCAACATCAGCCCTCAGCCACCCCAGAAATAGTGCATCCTAAAGATGCGCCAAATCTGGTGCTTAGCCTCGCTTTTCCCACTTGCTGTGGTGCGGTGGCAAGTGACGTAATAGGATTTGGGTTGATGCCCCTGGGGGTTATTCATGGAGAGGCATCTATTAGACATTCCCATTACTAACCCCATAGTAAATTTTAAAATAAACACACAGCAAGAATAAAATCCTTTATTTGAAATAAATACTCCCCAACCCTCTTTTCCCCATTTATTACTGTAAACATGAAAATAATAAAAAACGTACGTGTCCGATGAGAAGATAATCCATTTGTCACATGCCATAATCCATCTCTGCTACATCTAGATGACTTGATGAATGGTGGCATGATGTGACTGCTCACCCTGACTCCAGGAGACACTGAGCTAAGGTTGGGTCTCAGCTTCAGTGATGAGCGGTAACATCATAGAGGTTACTGCCGGTCACTGCCAGCTGTTCCCACATTCAGTTCACTGTGAGCGTCCAAATGAACTTGGGTAATCTTCACGATGTTACCGCTAGCACCACGAGAAAATTCTCACAGTGCTAGCGGTGACGTCATGAAGATAACCTCAGTATATCGGCTGGCTCACAGTAATCCGAGCGTGGGAACAGTGCAGAAAAAATAAGTTATGGCTCTTGTATAGAAGGGATGAAAAATATTTATGCTGCTCATGAAACAGTGCGTCTTCCATGGGTTGTGTCTGGTGTTGTATATCAGCTCCTTTCAAAGGACTCATCAAAATAACCGTTGAAACCAAGTACAGGTGCTCTGAGTCAATCATATAAATACACCTTCCCACCTGCTTGCTTGCCACCTATTTCCACTCCTTCATGAAACCAGAGTTGTCAATCTACTTTCACGCTTTCGTCAGTATGGGGCCATCGCAAACCGTCGGCCTGATGTACCGACGGACGTTGTGCTAAATTTAGCATAACGTGGGCAGCGGATGCAGTTTTACAAAGCATCCGCTGCCCATTGTGATGAGCGGGGAGGAGGGGGCGGAGTTCCTGCCGCGCATGCGCGATCGGAAATGGCGGACACTTTGCACAAAAAACGTTACATTGAAAGTTGTTTTGTGCATCACATCCGCCAAAACATGACAGATCCGTCGCACGACGGATCCGTCGCACGACGGATGCGACGTGTGCCCATCCGTCATGATCCGTCGCAAATACAAGTCTATGGGCACATTTGCAGGATGCGTTTTTTGCCCATATTGATGGATTGCGACGGAGCCCAGAAGACGGAAGTGTGAAAGTAGCCTAAGAAGAGGAGGTGGGTGGAAATTGAGGGAAGAGAGCAGGTGGGAAGGTGCAAGTAAATGATTGACCCCACCATTAAGCAGTGATCTCCAGTTCTTGGTTTGGACAGTTATTCTGTGCTGACAGACTGCCTTTAAATTGAATTAGGTTTAGGGGCAACCTATTGACAGATGCGGCACTGATTTTAGAACAAATCATCCATACTGTACTAACCATGCTAAGCTGAGCTAAGCAATGGGACAACAGCATCTCAGTTTTCCCCATTTAATAGCAATGGCAATGGCCTCTAGCTTTTTCTTTGTACTCTATTATTTTATTTTTGTGGTTGTCAGAAATTTTTTATCATTAATATTTTATTTTTTATCTTGTTTTTCTATCCAACTTTACACTGCACAGTTGGAATTTGGAATACCTTTAGCTCATTTAGCTTTCAATAATTTAATTTTTCTCCTTTTTTTAAGTTTCATTTTATTCCTCCATATTTTGTTACCAGAGGGTATGTACTTATTACACTATACCAGTAAAATATTTATTAGATGTTCCGATTTTAATTTTTGTATCTTTAACAGCACAGACTCCAAGGCTTCAATACAAAGTGCTTCCTTTGAACTTTAATTTTTACAATTCAAAGCCTTGGTCCTTTGAATCATTTTATACCAAAAGTTCCCCTATTATGGTCATATAATATAATCATACAAAAACCATAATGTTTAGCTGACTTTGCCATAAATCTGTTGGGATCTAAATCATTAAATTACTACATATTTTGGCATAAAACAAAATATTAATGTATCCAGCTTCCCATGTTTTATGCAAGTTTTCCTGCAAATAGAGTAGATAGTTTATTTTAACAGTTCAGCTTTGAAAAAAAAAACTGCAATCATTTTTCATACATGTGTTAGGGTGGTTTCACACTTGCGT
This sequence comes from Ranitomeya imitator, assembly GCF_032444005.1. Classification (NCBI taxonomy): domain Eukaryota; kingdom Metazoa; phylum Chordata; class Amphibia; order Anura; family Dendrobatidae; genus Ranitomeya; species Ranitomeya imitator. The sequence continues at coordinate 315,033,447 of NC_091283.1, forward strand.
TTTTGTCTGCATCGTTTTTTTCCCTATATTTAACATTGAAAACGCATGCGTTTTTTTGTGTACGCGTTTGGTCGCGTTTTGTGACGCATGCGTTTTTTTACTGCATGCGTTCATTTTCTGAAATGCTACTTGTAGTATTTTTAGAAGCGTTTTTTGGACCCAAAAAAAACGCATGCGTTTTCATGCGTTTTTTTGGGTCAAAAAATACATTGGAGTCAATGGGGACGCATGCGTTTTTTGGTGCATGCGTTTTTTGCGGTAAAACCACGTCGCGGCTTCTGATTGGTCGCGTGGCGGTCACATGGGCGGCACGCGATCAATCAGAAGCCGCGATGTCATTCTCAGGTCCTAAAGGCGCTCATTTTAAACAAAGAAGCCGGCCGGTTACCAGCGTGATGTCCAGGGGCCGCTGGAGAGGTGAATATATCAATATTTTTTATTTTAATTCTTTATTTTACACATCCCTATGGATCCGATACCGATACCCAATACCACAAAAGTATCGGATCTCGGTATCGGAATTCCGATACCGCAAGTATCGGCCGATACCCGATACTTGCGGTATCGGAATGCTCAACACTATTAGTTATGTAGAATTGTAATTCTAATGATGACTCGTACAGGGAAAAGAGACTTCCCGTTTCTACAGACAGCTTAGGATAATTCAGACAGTCAGTTTTAGATCATGTGATAACCTGATGGAAAATAGAAGTATTAACTGGCTAGAGTGGCAAAATGAGCAATTCTAACTACACAGTATCAAATAATATGATGATTGCAATAAATTAAATGGCTAAAAACTTCGATGGGAGTGCTTCTTTAACCCCTTTACCCCCAAGGGTGGTTTGCACGTTAATGACCAGGCCAATTTTTACAATTCTGACCACTGTCCCTTTATGAGGTTATAACTCCGAAACGCTTCAACGGATCCTGGTGATTCTGACATTGTTTTCTCGTGACATATTGTACTTCATGATAGTGGTAAAATTTCTTTGATAGTACCTGCGTTTATTTGTGAAAAAAACGGAAATTTGGCGAAAATTTTGAAAATTTTGCAATTTTCAAACTTTGAATTTTTATGCAATTAAATCACAGAGATATGTCACACAAAATACTTAATAAGTAACATTTCCCACATGTCTCCTTTACATCAGCATAATTTTGGAACCAATTTTTTTTTTTGTTAGGGAGTTATAAGGGTTAAAAGTTGACCAGCAATTTCTCATTTTTACAACACCATTTTTTTTTAGGGACCACGTCTCATTTGAAGTCATTTTGAGGGGTCTATATGATAGAAAATGCCCAAGTGTGACACCATTCTAAAAACTGCACCCCTCAAGGTGCTCAAAACCACATTCAAGAAGTTTATTAACCCTTCAGGTGTTTAATAGGAATTTTTGGAATGTTTAAATAAAAATGAACATTTAACTTTTTTACACAAAAAATTTACTTCAGCTCCAATTTGTTTTATTTTACCAAGGGTAACAGGAGAAATTGGACCCAAAAAGTTGTTGTCCAATTTGTCCTGAGTACGCTGATACCCCATATGTGGCAGTAAACCACTGTTTGGGCGCATGGGAGAGCTCGGAAGGGAAGGAGCGCTATTTGACTTTTCAATGCAAACTTGACAGGAATTGAGATGGGACGCCATGTTGCGTTTGGAGAGCCACTGATGTGCCTAAACATTGAAACCCCCCACAAGTGACACCATTTTGGAAAGTAGACCCCCTAAGGAACTTATCTGGATGTGTGGTGAGCACTTTGACCCACCAAGTGCTTCACAGAAGTTTATAATGCAGAACCGTAAAAATAAAAAATCATATTTTTTCACAAAAATTATATTTTTGCCCCCAATTTTTTATTTTTCCAAGGGTAAGAGAAGAAATTGGACCTCAAAAGTTGTTGTCCAATTTGTCCTGAGTACGCTGATACCCCATATGTGGCAGTAAACCACTGTTTGGGCGCATGGGAGAGCTCGGAAGGGAAGGAGCGCAGTTTGACTTTTCAATGCAAAATTGACAGAAATTGAGATGGGACGCCATGTTGCGTTTGGAGAGCCACTGATGTGCCTAAACATTGAAACCCCCCACAAGTGACACCATTTTGGAAAGTAGACCCCCTAAGGAACTTATCTAGAGGTGTGGTGAGCACTTTGACCCACCAAGTGCTTCACAGAAGTTTATAATGCAGAACCGTAAAAATAAAAAATCATATTTTTTCACAAAAATTATATTTTTGCCCCCAATTTTTTATTTTTCCAAGGGTAAGAGAAGAAATTGGACCTCAAAAGTTGTTGTCCAATTTGTCCCGAGTACGCTGATACCCCATATGTGGCAGTAAACCACTGTTTGGGCGCATGGGAGAGCTCGGAAGGGAAGGAGCGCCGTTTGACTTTTCAATGCAAAATTGACAGGAATTGAGATGGGACGCCATGTTGCGTTTGGAGAGCCACTGATGTGCCTAAACATTGAAACCCCCCACAAGTGACACCATTTTGGAAAGTAGACCCCCTAAGGAACTTATCTGGATGTGTGGTGAGCACTTTGACCCACCAAGGGCTTCACAGAAGTTTATAATGCAGAGCCATAAAAATAAAACAAAATTTTTTTCCCACAAAAATTATTTTTTAGCCCCCAGTTTTGTATTTTCTCTAGGGTAAGAGGAGAAATTGGACCACAAAAGTTGTTGTCCAATTTGTCCTGAGTACGCTGATACCCCATATGTGGGGGGGAACCACCGTTTGGGCGCATGGGAGGGTTCGGAAGGGAAGGAGCGCCATTTGGAATGCAGACTTAGATGGAATGGTCTGCAGGCGTCACATTGCGTTTGCAGAGCCCCTAATGTACCTAAACAGTAGAAACCCCCCACAAGTGACACCATTTTGGAAAGTAGACCCCCTAAGGAACTCATCTTGATGTGTTGTGAGAGCTTTGAACCCCCAAGTATTTCACTACAGTTTATAACGCAGAGCCATGCAAATAAAAAATATTTTTTTTTCCACAAAAATTATATTTTAGCCCCCAGTTTTGTATTTTTCCAAGGTTAGCAGGAGAAATTGGACCCTAAATGTTGTTGTCCAATTTGTCCTGAGTACGCTGATACCCGATATGTGGGGGGGAACCACCGTTTGGGCGCATGGGAGGGCTCGGAAGGGAAGGAGCATCATTTGGAATGCAGACTTAGATGGATTGGTCTGCAGGCGTCACATTGCGTTTGCAGAGCCCCTAATGTACCTAAACAGTAGAAACCCCCCACAAGTGACCCCATATTGGAAACTAGACCCCTCAATGAACTTATCTAGATGTGTTGTGAGAACTTTGAACCCCCAAGTGTTTCACTACAGTTTATAACGCAGAGCCGTGAAAATAAAAAATCTTTTTGTTTTCCCACAAAAATTATTTTTTAGCCCCCAGTTTTGTATTTTCCCAAGGGTAACAGGAGAAATTGGTCCACAAAAGTTGTTGTCCAATTTGTCCTGAGTACGCTGATACCCGATATGTGGGGGGGAACCACCGTTTGGGCGCATGGGAGGGCTCGGAAGGGAAGGAGCATCATTTGGAATGCAGACTTAGATGGATTGGTCTGCAGGCGTCACATTGCGTTTGCAGAGCCCCTAATGTACCTAAACAGTAGAAACCCCCCACAAGTGACCCCATATTGGAAACTAGACCCCTCAATGAACTTATCTAGATGTGTTGTGAGAACTTTGAACCCCCAAGTGTTTCACTACAGTTTATAACGCAGAGCCGTGAAAATAAAAAATCTTTTTGTTTTCCCACAAAAATTATTTTTTAGCCCCCAGTTTTGTATTTTCCCAAGGGTAACAGGAGAAATTGGTCCACAAAAGTTGTTGTCCAATTTGTCCTGAGTACGCTGATACCCGATATGTGGGGGGGAACCACCGTTTGGGCGCATGGGAGGGCTCGGAAGGTAAGGAGCATCATTTGGAATGCAGACTTAGATGGATTGGTCTGCAGGCGTCACATTGCGTTTGCAGAGCCCCTAATGTACCTAAACAGTAGAAACCCCCCACAAGTGACCCCATATTGGAAACTAGACCCCTCAATGAACTTATCTAGATGTGTTGTGAGAACTTTGAACCCCCAAGTGTTTCACTACAGTTTATAACGCAGAGCCGTGAAAATAAAAAATCTTTTTGTTTTCCCACAAAAATTATTTTTTAGCCCCCAGTTTTGTATTTTCCCAAGGGTAACAGGAGAAATTGGTCCACAAAAGTTGTTGTCCAATTTGTCCTGAGTACGCTGATACCCCATATGTTGGGGTAAACCCCTGTTTGGGCACACAGGAGAGCTCGGAAGGGAAGGAGCACTGTTTTACTTTTTCAACGCAGAATTGGCTGGAATTGAGATCGGACGCCATGTCGTGTTTGGAGAGCCCCTGATGTGCCGAAACAGTGGAAACCCCCCAATTATAACTGAAACCCTAATCTAAACACACCCCTAACCCTAATTCCAACGGTAACCCTAACCACACCTCTAACCCTGACACACCCCTAACCCTAATCCCAACCCTATTCCCAACTGTAAATGTAATCTAAACCCTAACCCTAACTTTAGCCCCAACCCTAACTGTAGCCCCAACCCTAGCCCTAACCCTAGCCCTAACCCTAGCCCTAACCCTAGCCCTAACCCTAGCCCTAGCCCTAGCCCTAACCCTAGCCCTAACCCTAGCCCTAACCCTAGCCCTAACCCTAGCCCTAACCCTAACCCTAGCCCTAACCCTAGCCCTAACCCTAGCCCTAACCCTAGCCCTAGCCCTAACCCTAGCCCTAACCCTAGCCCTAATGGGAAAATGGAAATAAATACATTTTTTTTTATTTTTCCCTAACTAAGGGGGTGATGAAGGGGGGTTTGATTTACTTTTATAGCGAGTTTTTTAGCGGATTTTTATGATTGGCAGCCGTCACACACTGAAAGACCCTTTTTATTGCAAAAAATATTTTTTGCAATACCACATTTTGAGAGCTATAATTTTTCCATATTTTGGTCCACAGAGTCATGTGAGGTCTTGTTTTTTGCGGGACGAGTTGACGTTTTTATTGAAAACATTTTTGGGCACGTGACATTTTTTTATCGCTTTTTATTCCGATTTTTGTGAGGAAGAATGACCAAAAGCCAGCTATTCATGAATTTCTATTGGGGGAGGCGTTTATACCGTTCCGCGTTTGGTAAAATTGATAAATCAGTTTTATTCTTCGGGTCAGTACGATTACAGCGATACCTCATTTATATCATTTTTTTATGGTTTGGTGCTTTTATACGATAAAAACTATTTTACAGAAAAAATAATTATTTTTGCATCGCTTTATTCTCAGGACTATAACTTTTTTATTTTTTTGCTGATGATGCTGTATGGCGGCTCTTTTTTTGCGGGACAATATGACGCTTTCAGCGGTACCATGGTTATTTATATCTGTCCTTTTGATCGCGTGTTATTCCACTTTTTGTTCGGCGGTATGATAATAAAGCGTTGTTTTTTGCCTCGTTTTTTTTTTTTTTTTCTTACGGTGTTTACTGAAGGGGTTAACTAGTGGGCCAGTTTTATAGGTCGGGCCGTTACGGACGCGGCGATACTAAATATGTGTACTTTTATTGGTTTTTTTTTTTTATTTAGATGAAGAAATGTATTTATGGGAATAATATTTTTTTTTTTTTTCATTATTTTGGAATATTTTTTTTTATTTTTTTTACACATTTGGAAATTTTTTTTTTTACTTTTTTACTTTGTCCCAGGGGGGGACATCACAGATCAGTGATCTGACAGTGTGCACAGCACTCTGTCAGATCACTGATCTGATAGGAGTGCAGGCTGCTTCACAGTGCCTGCTCTGAGCAGGCTCTGTGAAGCCACCTCCCTCCCTGCAGGACCCGGATCCGCGGCCATCTTGGATCCGGGGCTCGAGCAGGGAGGGAGGTGAGGAGACCCTCGCAGCAACGCGATCACATCGCGTTGCTGCGGGGGGCTCAGGGAAGCCCGCAGGGAGCCCCCTCCCTGCGCGGTGCTTCCCTGCACCGCCGGCACATCGCGATCATCTTTGATCGCGGTGTGCCAGGGGTTAATGTGCCGGGGGCGGTCCGTGACCGCTCCTGGCACATAGTGCCGGATGTCAGCTGCGATAAGCAGCTGACACCCGGCCGCGATCGGCCGCGCTCCCCCCGTGAGCGCGGCCGATCGGCTATGACGTACTATCCCGTCCAGGGTCAGATAAGCCCAGGGCACCTCGACGGGATAGTACGTCTAAGGTCACAGAGGGGTTAAAGAAGTACTCTACCTATAGGCAAATTTCTGATTTTTTTTAACTATAATATTGATTTACTTTTTGTCTGTTGTCAGGTGCAGATTTTTTAAAAATCTTTTAATATCCACAACTGTGTCACCCGCCTACTACATGTAGCATGTATAACACCGAAGCAAGAAACTAATAATCAGGTGTCAATTAAAATTTACAATAACAACTCAATAATGCTCACCTTCCAAATTTTGTGAAAACAGAGAATGCTGAAAATACTAAGTGCATCTCTGGCAGGAGAAATGAATAAACAGATGTGCCATGAAAAGGACAGGAGAGGCCCCCTGCAGAGAGGATATATTAAACCTATAGATCAGTAACACAGAGCGCGCTCTTTGCCTTTTAAAGCTGAAACTGCATTATAAACTCTAAATTGTGCTGCCAGTGAATAAGCAGCTATCAAGGCAATTGTCTGAATGTTTGTGTGCCAGGATATTCTGTCTTTCTCAGCATCCATCTGCTCTCCACCTCTCAGAGCAGCCGCCATATGCAGAGTCCCTGTGCATACTGCCTCTCATATGCTTTAGTGCTGTATAACAACAAGGGTAGTGATTAGTGATGGGCGAACCTGAACAGTAAAGTTTGGGATCTGTATCAAACACCTAGTGTCTGTGCCTGGACCCCGAACACAAACTTCTCCAAGAAGTCCTTATTACTGTTCGGGTTTGGAAGCCTGAACATCCAATGTTTCCCACGCTGTCATCTGTATGACAGCGTGAGAAACACCAGCTCCAATTAGTGGTAAGTTTGGTCAGAACGATGCAGTTCCCGTGCTGTCATACAGATGAGAGTGTGTGAGCAGCAGCTTTGACAGAGCTGTGCAAAGGTGTCAGTGTGCAGAGCTGGGTGGCGCCTGTCCTTTTATAATCTCTGCTGATGTCAGACTGCCAGCCAATCACAGTAATGCCACAACCAAGATGGCTACAAATTACAGTGACTCACAGGCAATCCCTGCATGCTTATTGACTGTGTAACAGGTGCCAAAGATGCAGGACTAGGATTTGAGCTTTACATCAAGCACTGCCCATTACTAACCAAGTAAGGAGCACATCCGAGCACCATGATATTCGAGCGATGGCCGAGTATCACCGAGCACGTTTGCTCATCCTTATTCTTTGCCGCCAGTAATAGGCTCACGCTGTCCACATCAGCCTTTTGCCTGTGACTGCTGCTGTCACTTCAAATCACAACATGTTAACTGAACTTGACACTTCCTGAACTTGACACCTTTAACTTCCACTCTAAACTTGTCCAGCTGTTACAGTTAACCCTGTCTAGGCTAAACTGCAACCGAAGAGGGTTTTCGTTTAAAAAAACATATATTAATATAAAATAAATTTAACAACTTGGGGTGTCAAGGAATAGAACATCACCTTCACCACTCCTACATCTGGCCCATTTGCCCATCTTGGTAGATCTGCAGATTTTCCAGAGCGTCTAGTCAAGGTACACCACCTGAGCACCCATTTCTTGAAGTCAGTTATAGCTGCTGCAACTCTTGGAATGCTGTAGCAGCACATGCAAATGCCAGCTCACCGACTGGTGTGCGATGTTACCAAGCTATGGAAATTTACACTGCACATACTGGAGAGGCTTTGTGAGCAGCAGAGGCCAGTAGTAGAATACTAGTTCCAACCTGCCTGTCAGGATTCTGGTCAGCCTCAGCACATAACAACCAAAGAGTAGGCAATGGCATGGATGTCTGACATTTATGCTGTTGAGGACTCCAAAAAGATATTGACCAGCAATGACACTATCTTCAGCACAACGATACTGTTTCTATACCTAGTAAAACAGTCGCTGCAGACAATTAAACATGAAGATTTCCATGCGGTCTAGATGGAGATGGAGGAAGACATGATATAGGGAGATACTACCCAACCCAGTCTCATCTGATCTTCTTAGTGCAGATTGGGTAACAATGAGAAGATGGAGGCTGAGGAGGAAGCCTACGTCCCATCCCCTGATGACGCCTCTAGCATCGTGAAACATGCTGGGGGGATGCTTGTGCTAAAATTTGTTGTCCTATTCTGCCAATATGTGTTAGCATACTGGGTGCTATACACTTTCTAAATATAAATTAGCAGGAATACTGCATAACATAACTGCATAAAATAACGGAGACAGTTTAGGGACAAAACTTTATACCCTTTGTATATTGTTTATTTTAATTACCATAATCGAAATACAAGTTAAATTTCATGCTCTTCTAGTGAAGGTTTATTTGGGGTTCTGCCTAATTTGGAAATTGTTTTTGAAAACCTGAAGACAGAAAATGAAGTTCAAAAGACTGGGCATTTGCACAACAAATCATTTTTACTTTGCAGTACATCTTTTAACATTTTAGCACTTTTTCAGGTGGTTAAGGTCGAGTAAACCTGCCTGAATAAGACATTATGTTTGCATAATTTTATTCTGACTTACCAGTAGGTTGTGTGACCACTTAAAATGGCTAGAATAGTATGAATGTCAAATATTGTATGTGTAATGAGGCTTTTTCAGTGTGTGAAGTGGGGGTATGGACCCACTGCATCACTAGCCGGGCTTACCCAGGAGGGACATGACTATGTGCCTAACTGGTCTTCAGTAAAGCCTCTGATGGTGAGGATAGGCTTGGTCCATTAGAATAGCCACCAGGTACTACTCCAGGGCAGTGCTATAACCTGAAGCAGCTGACCAATAGGTGAAGGCAGGGGTACGAAGTTCAGAGGGCACAGGCAGAGATGTAGTCAGACAATCCGAGGTTGGTGCAGTCAGCACAAGATCAGAATACAAAGCCGAGATCAGGAGCGTAGAGGTCAGATGAAACAGGGAAACTGACCGGGTCTGTAATAGGAGAGATAAAGCTATAATAATAATTTTAATTATATAGCGCCAACATATTCCGCAGCGCTTTACAAATTATAGAAGGAATTTGTACAGACAATAGACATTACAGCATAACAAAAATCACAGTTCAAAATAGATACCAAGAGGAGTGAAGGTCCTGCTCACAAGCTTACACTCTATGAGGAAAAAGGGGGAGACACGAGAGGTGGATAGTAACAATTGCTTTCGTTGTTCGGACCAGCCATAGTGTAAGGCTCGGGTGTTCATGTAAAGCTGCATGAACCAGTTAACAGCCTAAGTATGTAACAGTACCGACACAAAGGGCTATTAACTGTCCGCAACAAGCTTTCCTACATCCATGATCTTTTTGTTATTACCAAACTTTCCTTCCCCGCCATCACCGAAACCTGGCTCACCCCTTCTGACACAGCCTCTCCTGCTGCACTTTCCTATGGTGGCTTCCACCTTTCTCACACACCCCGCCCCAGCAGCAAGCATGGCGGAGGAGTTGGTTTTCTCCTGTCAGATAACTGCTCCTTCACCCCAATCCTACTGCCACCCTCTGTTACCCTCCCTTCCTTTGAGGTGCACTCTGTGCGCATCTATGCCCCCACCAACCTCCAACTGGCTGTCATTTACTGCCCCCCAGGGCCAGCCACCACCTTCTTTGACCACTTCACCACCTGGCTACTTCATTTCCTTTCTGCGGACATCCCCACTATCATCATGGGCAACTTCAACATCCCCATTGACACTTCCCTATCAGCTGCTGCTAAACTTTTATCTCTCACTTACTCCTTCAGCCTCACTCAATGGTCTTCTGCAGCCACTCACAAAGATGGTCACACATTGGACCTAATCTTCACCTGCCTCTGCTCCCTATCTATCCTCTCTAACTCACCTCTTCCTCTTTCTGACCACAATCTACTCACATTCTCTTCACTCTCCACTCCTTGTCTACAATCCCCACCCCACAAACTTGCACAACCTCGCAGAAATCTTAAACATTTTGATCTACATTCACTCTCTGAATCCCTCCTCCCTCTCACAGACATAAGTTCCCTACACAATGCGGTTGACGCTGCCGCTCTATATAACACCACAATAGCTGCAGCTTTGGAATCTCTTGCCTCTCTCACACATACCAAAGCTTGCAAAATCAACAGACAGCCCTGGCACACGAGCCTGACCAAAGAACTGAGGCAAGCTTCCAGAGCTGCAGAGCGGAGATGGAAAAAATCCCACTCCAACGAGCATTTTATTGCATTCAAACAGTCCCTCACTACTTTCAAGACCACACTCGTCACAGCTAAACAAACTTACTTCTCATCTCTCATATCCTCCCTGTCTCACAACCCTAAACAGTTATTAATCACCTTCAACTCTCTCCTCCGTCCCCCAGCACCTCCTCCCTCCCCACTCATCTCAGCTGAAGACTTTGCCTCATTTTTCAAGTAGAAGATTGAGAATATCAGAGACAGTTTTAGTTGACCACCCCCAGAGCCCTTTCCGCCCAACTACCCAGCCCTCCACATCCAAAACCAACTTCAACACTATTACAAGATCGACTCTCCACTCTACTCTCAAGATCGCATCTCACCACCTGTGCACTTGACCCGATCCCTTCCCACTTCATCCCAAACCTCGCCACAGTCTTCATCCCAACCCTAACCCATCTCTTCAACCTATCACTAACAACTGGTATTTTCCCCTCAAGCTTTAAACATGCCTCAATCACACCTTCTGGACCGGTCCTCTGCCTTTGACACAGTGGACCATTCCCTATTACTACAGACCCTCTCATCCCTTGGCATTATAGACTTGGCCCTATCCTGGATCTCATCATACCTAACTGACCGAAAATTCAGCGTCTCCCATTCACACACCACCTCGTTCTAGGGCCCCTGCTCTTCTCCATTTACACTTTTGGCCTGGGACAGCTCATAGAATCTCACGGTTTTCAGTATCATCTCTATGCTGATGACACACAGATCTACATCTCTGGACCAGATATCACCACCCTACTAACCAGAATCCCTCAATGTCTATCCGCTATTTCATCCTTCTCCTCCGCTAGATTTCTAAAACTTAACATGGACAAAACAGAATTCATTGTCTTTCCCCCATCTCACGCAACCCAACCAACAAACCTATCCGTTACAGTAAACGGCTGCCCACTCTCCCCAGTCCCACAAGCTCGCTGTCTCGGGGTAATCCTTGACACTGATCTCTCCTTCAAACCGCATATCCAAGCCCTTTCCACTTCCTGCTGCCTTCAACTCAAAATTATTTCACGGATCCGTACATTCCTAAACCAAGAATCTGCAAAAACCCTGGTCCATGCCCTCATCATCTCCCGCCTCGACTACTGTAAGCTCCTGGTCTGTGGCCTCCCCTTGAACACTCTCGCACCCTTCCAATCTATTCTAAACTCAGCTGCCCAAGTAATTCACCTGTCCCCCCCTGTTCCCCAGCCTCTCCCCTCTGTCAATCCCTTCACTGGTTCCCCATTACCCAGAGACTCAAGTGCAAAAGCCTAACCATGAAATACAAAGCCATCCACAACTTGTCTCCTCCATACATCTGTGACCTCGTCTCCCGGAACTTTCCAGCATGCAACCTCCGATCCTCACAAGATCTCCTTCTCTACTCCCCTCTTATCTCCTCTTCCCACAATCGCATACAATATTTCTCTCGTGCATCACCCCTACTCTGGAACTCTCTACCACAACATATCAGACTCTCACCTACCATCGAAACCTTCAAAAAGAACCTGAAGACCTACCTCTTCCGGCAAGCCTACAACCTGCAGTAATCACCGATCGACCAAACCACTGCATGACCAGCTCTATCCTTACCTACTGTATCCTCACCCATCCCTTCTAGATTGTGAGCCCTCGCGGGCAGGGTCCTCTCTCCTCCTGTACCAGTTGTGACTTCTATTGTTCAAGATTATTGTACCTGTTTTTATTATGTATTCCCCTCCTCACATGTAAAGCACCATGGAATAAATGGCGCTGTAATAATAAATAATAATAATAATAATAATTTTTCAAGCAGAAGATTGAGAACATCAGAGACAGTTTTAGTTGACAACCCCCAGAGCCCTTCCTCCCAACTACCCAGCCCTCCACCTCCAAAACCAACTTCTCCACTATTACAGAAGATTGACTCTCCACTGTACTCTCAAGATCGCATCTCACCACCTGTGCACTTGACCTGATCCCTTCCCACTTCATACCGAGCCTCGCCACATTCTTCATCCCAACTCTAACCCATCTCTTCAACCTATCACTAACAACTGGTGTTTTCCCCTCAAGCTTTAAACATGACTCAATCACACCTATCCTCAAAAAACCCTCTCTTGACCCATCCTCTGTATCTAGCTATTGCCCTATATCACTTCTCCCCTATGCCTCAAAACTACTGGAACAACACATCCATCTTGAACTGTTCTCCCATCTATCTTCCTGCTCCCTTTTCAACCGCTTACAATCAGGCTTCCGGTCACACCACTCCAGTGGAACTGTCATAACAAAGGTCACCAATGACCTATTAACCGCCAATAGCAAGTGACACTACTCTATCCTCCTCCTCCTGGACCTGTCCTCTGTCTTTGACACAGTGGACCATTCCCTATTACTACAGATACTCTCATCCCTTGGCATCACAGACTTGGCCCAATCCTGGATCTCATCATACCTAACTGACCGAACATTCAGCATCTCCGATTCACACACCACCTCCTCACCTCGCCCCCTATCTGTCGGAGTCCCGCAAGGTTCAGTTCTAGGGCCCCTGCTCTTCTCCATTTACACTTTTGGCCTGGGACAGCTCATAGAATCTCACGGTTTTCAGTATCATCTCTATACTGATGACACAGATCTACATCTCTGGACCAGATATCACCATCCTACTAACCAGAATCCCTCAATGTCTATCCGCTATTTCATCATTCTTCTCCGCTAGATTTCTAAAACTTAACATGGATAAAACAGAATTCATTGTCTTTCCCCATCTCACACGACCTCCCCAGCGAACCTATCCATTACAGTAAACGGCTGCCCACTCTCCCCAGTCCCACAAGCTTGCTGTCTCTGGGTAATCCTTGACACTGATCTCTCCTTCAAACCGCATATCCAAGCCCTTTCCACTTCTTGCTGCCTTCAACTCAAAAATATTTCACGGATCCGTACATTCCTGAACCAAGAATCTGCAAAAACCCTAGTCCATGCCCTCATCATCTCCCGCATCGACTACTGTAACCTCCTGCTCTGTGGCCTCCCCTCGAACGCTCTCGCACCCCTCCAATATATTCTAAACTCAGCTGCCCTACTAGTCCACCTGTCTTCCCGCTATTCCACGGCCTCTCCCCTCTGTCAATCCCTTCACTGGCTCCCCATTACCCAGAGACTCCAGTACAAAAGCCTAACCAAGACATACAAAGCCATCCACAACCTGTCTCCTCCATACATCTGTGACCTCGTCTCCTGGTACTTTCCTGCACGCAACCTCCGCTCCTCACAAGATCTCCTTCTCTACTCCCCTCTTATCTCCTCTTCCCACACTCGCATACAAAATTTCTCTTGCGCATCACCCCTACTCTGGAACTCTCTACCACAACATATCAGACTCTCACCTACCATCGAAACCTTCAAAAAGAACCTGAAGACCTACCTCTCCCGGCAAGCCTACAACCTGCAGTAATCACCGATCGACCAAACCACTGCACGACCAGCTCTATCATTACCTACTGTATCCTCACCCATCACTGGTAGATTGTGAGCCCTCACGGGCAGGGTCCTCTCTCCTCCTGTACTAGTTGTGACTTGTATTGTTCAAGATTATTGTACCTGTTTTTATTATGTATACCCCTCCTCACATGTAAAGCTCCATGGAATAACTGGCACTATAATAATAAATAATAATGATAATAATAATTAACTGTATAAAGTGTATGAGAACATGATGCGAGCAACCTGATTATGGTTTAAGTTTTTTGAATGGGCCACACAGGGATAGTTAGGTTAATGTGTTGAGGCAGTAGGCCAGTATGAACAAATGCATTTTTAGGACACGCTTAAAACTGTGGGGATTGGGGATTAATCATATTAACCTGGGTAGTACATTCCAAAGAATTGGCGAAGCACATGAAAAGTCACGGAGACGGGAATGGGAGGTTCTGATTATTGAGGATGCTAACCTCAGGTCATTAGCAGAACAGAGAGCATGGGTAGGGTGGTAGACTGAGACCAGGGAGGAGATGTAGGGTGGTACTGAGCCATGGAGTGCTTTGTGGATGAGGGTAATAATTTTGTACTGGATTCTGGAGTGGATGGGTAACCAGTGTAATGACTGGCACAAGGTAGAGGTATCGGTGTAACGGTTGATGAGGAATATGATCCCGATTAATAGAGAGTTACAATAGTCCAGATGAGAATGAATGAGTGAAACAGTAAGAGTTTTTGAAGAGTCGAAAATAAGATAAGGGCGAATTCTAGAAATGTTTTTGAGATGCAGACAAGAAGAGTGAGCCAGTGATCGGATGTAGGGGATGAATTAAAGCTCGGAATCAAGTATGACCCCAAGGCAGCGGGCATGTTGCTTGGGAGTAATGGTGGAACCACACACGGAGATGGCAATGTCAGGCAAAGGTAAGTTAGTAGAGGGAGAGAACACGAGGAGTTCAGTTTTTGACAGGTTCAGATTTAGATAGAGGGAGGACATGATGTTAGAAACAGCAGTAAGACAATCACTGGTGTTTTCTAAAAAGGCAGGCGTGATATCAGGAGAAGAAGTGTATAATTTGGTGCCATCAGCATAGAGATGGTACTGGAAACCAAATCTACTGATTGTTTGTCCAATAGGGGCAGTATACAAAGAGAAGAGGAGGGGGCCTAGGACTGATGCTTGAGGAACCCCAACAGTATGGGGAAGGTAAGAGGAGGAGGAACTAGCAAAAGATACAGTGAAGGAGCGGTCAGAGAGATAGGAGGAGAACAAGGAGAGAACGGTGTCCTTGAGACCGATGGAGTGGATCATAGTGAGGAGGAGCTGATGATCCACAGTGTTGAATGCTGCGGAGAGATCCAAGAGAATTTGCATGGAGTAGTGACCATTAGATTTAGCTGTAAGTAGATCATTAGAGACTTTAGTGAGGGCAGTTTCAGTAGAGTGTAAAGAGCGGAAATCAGATTAAAGAGGGTCGAGAAGAGAGATATCTGAGAGATAGCGGATAAGACAGGAGTGGATCAGGCGTTCGAGGAGTTTAGAGATGAAGGGAAGATTAGAGACAGGTTTATAATTAGCGGCACAGTTTTGATTGAGGGATGGTTTTTAAGTAATGGATGTATGATGGCATGCTTAAATGAGGATAGAAAAATACCAGAAAAGAGAGAAAGGTTGAATAATTTTGTTAGGTGAGAGGTGACAGCCGGGGAAAGTGACTGGAGAAGATGTGATGGAATGGGGTCACTGGTGCATATGGTTGGGCGAGAAGATACAAGGAGCCTGATTACTTCTTCTTCTGTAAATGGTTCAAAGTCAGAGAGTGAGCTAGATGCAGTGGGGGAGGGAGGACAGTGCATGGTATGAAGGGATTGGGAGATAATTTCCTGTCGGATGTGGTCAATTTTTTCTTTGAAGTAATTGGCCAGATTGTCAGCGTGGAGATCCATGGTTGGGGCCTGCACTCTTGGGTTGAGTAGAGAATGAAAAGTGTCAGAGACATTTAGGGTTATTGGACAGTGAGATGATGAGAGTGATAAAAAAAGGTTTGTTTGGAGAGGTGAAGGGCAGAGTTGTATGTTTTAAGCATGAAGTTACAATGGTTGAAATCTTCGGGTAGATTAAATTTTCTCCACAGACGTTCGACGCACTTGGAGCACCGCTGCAGGAAACGTGTTTGCAGCGTGTGCCACGGTTGTCGTCATCTGTGCCAAGTTGTTCTATGTATAGGAGGTGCAATTTCATCCAGGGCACTTTGCAGGGTTTCATTGTAATGCTTCAGTGCAAAACCAGGCATGAAATGGAGGAGATAGGGGCCAATGAAGATTGCAAGTTCTTCATACGTTTCTGGGTGTAAATGGCCTGGATGTTTCTATTAATATGGAAAGTGGGGGTGACCTGAGAGGGATGGCTGTTCTTGATAGAGAATGAAAGAAGGTTGTAGTCAGAGAGCGGGAGAGAGTAGTTTGTGAAATCATACACCCTGTCAGGATGCTAGGAGACAAACTGCATTAGGAACCTAATTTCAGGCACGACATTGAGGGCAGAGCTGCCAAATATACCTCCTGTTGGCAGCAGATAGGCCAGGGAAGTTAAACTCTGCAGTTCACACGAGGATTAAATTCCAGCAAAGTCTGGCTACTCACTATAGCCAGGTGGAGATTCTCAGCAAAAGGAGGATGCTGTAGAGCTGGAAATACTGCAAGAGGGGGTGTTAGGAGTCGAGTTCCCGCCGCGGTACAGGGGGAATCTCAAACCATGTCCGCTGTGGTCTCCCATTCTTCTACAGCCGCAGTGGAGCCTGCTCAGCAGAGACTTGGTTCCCAATGTCTGGCTCAAGCTGATACTGTGCGCTTGGTTACTGCTGCCTTTCCAGGCTCTGCCTTTGTAGCCAGTACTGATCAGCAGCGAGCAGGCGTTTCAGGGACTAAGTCCTGCTTTTCCCATACTGAGCATGCCCACAGGACAACCTCCCATTGGAGGTCAGGGGTCAGACCCTCAGGTCCTGTAGCAGCTACTATTGGACCACTAGGTAGGTCCTTGAGTGCTGCAGCTATAAAAGGTTTGCATGGCCGCATGGCCATGCTAGTATAAACCTATTATCGTGTGTGTGTATATGTGTGCTTGTTCTGGTGATTGCTCCTTAATCATTCCCATTCCTTGTGTTGTTGAATGTTCGTGAATGTTGGAGCTACCTGACAGTGCTATCCTACACCAGAGCACGATCTATACTGCATCAAACCAGCAGTGTCCGCCTGCACGTCACTGCACGCACTCTGTGTTGTAATCTTAATTTATCCTGACAACTGGTCAGTGTAGGGTGGGAATTCCCACTTGATCTCTGCATCTTACTCGGGGCGTCATCAGGCGCGGGCTCCGAAGCCACCAAGGTTCAGAGCGGGATCAATCACCAGCTTAGTGGGGGTGAGTCTCAGGGATCCCACTAGCGTTCGTCTGCTGGATCCTGTGTTCGCTAACAGGGTACAGCATTTCATTTGTTTCACTGCCACTCTCTGAAGCAACAGAGTTCGCTTTAGTTCTTACCGGGTGTCTGAACCCGAGTTTACTGCGGTGTATTACCGCCATATAGTTACTTAGCAGCAGGTTCCATCTCTGCACGGTGGACCCCGGGCAGCAAATGCACCTTTACCATCTTTAATCTATTCGGTTCGTTCCGCCAGCCGTCACATTGGGTTCAGTATGATTGCCTGAAACTCAGAAGAGCAGAGCAATAAACGCAGTGAGTAGAAGTAGCGCTGAGCATGCGTACAAGTTATTGACATGCCACGGTAGTTGCCTAGAAGCACCATTGACAGGCATAGCACAAATTCGTTCAATTTACCAGATCCCAGGGATTGTCATGGCCTTCTCCCTTTATCTCCAGTACAAGGATCTGGACTAACACTGGGGCCACTGTGTTGGAGTCACGGGGTAGGCTGTGGACTGGTGGTGCAGTCAGGCAGGAGTTGTCAGGTCGCTGGATCAGAATCACAGAATCAGTAGTGCAGAAAATGTACCAATTAGGAGATGCAAGAGTTGTCAGTAAAAGGGTTGCAAACAGAACAGTAACCAAGTAACCAAGTAACCAAGGTTTTTCCACCAACATAGAAGAGGATTCTTTACTGTTAGGGCAGTGAGAATCTGGAATTGCTTGCCTGAGGAGGTGGTGATGGCGAACTCAGTCGAGAGGTTCAAGAGAGGCCTGGATGTCTTCCTGGAGCAGAACAATATTGTATCATACAATTATTAGGTTCTGTAGAAGGACGTAGATCTGGGGATTTATTATGATGGAATATAGGCTGAACTGGATGGACAAATGTCTTTTTTCGGCCTTACTAACTATGTTACTATGTAATACACAAAACAGGAGCTAAGAAGCAGCAGTAAATCAGAAGAAGCGCAAACTATATCTGGAAGCTACCAGCTGTAAGTATGATGCTTTCCAATTGGCTGAAGCAGTAATATCACTACTCCAGCTGGACGGCTCACGTGTACTGCCAGGCCTGATGGCACTACAGGTCTCAGCCACCATAATATTAGTGGCAGGACCAAGCCTTTACCACTCAGAGCTTCTGGTCCTGACATCTCCTCTGTCATTAGCGCCTCCTGCAGAATGAATATAGGGGCACCTGGAGCCAGAAGCAGACTTCACAAGAGCAGGTCCCAGAGATGTGACAATATGGCCCTGATTCTGGTGAGATACACACTTTTATAGTCTGTTATTAATAAAGTAACATAGTTTTCTACATAACAATTGTGTGATTCAAGGTGTTCTTCATGTGAAAGAAACACATTCAGTTCTATCTGAATTAATTATTATCAAGCTTGCAGAAACTCTTTTTTATTTCTAGTCGAGGTCAGCCTTCCCGCTGCACAAAGCTTGTTTATGTCCCTTGGCTGTAGCGGCTTGGCAAGTCAGTAGCTTCAACTTCAAGTAGAACTAGGTCAAATGCTGTGGTCAACACTGGGCATGGGCAGATCAAGCTCGACTATTGTCCACAATGTCCAGTCA
Organism: Ranitomeya imitator; assembly: GCF_032444005.1. Classification (NCBI taxonomy): domain Eukaryota; kingdom Metazoa; phylum Chordata; class Amphibia; order Anura; family Dendrobatidae; genus Ranitomeya; species Ranitomeya imitator. The sequence goes on from NC_091283.1 coordinate 315,052,325, forward strand.
ACAGGTTAATGAGACTGTACAACATGCGATCTATGCTGCAATGAAATTCCTGGCAGATGGGATACAATGTTAACAATATAAAAGTCGGCAAAGCAGACAATTTTGCAAATATAAGTAATTGACAAAAAATTAAGGCTTGAATCAATTTAAAGTTTCGCCGATAAAAACACAGATTGCTTTGCCTTAATGGATTGATTTTTTTATTGGAATGTACAGTATTAATTTCCTTTCCATCTTTGTGGCTCCATAAATAAACTATGCAGCCTATGTATTATTATTATCATTTCAGATTACCGGCATTAGGATATATCATATTTACAACCGTCATTGGGTTCCTTTTATTTTTGCATCAGAAATTTAGCCCAATTCCATTGATATGTTCGCTTGTTATGCGTTCCTTCTTATGTGGGAGATTGCGGGAAACAATTACTAAAGTGAAGTTGAGCGTTGTGTGGTCATTATTCATAGATTTTGGTAAGAATTCAAACTGCGTTGTACAGTGGTTATGACAGATAAAATTACCAGAAAATACCTGGAAATGAACCAAAATGTTGTGCAGAGCTTTTGTTTCATACGCCGCTGTAACAAGATTACCTTATCAGAGGAATTTCGGCAGTGTTGATCTACATTATGGCATCATTAGGCACAGTACATATGTATCCAAAACCTTATTACTCATTTCAGTTGATGGGTTTCCCAGACACAAAAAGGGTTAACTGTTGTTGCATCAAAGAGTCATATCATTAGTCAGCTTTGCCTTGGGGATCATACTCATTACACCTCCCCCTAATAATTTTAATGTGTCTGTGATCTATAGAGTGAGGCTTTGCACAGGCAAATCTCAACCAGATGTCTGCGCTTTGCCCCAATTAAAGTAGAAAGGGGGAGGTGCAGCAATTTATTAACTGGAAATGATGGGGCTCATACTACGATTGGGACATAACCTTATGAATTAGCATTATTTGATACAGACTGTTATTTTAGATGTTAAATTAATTTAAGACACACAGGAGGCAGAGCAAAATGGAAATTGCTGCTGAGGGGGGTTAAATATGTTTTCTATGATCTACATACATTATGACTGCTGCATAAAACAAACTTTCATTGTATAATAGTATTCTGGCTGGAAAGACCTGAAATTAATGTGGTTCTTCGTAGGTATGTGACCACTCAAATTTTGTGTGCCCTCTGCTGGAGAGCACTTACATAGTAATCCTATAGTTTTCAAATTTAAAGTCTGGATTTACTCTATATTTTATTTTATGTTACTATATCCAGTTACACCCTGTACTATGCTCCAGAGCTGCATTCACAATTCTGCTGACTGTAATTGGGAAAATCAACAGGTATAATGTCTGACACATCCTTAAAAGATTTGTGACGTAGTGAGACTATTTTAGTGCCTGATTTGATGCACACCACTAGAGCAGTGAAATCTGAAAGATTTCAGCTCTGAAGTCTGCAGAAATCGGAATACAGCTCTGTTCTATCTACACATTCTGACCGTCAGGGTATTATGTGTAATCTGTGAAGTGGTGCTCAAAGGTTAAAATCATAGAATCATAGAATTATAGAATGCTAGAGTTGGAAGGGACCACCAGGGTTATCGTGTCCAACCCCTTGCTCAAAGCAGGATTCACTAAACCATCTCAGACAGATGTCTGTCCAGCCTCTGTATGAAGACTTCCATTGAAGGAGAGCTCACCACCTCTCATGGCAACCTGTTCCACTCATTGATCACCTTCATTGTCAAAGTGATTTTTCAAATATCTAATCTGTATCTTTCTCTATTTCAGTTTCATCCCATTGCTTCTCGTTTTTCCATGTGCAAATGAGAATAATGATGATCCCTCTACACTGTGACATCCCTTCAGATATCTGTAGACAGCTATTAAGTCTCTTCTTATTCTTCTTTTTTGCGAGCTAAACATTCTCAGATCCCTTAACCATTCCTCGTAGGACATAATTTACAGTCCACTCACCATGCTGGTAGCTCTTCTGAACTCGCTCCAGTCTTTCAATGTCTTTTTTAAAATGTGGTGCCCAGAATTGGACACAGTATTCCAGTTGAGGCCTAACCAAAGAGGAGTAGAGGGGAATAACTACTTCAAGTGATCTAGACTCTACGTGTCTCTTAATACATCCTAGAACTGTGTTTGCCTTTTTTACTGCTGTATCATACTGTTGACTCATGTGAAATCTGTGATCTATTATTATACCCAAGTATCTTTCACATGTGCTGTTGCTTAGTTCTATTCCTTCCATGCTATATATGTAGTTTTTGTTTTTCTTTTTCTTGCCCAGATGTAGAATCTTGCATTTCTCCCAGTTAAATACCATTCTATTAGTTGCTGCCCATTGTTCAAGCTTATCTAGATCCTTCTGAATCCTTCCCCTTTCTTCTCTAGTGTTAGCTATCCCTCCTAGCTTTGCATCATTCGCAAATATGATTAGTTTACCTTAAGTTCCATTATCTAGATCATTTATAAAAAATATTGAAAAACACTGAGGCCAGCCTTGTGGTACTCCACTTGAATCACGTTTCCAATTGGATGTGCAACCATTTATTACTACTCTTTGAGTACGATCACTGAGCTAGTTATGAATCCACCTAACCGTAGCCTTGTCATTCCCATACTTGGTAATTTTTTTCAATAAGGAAATTATGAGATACTTTGTCAAATGCTGTGCTGAAGTCACAATACACTATATTTACATACAGTATATCTATATATATTTCCCTGATCCAAACAGTAAGTGATTCCATCATAGAGGAACTTAGATTAGTCTGCCATGACTAGTTTTCTACAAACTCATGCTGCCTCTGGATAATTACTGTATTCTTATCCAAGTACTTACGTACATGTTGATTAATAATTTGTTCAAATATCTTTCCAGGTATAGAAGTAAGGCTCACTGGCCTGTAAATTCCTGGCTCTGTCTTCTTTCCTTTTTTGAAGATAGGGACAACATTTGCCCTTCTCCAATCTTCTGAGACTTCTCCAGTTTTCCAGGATTTTTCAAAGATTCTGGCTAATGGTTCTGCAATTTCCTCGGCTAACTCTTTCAGTACCCTAGGATGTAATTCATCTGGACCAGGAGATTTAAATTCATTTAAATTAGCTAAGTGTTCTCTCATCAGCACTCTCTTTATGAATTGAGTGGATTCTTTTTTTCCTTCAACGGCATCGTGAAGATTGGTTGATGTTGCGTTTTCTTTCTTAGAGAACACACATGCAAAATAGAAATTTAAAAGTTTGGCCTTCTCAACATCATTTTTGACCAATTCACCCTATTCATCCTGTAAAAATCCTATAGCATCTTTGACTTTTCTTTTGCCTTTGACAAATCCCCAAAATCCTTTTTTGTTGCTTTTGGTCTTTCTTGCAAGACTTACTTCATTACTGGTTTTAGCTCTTCTAACTCTTGCCCTGAAAACAGCTTTATACTCTTCTTTAGCTATGCCCCGCTCTTTCCATTTGATATACATTTTATTTTTCCTTCTTAACAAGTGATTAAGTTCTATGTTCATCCACCCTGGTCTCTTTAAACATGTCCTTGCTGGTCATCCTCTTCTTGTAATCCAAAATTTGAGGATAGCATGATCGCTGCCTCCTAATTTCCCAACCACCTTTGCTTCCTCAACCATTTCCTCCCTGTTGGTAAGAATTAGGTTCAAGATTGCTGATGCTCTTGTTCTCTCTTCTACTTTCTGAAGGATAAAGTTTTCAGCAAGAGAAGATAAGAATTTTCTGGACCCAGTAATTTGCCTGAAAGAGATTCCCAACAAATATCTGGATAGTTAAAATCTCCCATGTTAACTATGTCATACTTTTTTAAGACAAGAGACATCTGATGTAAAAAAGAGTTCATCCATATCTTCCGTCAGTCCGGGTGGCCTATAGTAAACACCTACAACAGTGTTCTTTCTGTTCTTCTCTCCTTGAATTCTTACCCAAACAGGTTCTACAGAGCTACCAGTCTTTGAAGCTTGGATCTCTGTGGAGAAATACATTTTCCTAACATACAATGCAACACCACCTCCCTTATTGTTAATCCTGTTTCTAATAAACAAGTTGTAGCCTTCAAGGTTTGTATTCCAAACATGTGTATTATCCTACCAAGTTTCAGTGATGCCTATGACATCATATCTCTCTTCTTTCCCATGCTCTTGGCATTTGTATAGACACATTTTAATTTGTAGTCAGCTTCTCTTGCTCCTCTATTTACATTCAGAATTTGTTGCTTTTATTCTTCTTTTCAACTTCTAATAGCAGGGTTCTCAAAAGAATTCATTAGCTGCATATTTCTTCCTGGCCATATATTTCTCATCCCATATTGCTCTAGTTTAAAGCTCTCCTGATGAGTGTAGCAAGTCATCTACCAAATATATGTTTTCCTGTTTTCGTAAGATGCAACCCATCTGTAGCAAGGAGTCGATCATCCAGGTAATTCATCACATGGTCAAGAAACCAAAAATGTTGCTCATTGCAAAACGTAGCCAGTTGTCCACCTGTAGAATCCTGTTCAATCTTCTTGGTCCATGTCCATCCACTGGGAGGATGGCTAAGAAGACGACCTGTGCTCTCAGTTCCTTCACTTTCTGACCAAAGTCTTCCAGGTCTCTCTCTATAGTTTCCAGGTCCTTTCTTGCTGTATTATTTGCTCCTACGTGAATAGACATGGATAGTCATCTTTAGCACTGAAGAGTCTTGATACTATATCAGACACATCTTTGATTTGGGGACCTGTAAGCACACTTCTCACGCCCCCAGGAAGAAGCCAGTGGCGAAACGTGCATCGGGGTGAAAGGACGTGTTTTACCTGCTATAAGGTGAATCGGTCTCCTATTATTGCGGGCATGGGCCTCCATCTGTTATAAGCTCTGCTTTTTTATAAGGTTCGTTATTAAAATGAAATTTTCTGGAAATAGCGCTAACTTTACTGCTTATTTTTTCATTCAAACATGCACACATTTGTGTGTCACCAGTGCTACCGCAAGAAAAAAAATTTGTTTTTCACACAGATATAGGGTTCCTAGGAAAAACCTGACAAGTGCGCGCCACCAGTGAATATAATTGGTGTGCGTGTGTCCATATTTGCAATCCTTAAAAGTGGATCTCATACAGACCAAAAAAGAGACGAGGCAAGGGGGCCTTAAATAAAGCTGCTTTGTTTTTTATTCTTCTTGGTATTTTGGCTTTGATAAAACTTTATTTGTACAGTCATATATTTCATATATTTTTTGTAGGTTTCAGTAAAAACGAATATGCGTTTTTACTTGCGGATATTCTGCATCTAATGCAATCCTATAGGAAAAATCTGCTCATGGACACAGAGTACTCGCAAAAGAAATCAACATGTTGAGGATTGCAAAATTGCATTGCATTTCAAGTCGATTTACATAGTGTAAAAAAATGTGTAAAAAGCACAGTGGGGCATGAGATTTTAATAAATTCCATCTACTTTTTTGGAACTGTAAGACGCTGCATTTTTGCACAATGAAAATTACGCAGATTCAATGCAGCTCCCCAGAGTCCTGGTCATTGCAGTAATGTTGTTCTTCCACCAGGGGGAATGATATTACGTCTGATGGCACTAAAGGAGTTCACCTTGCCAGGTATCACAAACCATACACTACACTTCACGCTCCTGTCCACCAGGGGGAGCCTTGCTCCTATCTACTAGGGCACTTCTCAGATTAGGGTAAAACTGGTGGGTTGGATAGAAAGTTAGTCAGACGCTGCCTGGGCTTCACCCAGTCTGTTCCTGTCAGGCAGACAGCGGGAAAGGAGGAACACCACAAAGCTGCAGAAAGAGGGCCCCAGACAGGGGTGGGATCCTGTCAGAGGCCTAGACAGAAAGACACGGAGCTGCGCCTGCCCCACGTGCGGCAGCATCCTAAGAAAGGATATGAAGAAAATTGTATTGTAGAGAGTGAGAAACGAAGTCATAGCACAAGGAGAAGAAAACCAGAAGGAGTTCTGCCCTGTAAAAGGCTGCCTTTTTCTGGAGCGCAGAGCCGGTAGCCAGAACACCGAGGGAGTAATAGACTCTACGCTTTACTTCAGAGACTGGCAGGACAGTCAATTCCAAGTTGGCTGCCCGACCATATACCCAGGAGGCACGGTGGCAACTGTGGGGTTGGGGCGTCTCTAGGGTCCCTATAAACAAGCCTCAGGCCATCAGTCATACGGGTTTTCCTATCCATACCATCTGGGGGACAGAGAGGAAGAAATAACATCTTGAACATCTACAACAGTTTTGAGGACCTTACCGAGTTGCTCAGCAGGGAGGTACTACAACGCACAGGCGCTATAGGAAGGCTACTGAATTCCACCTGGATAAGGGGACTCTGCATATGCCTTCAGACCGGCCAGACTCTGTCTACCCTGTGGTCTGGTGCCCTGGACTGTGGATGTTGTAGCCTTCAGTAAAGGTAAAGAGACTGCAACCTTGTGTCCTCGTTATTCCCTGCGCCTTACATCATACACAATCTACTACCTACACTCTGGGAAGTCCTGGGGACACTGTTGTGAATTCTGTGGCAGAGTTCACTCCTGTGGTCACAAGTGGTACTTCGGCTGATTCTCTCTGGGATCTTCCGTTTGTGGAGGAAAGTGGTACTGCAGCTTCTGAGTTTTCTCCCTCAGGTGATCTGGTGAGCTCGTTAGCTTCTTCTCTACTTAACTCCACCTGATGCTTTGATCCATGCTTCCTGTCAATGTTCCAGTGTTGGACTGGTTTTTTCCCTGGATCATTCCTGTGGCCTGCAAAGCTAAGTTTTGCTTTTGTTATTTTGTTGCTATTTTTCAGTCCAGCTTGCTTTATTGGTTTTTTCTCGCCTGCTGGAAGCTCTGAGACGCAGAGGGACGACCTCCGTACCGTTAGTCGGTGCGGAGGGTCTTTTTGTCCCCTCTGCGTGGTTATTTATAGGTTTTTGTGCTGACCGCAAAGTTATCTTCCCTATCCTCGTTCTATTTAGCTAGTCGGGCCTCACTTTGCTAAATCTGTTTCATCTCTATGTTTGTGTTTTCATCTTACTCACAGTCATTATATGTGGGGGGCTGCCTTTTCCTTTGGGGAATTTCTCTGAGGCAAGGTAGGCTTATTTTTCTATCTTCAGGAATAGCTAGTTTCTCAGGCTGTGACGAGGCGCCTAGGTTCTGGTCAGGAGCGCTCCACGGCTACCTTTAGTGTGGTTTGATAGGATCAGGGATTGCGGTCTGCAGAGTTCCCACGTCTCAGAGCTCGTTCTTTAATTTTGGGTGTTTGTCAGATCACTGTATGTGTTCTGACCGCTATGTCCATTGTGTTACTGAATTGGTTAACATAACAGTACAGGAAGCCTTAAGTGCTAATGATTCTCAATAGAGGGAAAAAAAAAAGTTCTGAGACCATTTTTTTTTCTTTGCACTGTGTTTTGTCTTTTTTTTCCCCTAGACATTTGGGTGGTTCAGGACACAGGTGTGGACATGGAGAGAAAGTGGTCTGTACTCACTCAATGGAATGAAGCTGCGCTCGCAGCGATTTTCAGAAAGGGTCTCTCTGAAGCCCTTAAAGATGTCATGGTGGGATTTCCTATGCCTGATGGTCTGAATGAATCTATCTCTTTGGCCATTCAGATCGGTCGACGCTTTCGTGAGCGTAAATCTGTGCACCATTTGGCGGTATTACCTGAGCTTAAACCTGAGCCTATGCAGTGTGATAGGACTTTGTCCAGAGTTGAACGGCATGAACACAGACGTCTGAATGGTCTGTGTTTCTACTGTGGTGATTCCACTCATGCCATCTCTGATTGTCCTAAGCGCTGTAAGCGGTTCGCTAGGTCTGCCACCATTGGTACGGTACAGTCAAAATTTCTTCTGTCCGTTACCTTGATCTGCTCTTTGTCATCGTATTCTGTCATGGCATTTGTGGATTCAGGCGCTGCCCTGAATTTGATGGACTTAGAGTATGCTAAGCATTGTGGGTTTTTCTTGGAGCCCTTGCAGTGTCCTATTCCATTGAGAGGAATTGATGCTACACCTTTGGCCAAGAATAAGCCTCAGTACTGGACCCAGCTGACCATGTGCATGGCTCCTGCACATCAGGAGGATATTCGCTTTCTGGTGTTGCATAATCTGCATGATGTGGTCATTTTGGGGTTGCCATGGCTACAAGTCCATAATCCAGTATTAGATTGGAAATCCATGTCGGTTTCCAGCTGGGGTTGTCAGGGGGTACATGGTGATGTTCCATTTCTGTCAATTTCGTCATCCACCCCTTCTGAGGTCCCACAGTTCTTGCCTGATTACCGGGATGTATTTGATGAGCCCAAGTCCGATACCCTACCTCCGCATAGGGATTGTGATTGTTCTATCAATTTGATTCCTGGTAGTAAATTCCCAAAAGGTCGATTGTTTAATTTGTCCGTGCCTGAGCACACCGCTATGCGCAGTTATGTGAAGGAATCCCTGGAGAAGGGGCATATTCGCCCGTCATCGTCGCCATTAGGAGCAGGGTTCTTTTTTGTAGCCAAGAAGGATGGTTCGCTGAGACCTTGTATAGATTACCGCCTTCTAAATAAGATCACGGTTAAATTTCAGTACCCCTTGCCATTGTTATCTGATCTGTTTGCTCGGATTAAGGGGGCTAGTTGGTTCACAAAGATAGATCTTCGTGGTGCGTATAATCTGGTGCGAATTAAGCAGGGCGATGAATGGAAAACTGCATTTAATATGCCCAAGGGTCATTTTGAGTATCTCGTGATGCCGTTCGGACTTGCCAATGCTCCATCAGTGTTTCAGTCCTTTATGCATGACATCTTCCGAGAGTACCTGGATAAATTCCTGATTGTGTACTTGGATGACATTTTGATCTTCTCGGATGATTGGGAGTCTCATGTGAAGCAGGTCAGAACGGTTTTTCAGGTCCTGCGTGCTAATTCTTTGTTTGTGAAGGGATCAAAGTGTCTCTTTGGTGTGCAGAAGGTTTCATTTTTGGGGTTCATCTTTTCCCCTTCTACTATCGAGATGGATCCTGTTAAGGTCCAAGCCATCCATGATTGGACTCAGCCGACATCTCTGAAAAGTCTGCAAAAGTTCCTGGGCTTTGCTAATTTTTATCGTCGCTTCATCTGCAATTTTTCTAGTATTGCTAAACCATTGACCGATTTGACCAAGAAGGGTGCTGATGTGGTCAATTGGTCTTCTGCTGCTGTGGAGGCTTTTCAAGAGTTGAAGCGTCGTTTTTCTTCTGCCCCTGTGTTGTGTCAACCAGATGTTTCTCTTCCGTTCCAGGTCGAGGTTGATGCTTCTGAGATTGGAGCAGGGGCTGTTTTGTCACAGAGAGGTTCAGGTTGCTCAGTGATGAAACCATGCGCTTTCTTTTCCAGGAAGTTTTCGCCTGCTGAGCGAAATTATGATGTGGGCAACCGAGAGTTGCTGGCCATGAAGTGGGCATTCGAGGAGTGGCGTCATTGGCTTGAAGGAGCTAAGCATCGCGTGGTGGTATTGACTGATCATAAGAACTTGACTTATCTCGAGTCTGCCAAGCGCTTGAATCCTAGACAAGCTCGTTGGTCGTTATTTTTTGCCCGTTTTGACTTTGTGATTTCGTACCTTCCGGGCTCTAAGAATGTGAAGGCGGATGCTCTGTCTAGGAGTTTTGTACCCGACTCTCCGGGCTTATCTGAGCCGGCGGGTATCCTCAAGGAAGGAGTAATTGTGTCTGCCATCTCCCCTGATTTGCGGCAGGTGCTGCAAAAATTTCAGGCTAATAAACCTGATCGTTGCACAGCGGAGAAACTGTTTGTCCCTGATAGGTGGACGAATAGAGTTATCTCTGAACTTCATTGTTCGGTGTTGGCTGGTCATCCTGGAATCTTTGGTACCAGAGAGTTAGTGGCTAGATCCTTTTGGTGGCCCTCTCTGTCGCGGGATGTGCGTACTTTTGTGCAGTCCTGTGGGATTTGTGCTCGGGCTAAGCCCTGCTGTTCTCGTGCCAGTGGGTTGCTTTTGCCCTTGCCGGTCCCGAAGAGGCCTTGGACACATATCTCTATGGATTTTATTTCTGACCTTCCCGTTTCTCAAAAGATGTCAGTCATTGGGGTGGTCTGTGATCGCTTTTCTAAGATGGTCCATCTGGTACCCTTGTCTAAATTGCCTTCCTCCTCTGATTTGGTGCCTTTGTTCTTCCAGCATGTGGTTCGTTTGCATGGCATTCCAGAGAATATTGTTTCTGACAGAGGTTCCCAGTTTGTTTCGAGGTTTTGGCGAGCCTTTTGTGGTAGGATGGGCATTGACTTGTCTTTTTCCTCGGCTTTCCATCCTCAGACTAATGGCCAGACCGAGCGAACCAATCAGACCTTGGAAACATATCTGAGGTGCTTTGTTTCTGCTGATCAGGATGACTGGGTGTCCTTTTTGCCTTTGGCTGAGTTCGCCCTTAATAATCGGGCCAGCTCGGCTACCTTGGTTTCACCGTTTTTCTGCAATTCTGGGTTCCATACTCGTTTCTCTTCTGGACAGGTTGAGTCTTCGGACTGTCCTGGTGTGGATACTGTGGTGGACAGGTTGCAGCAGATTTGGACTCAGGTAGTGGACAATTTGACTTCGTCCCAGGAGAAGGCTCAACGTTTCGCTAATCGCAGACGCCGTGTGGGTCCCCGACTTCGTGTTGGGGATCTGGTTTGGTTATCTTCTCGTCATATTCCTATGAAGGTTTCCTCTCCTAAGTTTAAACCTCGTTTTATTGGTCCATATAGGATTTCTGAGGTTCTTAATCCTGTGTCTTTTCGTCTGACCCTTCCAGATTCTTTTTCCATACATAACGTATTCCATAGGTCATTGTTGGGGAGATACGTGGCACCTATGGTTCCATCTGTTGAGCCTCCTGCCCCGGTTTTGGTGGAGGGGGAATTGGAGTATATTGTGGAGAAGATTTTGGATTCTCGTGTTTCAAGACGGAAACTCCAGTATTTGGTTAAATGGAAGGGTTATGCTCAGGAAGATAATTCCTGGGTTTTTGCCTCTGATGTCCATTCTCCCGATCTTGTTCGTGCCTTTCATGTGGCTCATCCTGGTCGGCCTGGGGGCTCTGGTGAGGGTTCGGTGACCCCTCCTCAAGGGGGGTACTGTTGTGAATTCTGTGGCAGAGTTCACTCCTGTGGTCACAAGTGGTACTTCGGCTGATTCTCTCTGGGATCTTCCGTTTGTGGAGGAAAGTGGTACTGCAGCTTCTGAGTTTTCTCCCTCAGGTGATCTAGTGAGCTCGTTAGCTTCTTCTCTACTTAACTCCACCTGATGCTTTGATCCTTGCTTCCTGTCAATGTTCCAGTGTTGGACTGGTTTTTTCCCTGGATCATTCCTGTGGCCTGCAAAGCTAAGTTTTGCTTTTGTTATTTTGTTGCTATTTTTCAGTCCAGCTTGCTTTATTGTTTTTTTCTCGCCTGCTGGAAGCTCTGAGACGCAGAGGGACGACCTCCGTACCGTTAGTCGGTGCGGAGGGTCTTTTTGTCCCCTCTGCGTGGTTATTTATAGGTTTTTGTGCTGACCGCAAAGTTATCTTCCCTATCCTCGTTCTATTCAGCTAGTCGGGCCTCACTTTGCTAAATCTGTTTCATCTCTATGTTTGTGTTTTCATCTTACTCACAGTCATTATATGTGGGGGGCTGCCTTTTCCTTTGGGGAATTTCTCTGAGGCAAGGTAGGCTTATTTTTCTATCTTCAGGAATAGCTAGTTTCTCAGGCTGTGACGAGGCGCATAGGTTCTGGTCAGGAGCGCTCCACGGCTACCTTTAGTGTGGTTTGATAGGATCAGGGATTGCGGTCTGCAGAGTTCCCACGTCTCAGAGCTCGTTCTTTAATTTTGGGTGTTTGTCAGATCACTGTATGTGTTCTGACCGCTATGTCCATTGTGTTACTGAATTGGTTAACATAACAGGACACACTTCACCTGTGGGAAGGTATACCATCTAGCTGCCATAACATCTCCCCAGCGGACCTCTAAGCAGCGTCGGTCACTCTGACCGAATACCACAGGTAGCGTCACAAACATTATCCCTTTAAAGACCTTTCCCACACTCATTTTCAACGGACGTCCCCTAGGGCCACGGACCGGGTCAGCTGCCGTGACATCCCCACTGAGAACTGAAGGACCCGGTGCCGAGTACCCCATTACCCTACCACGGGGGCGCTCCATCAACATCTCACTATTATTTTTTATTTATTTTACTCACTTATATAGAAGCATTAACTTCTACAGCGTTTTACAGACCACCGACCAAAACACGGGGAGAACATACAAGCTCCTTACAGATACTCCTTGGGGGGGATTTTAAGGCAGGACCCCAGCACAGCAATGCTGTAGTGCTAACCACTGATCATCATGGGAACTTAAAGTGAAGCTGTTATTAGAAAATTACCTTTTCAGTAAAAAGGTTTTGGTATAACATATATTTAAATTAAATAAATTTGATTTTTTTTGTATCATGATCTTTATTAAGTACATATACCACTGATACCACTGGAAATGAATTTATTTAAATACATACAACACATAAACCTGGTTTAACCCCTTCCCGACATGCCCCGTACTAGTACGGTGCATGTTGGGTCCCCTGCTTTAATGTGGGCTCCGGCGGTGAGACAACATCAAAGTCATGACATGTCAGCTGTTTTGAACAGCTCACATGTGCACGCAATAGCGGGGTGAAATCGCGATTCACCCGCCGCTATTAACCTGTTAAATGTCACTGTCAAACGCTGACAGCGGCATTTAACCGGTGCTTCCGGCCATGCGGCCGGAAATGAGCGCATTGCCGACCCGTGTCACATGATCGGGGGTCGGCAATGCATCAGGATGGTAACCATAGAGGTCCTTGAGACCTCTATGGTTACTGATGCCGGCCTGCTGTGAGCGCCCCCTGTGGTCGGCGAATATAGCAAGCCTGCATTTCAGCTACATAGCAGCGATCTGATGATTGCTGCTATGTAGCAGAGCTATGCCAGCTCAGGCTATGCCAGCTTCTAGCCTCCCATGGAGGCTATTGAAGCATGGCAAAAGTTAAAAAAAAATGTTTTTAAAAATATGAAAAAAATTAAAAATATATAAAAGTTTAAATCACCCCCCTTTTCGCCCCATCCAAAATAAAACAATAAAAAAAAAATCAAACCTACACATATTTGGTATTGCCGCGTTCAGAATTGCTTGCTCAATCAATAAAAAAAGCATTAATCTGATTGCTAAATGGCGTAGAAAAAATAAAATTCGAAACGCCAGAATTACGTTTTTTTTTATCGCTGCGACATTGCATTAAAATGCATTAACGGTCGATCAAAAGAACGTATATGCACAAAAGTGGTATCATTAAAAACATCAGCTTGGCAGGCAAAAAATAAGCCCTCACCCGATCCCAGATCATGAAAAATGGAGACGCTACGGGTATTGGAAAATGGCGCATTTTTTTTAGCAAAGTTTTGAATTTTTTTCCACCACTTTGATAAAAAATAACATAAACATATTAGGTGTCTATGAACTCGTAATTACCTGGAGAATCATAATGGCAGGTCAGTTTTAACATTTAGTGAAGCTAGCTACAAAGCCAATCAAAAAACAAGTGTGGGATTGCACTTTTTTTGAAATTTCACCGCACTTGGAATTTGTTTTCCGTTTTCTAGTACAAGACATGGTAAAACTAATGGTGTCGTTCAAAAGCATAACTCGTCCCAGAAAAAATAAGCCCTCACATGACCATATTGACGGAAAAATAAAAAAGTAATGGCTCTGGGAAGGAGGGGAGCGGAAAACGAAAACACAAAAACGAAAAAGGGACGCGGCGGGAAGGGGTTAAACAATGGGTATTTTTCTGATGATTGTTTCACTTTAACATGTAATGGATATCTGTTGCGCTTCTGCTGGGCATATCATACTTTTGTCAAATCTGAACCCATAGGACAGCAGTGTGGAGAAAGGAGTAGAAGAGAGAAGAATGGTTGTCCTGCACCTCTTACATGGCATCTGTAGACCATGAAAATCATGATCAGAGATGCTCAGATAAAGATAAAAATGTTGATTTTAATAGCCACAAATTTGTGTTTAAATGCATTTTTTTCTTATTTTGAACCTGTATCTGTCATGATCCAGACCGGGTTTTGAGTCCCGTCTTCCACTTTTTCCGGTCTTGTCATGCCAGAGGTTAACTTTCTTAATCTGACCTCAGGTTTGCTATTTATCTCCTCTGTCTCCTGCAGACCATGTCAGTTATAGTTTCTGCCTATGGCGTGTAGCTGGCCCCGTTTAACCTGATTTGTCCTGTTGCTTTTTTTACTGAACCTGTGTCTGCTTTTCCCCCCTTACTGACTCAGTGTTCCCCTCTGTGGTTTTGACTCGGCTTGGACCCTGACTTGTGGTTTTGTCTCTTGTCTTTGGCATATCTGCTCCTGACCGGTACTGACCCATTTGGCTTGTTGTTGACTCTGTGTTTGAAAATTCTTTTTGTACTGCACTACAGCCTTATATTGACCAGGCTTGTTTTGACTATTCTGCTGCCACCTGGTGGTAGCCTCGCCGCTGCATTGAAGGTCTAGTCTTGCTGTGTGCAGTCTTTCCTCCACTCTATTGCCACCTAGTGGAGCTTGCATTTACATGCATTGCAACGGCGTGACAGTATCTTTATGTATATGTTTGTATTCCTGTTTATGATATTCCTTTTTCATGCAGGATTGTAAGTTCATAATTGGGCAGGATTGTCACTCGGGAAAGGGCCTTAGTTTTTTTGCAAGGAATAAGAACCGCAAGGTTTGAAACGCATCTGCCCTCATACTTCTTCATATATTGTGACTTCTACGCTGTATGGATTAATTTTAAAGAATTTTTTCAATATAATCCATAAAGAAAGTTTTTTATGGGACTAGTTGAGTTGGATTATACCTTTCTTGTTTGATTACTTTTTTCACAGCACATGGACTTTGTGCACAGTGGAGTGCTAGATACATTATACGTGTGAAACATTATACGTGCAAAACGTCTTTAAGAAGATTACTTTACTGTACTAAAATGAAATTATATAGAGGCACATCTCACAAAATTAGAATATCTACAAAAAGTTAATTTATTTCAGTTCTTTAATATAAAAAGTGAAATTCATATTTTATATAGAGACATTACAAACAGAGTCATCTATTTCAAGTGTTTATTTCTGTTAATGTTGATGATTATGGCTTACAATGAAAACTCCAAAGTCATTATCTCAGTAAATTAGAATACTTCATAACACCAGCTTGAAAAATGATTTTAAATCTGAAATGTATGTTCAGTAAATGTACTCAATAATTGCATCAATTACTGCATCAATGCAGCGTGGCATGGAGGCAATCAGCCTGTGGCACTGCTGAGATCTTATGGGAGCCCAGGTTGCTTTGATAGCAGCCTTCAGCTCATCTGCATTGTTGGGTCTGGTGTCTCATCTTCCTCTTTACAATACTCCATAGATTCTTTAAAGGGTTATGGGGTTAAGGCCAAGGTGAGTATGCTGGCCAATCAAGCACAGTGATACTGTTGTTTTTATACCAGGTATTGGTAATTTTGGAAATTGTGGACAGGTGCCAAGTCCTGCTGGAGAATGAAATTTCCATCTCCAAAAAGCTTGTCGGCAGAGAGAAGCATAGAGTGCTTTAAAATTTCATGGAACACTGCTGTGCTGACTTTGGTCTTGATAAAAACCAGTTGACCTACACCAGCAGATGACATGACTCCCCAAACCATCACTGACTGTGGAAACTTCACACTGGACCACAAGCAGCTTGGACTGTGTGTCTCTCCACTCTTCCTCCAGACTCTGGGACCTTGATTTCCAAATAAAATACAAAATTTACTTTCATCTGAAAATAACACCTTGGACCACTGAGCAACAGTACAGTTCTTTTTCTCCTTGGCCCAGATAAGACGCTTCTGGCATTGTCTATTGGTCATGAGTGGCCTGACACAAGGAATGCAACACTTGTAGTCCATGTCCTGGATACGTCTGTCTGTGGTGGCTTTTGAAGCAATGACTCCAGCAGCAGTTTACTCCTTGTGAATCTCCCCAACTTTTTTGAATGGACTTTTCTTAATAATCCTTTCAAGGCTGCGGTTATCCCGGTTGCTTGTGCACCTTTTTCTACTACACTTTTTCCTTCCACTCAACTTTCCATTAATATGCTTGGATACAGCACTCTGTGAACAGCCAGCTTATTTAACAATGACCTTTTGTGGCTTACCCTCCTTGTGGAGTGGGTCAATGACTGCCTTCTGGAGATCTGTCAAGTCAGCAGTCTTCCCCATGATTGTGAAGCCTACTGAAAAAGACTAAGTGACCTTTTAATTGCTTAGGAAGCCTTTGCAGGTGTTTTTTTGCTAATTATTCTAATTTACTGAGATAATGACTTTTGGGTTTTCATTGGCTGTAAGCCATAATTATCAACATTAACAGAAATAAACACTTAAAATAGATCACTCTTTTTGTAATGACTCTATATAATATATGAGTTTCACTTTTTGTATTTAAGAACTGAAATAAATTAACTTTTTGATGATATTTTAATTTTGTTAGAAGCACCGGTATACTGTATTATATTTGACAATTTCAAAGACACCACCCATTTTGGTGCTGAATGATATTATGCCTCTGTAAGATGTCCCTAATCGTAAATGTTATTGAAATATGAAGGAATCACAAAATGGAAGGAATGGTAGCAAGACCAATAAAGTGACAAGTTGTGTGCATCATTGCAAGGTGTGAAGGTATCTTGTTAGGGATGTTTAAACATAACCACGTTCCGTTAGTAAATTATCAATTTTTACCATGAAACTTCTACTGAAAATTTATACAATTTGCATTTGATCCCATGACCTCAGGGATGCAAGGCAAAAGACTTGAATACACAAAAGAGCACAGTGAGGTCAAAAATACTCTGTTGCAAAAAAAAAAACACAGTAATAAGCAAGTGCTAGTCAAAAGATGGAAAAAAACAGGGTATTTAGTTGATACTTTTTTTTGCAAAAAAATGTATACTAAGCTGCTCCACCAATCCTCAAGGTATACCCATATAGAGCAGTCCTAACTAATCTATATAATCCCTATCTGATGTATTTAAAAACCTGTACTGTATAGTACCTGTATAAGGTGGACATGCTGTATGGAACAGCTTTGATGCAAATGACCTATAAGGAGTTGTGGACTCCCTAGTCTTGTAGAAACAAGAGAACAATTATAGAACCAGAAACACATGGGCTACTTCCACATTGAACAAGTCTGTAGGAACCTGTTCACACACCACCAAGAAACTTGAAGACACAAAAGAGCACAGTGAGGACAAAAATACTCTGTTGTAAAAAAAAATCACAGTAATAAGCAAGTGCTAGTCAAAAGATGGAAAAAACAGGGTATTTAGTTGACACGTTTTTTTTGCAAAAAAAGTATACTAAGCTGCTCCACCAATCGTCAAGGTATACCCATATAGAGCAGTCCTAACTAATGTATATAATCCCTATCTGATGTATTTAAAAACCTGATCATCTGTATAGTACCTGTATAAGCAGGGTTCAGAGAGGGAATATCCATGTGGACATGCTGGATGGAACAGCTTTGATGCAAATGGCCCATAAGGAGTGGTGGACTCCCTAGGCAAAAGACTTTACTATTAAATCTGTATAGCTTTTAGTAAAATATGCCATGCCATTGGAATTAAAACATTAAAAGCTTAACTTGCTAGGTTATTCCAAAAAGCCAGTATGTATAAAATGGACTGGGAAAAAAATGTTGTCAGTGACTCTTTGCCATATGAGGAGATGTGTCCCTGGTTAGTAACTTGCTTTTAGCAACTCCTGCTTTGTATTTATAGGAATCAGCCATAAAAGAATATTGCCCGATACTGCTGGCTACAATAAGCTGCTTCTAAAGACAATCCTGCCACAACAAAACAAGCTGTACGACATTTCCCATGGATTGCAAATACATAGCTAGTTATTGACTGGCAATTTTCTGATATATGTTCCTTGCCAAACTATCTATCAGTACTTCACGTGACATCTCTAAAATCCATCTAGGAGTTTCAAGTTGGTGGCATTTACACCAGACGTAATTTACTGTTTGAACATTTTATACGCACAAATCTTAAAATCGGAAGCAAATGTTGGTGCACATTTAGGGCTCTATCACGCCAACATAAAAAGCGGACGAGTCCTATCCAATCTTTATGGGATAGTGGTCAGGCCAATGGTATTCAATGGGGCAGGGCTGATGACCGATTTTTTTTTTTTTACTGACAGAATCGCAGCATGCAGCGTTTTTATTCCGAAATCGAATGAGACTCACCCATTAAAGTCTATGGGTGCAAAAAAAAATCCTGTAAATGATTAATAGATGCTGTAAAAGACGAATTGCACTCAGACAGCACACGGATGAAAATTGGAATGATTTTTTATACCGCCGCGTTACCCTAGCTGTAAAGTATACTTCCAGTTATACAGAAAAATGATCATAGAGCCCATAGGTATAACATCATGTCCTTTTCTAAATTATTTTCAACACATTGTTTGCAATAACAGTAAAGGAAAGCCTGAATACTGCTGACCACTGCCGTACAATCACATTATATTCAATCACACTGCAGAGACAAAACTAGTACACATGGCCAGACCCTGGTAATTAAGGTGAGTGAATTTCTTGAAATTCTTTTCATGTTCAATTTGTCTTATTTTTTGAAACAATACGATTTGCACCGAAATGTATTTCGATCCACAGCCTCCAGTTGCAAGGAAATTATGGGTATGATACGATCAGGTCTACTAGGATTGTGTTCAATCTCATTCAAGCTATCTAGACGACAGCCTTAGTATTGTCAAAGTAGGCAACAAATACTGCAAAGTAAGAATGCTTTTAAAACTAGAGGTATTCATAGTTTGTTTTTATTAATTAACAAAAGGCAAAGTGAGTGATCAAAAGAAAAATCTAAATCAAATCAATATTTGGTGTGACTATTATTTTCATTCAATACAGCATCAATTCTTCCGGGCACTTGCACGCATTCATTAAGGCACTTGGCAGGGAGTTTTGCTCCAAACATCTTGGAGAACTAACCCCAGATCTTCTATGGATGTAGACTAGACTAGACTAGACTAGAAAATCCTTCTGTATCTCCGTGTTAAGATCAGAGCTCTGTGAGATCCATATCATTAGTTAGGCTACGTTCACATTAGCGTTATGCATGTTTGCGTCGGGCGACGCAGTGGCGACGCATGCGTCATGCGCCCCTATATTTAACATGGGGGACGCATGCGTCTTTTTGTGCTGCGTTGTGCGACGCATGCATTTTTTTTTGCCGCAAGCGTCGGGCCAAGAAAACGCAACAAGTTGCATTTTTCTTGCGTCCAAATTTCGGCAAAAAACGACGCATGCGTCGCAAAACGCAGCGTTTTTGCGTGCGTTTTGTTGCGTTTTTGTTTGCGTTGTGCGTTGCGTCGCCGACGCAGCGTCGCACAACGCAAAGGTGAACGTAGCCTTACAGGATTACTTGTTCTTCATTATGCGTAATATAGTTTTAGACATTTTTTGTAAATTTAGGGATGTTATTCTTGTCCAATATATACTTTTGTCCAAATTAGGTGCCTCCCTTATGGTATTGCATGATGGATAAATATCAGCTTGTATCTCTTAGCATTGAGTAGACCATTAATTTTGACAAAATCCCCAACTCCATTTGCTGAAATGCAGCCCCAACCTTACAATGAACTTCCCCCATGCTTCACTGTTGTCTACAAACTATTGTACCACTCTCCAGCTCTTCAGACAACATACTGCCTTATGTTACATAGAAATATTTAACATTTTAACTCATCAGTCCAGAATGCCTGCAGCCATTTTACTGCACCCCAGTTCCTATGTTTTTCATGCATAGCTGAGTCACATGGCCTTGGTTTCCATGTCCAAGGAGCTTCCACCATGCTTCACTGTTGTCTCCATGGCGACAGTGTGTCGCTTGACTGTAAATTGTCCATGAAGATCAATTTTGGCCAGATTTCTCCAAACAGTATATGGTTGTAGCTGGGTCCCACTGGTTGCTGCTCATTATGAGCTGATGGCACTATCCAACATCTTCGATTATTTTGAAGTAAAGCAAGCATGATGTCTCTTTCATCTGCTGCATTAAGTTTCTTTGTCCAACCACTGCATCTATGGTTCTCATCATTGCCCATTTCTTGGTGCTTCTTCAAAAGAGCTGGAACAGAACATTGTGAGTCTTTGCCTGAGAGAGGCCTTGCTATTGCAGTCTAACTACTGTGTATCTTTGTTGCTGTGGTTAGACTTGCCATGGTGTATGACCTGTGGCATGAAATTGTCTTCCACAACCTCACCTCGGTAGCAGATTTTGACTGTTCCTCACCCACTTTTAAGCTTTCTGCACAGTTATTTTTGTTTCAAAAATTATTGTGTTTTAACCTACATATGAAAATAATGATCATATCACCCAACTGGCCTCTTATACATCTGTTTGGCATAAGTGGTCACTCAGGCACTTGACTATAATCCTACAAAATCCCAGACTTAGTGCTAATGTGCTAGAAGAATGGATGCAGTTTTGAAGGCAAAGCATGAATCTCTTCCAGTAATAATTTGATTTAGGGCTTGCTCACATGACCAAATAACATGCCTGAGTGCTATGCGATGTTTTATTGGTCAAATGTTATAATATAGGGCAGTGCAGATTTGCTAATTTTTTTCTCATGCCAATCATTAGAAAGCAATTGAGTGCATGAGGAGTGCATATGAAATATCGGACTGCACTTGGATGTCATCAGAGTGCAGTCCAACGTCCAAGGGGACAGAGACAAGAGATAAGATGGAGAAATTACGTTTTTATGTGTTTTTGCAATAGAAAAATGTTACATACTTACTGGCAGTTGATATGCCTCTGGTTTTTCCTTTAACCTTAGCCCGTCTATTGTCCCTATTACTTTTTCCAAATATTTTTAAATGAGGCACTACTGACCTTCCATTTAGCGCTGTGGCTCCCTAAAATTGTCACAGTCTGAACTAAAATAAATTGTACTGTGATGTTCAAATGCTATTAGTTTGAAGTTGAGATGCAGCAATACTGTGCACTGCAAAAACAGACACTGCACAGGTGAAAAAAAATGAGTGCCGTGCCTCACTAAATTGTCAGGGACTGAACTAGAATAAAAGGTGGTGTGGTATATAAATGGCAGTAGTTTATACATAGAAAATACAGTAATATTTGGTTTAGTAGAACCAAACTCTGCACAGGTGCAAACATGAATGTCATGCAGGAGCAGACTTACAGAATGAATTGCAGCATTGTCAACAACTGCTCCATACCTTAGGCCCCTTCATACTACTTAAAGAAAAGAACACATGAGTCCGTTTTTACTATCCGTGTGCCTTACATGTGTACATGTGTACCATTCATGTGGCGTCTGTGTCCTGGAATAAAATACATTCAAGAAATTCTTGCTTTTTTATGTGTTATATGCAAAGATAATAGATAGATAGATAGATAGATAGATAGATAGATAGATAGATAGATAGATAGATAGATAGATAGATAGATATGAAAAAGATAGATAGACAGCGATATATATAGATAAATAGATAGATACATGATAGATACATAGATAGATAGATAGATAGATAGATAGATAGATAGATAGATAGATAGATAAATAGATATGAAATAGATAGACAACGATATATAGGTAAATAGATAGTTACATAGTAGATATATAGTTAGATAGATAGAGTTTCTGGATTTTTAGATAGATAGATAGATAGATAGATAGATAGATAGATAGATAGATAGATAGATAGATAGATAGATAGATAGATAGATAGATAGATAGATAGATAGATAGATAGCTATGGGATAGATATGAGATAGAAAGATACAGTGCCTTGCGAAAGTGTTCGGTCCCCTGAAACTTTTCAACCTTTTCCCACATATCATGCTTGAAACATAAAGATACCAAATGTAAATTTTTGGTGAAGAATCAGCAAGTGGAACACAATTGTGAAGTTGAACGAAATTTATTGGTTACTTTACATTTTTGTGAAAATTCAAAAACTGAAAAGTGGGGCGTGCAATATTATTCGGACCCTTTACTTTCAATACAGCAAACTCACTCCAGAAGTTCATTGTGGATCTCTGAATGATCCAATGTTGTCCTAAATGCCTAATGATGATAAATATAATCCACCTGTGTGTGATCAAGTCTCTGTATAAATGTGGTAGTCTCTGTGATAGTCTCAGGGTTCTGTTTAAAGCACGGAGCGCATCATGAAGACCAAGGAACACAACAGGCAGGTCCATGATACTGTTGTGGAGAAGTTTAAAGCTGGATTTGGATACAAAATGATTTCCAAAACATCCCAAGGAGCACTGTGCAAGCGATCATATTGAAATGGAAGGAGTATCATACCACTGCAAATCTACCAAGACCCAGCCGTCCCTCTAAACTTTCATCTCAAACAAGGAGAAGACTGATCAGAGATGCAGCCAAGAGGCCCATGATCACTCTGGATGAACTGCAGAGATCTACAGCTGTGGTGGGACAGTCTGTCCATAGGACAACAATCAGTTGTACACTGCACAAATCTGGCCTTTATGGAAGAGTGGCAAGAAGAAAGCCATTTCTCAAATATATCCATAAAAAGTGTTGTTTAAAGTTTGCAACAAGCCACCTGGGAGACTGTTGTGAATTCTGCTTTTGGGCTCCCTCCGGTGGTTGTAGGTGGTAATGCAGTTGTCCCTGAATTGTAGTCCTGGTCAGGTGTATCTGCTGATTGCAGTTCTGACTGGGGTATTTAGGTGTGCAGGATTCATTAGTCCTTGCCAGTTGTCCATGGTTGTTGGGAGGTGTTGGACCTCTGTCTGGTTCCTCCTGCCTTGCTGCCAAATCAGCAAAGATAAGTGTCTGGTTTTGTTTCTGTGGCACACATGCTATGTGCTTGATAATTCAGTGCTATTCATTTGTTTTTTCTTGTCCAGCTTAGATTGTGTCAGTATTTTCTCAGTCTTGTTGGATTCTCAGGAGTTGCAGATATACGTTCCACGTCTTTAGTTAGATGGTGGAATTTTTTTTATTATCTGCTGTGGATATTTTTGGAAGGGTTTTAATACTGACCGCTTAGTATTCTGTCCTATCCTTTCCTATTTAGCTAGAGTGGCCTCTTTTGCTAAATCCTGTTTTCTGCCTGCGTGTGTCTTTCCTCTCCAACTCACAGTCAATATTTGTGGGGGGCTGCCTATCCTTTGGGGTTCTGCGCTGAGGCAAGGTAGAATTCCTATTTCCATCCATAGGGGTATTTAGTCCTCCGGCTGTGTCGAGGTGTCTAGGGTTTGTTAGGCACACCCCACGGCTACTTCTAGTTGCGGTGTTAGTTCAGGATTTGCGGTCAGTACAGTTTCCACCTACTCCAGAGAAAGTTTCATGCGGCTCCAAGGTCACCGGATCATAACAGTACAACTGGCCAATAATGAGTTAAATGCATCTCAGAAGAAGGGAAGAAGGGTGTTCTGCCATTTCCCCTGATTTACGACGGGTTCTTCAGGAATTTCAGGCTGACAGACCTGACTGTTGTCCAGTGGGGAAACTGTTTGTTCCTGACAGATGGACTAGTAGAGTGATTTCTGAGATTCACTGTTCCGTGTTGGCTGGTCATCCTGGTATTTTTGGTACCAGAGATTTGGTTGGTAGGTCCTTTTGGTGGCCTTCTTTGTCACGTGATGTGTGTTCTTTTGTGCAGTCCTGTGGGACTTGTGCGCGGGCCAAGCCTTGTTGTTCCCATGCTAGTGGGTTGCTTTTGCCATTGCCGGTCCCTGAGAGGCCCTGGACGCATATTTCTATGGATTTTATTTCTGATCTTCCGGTTTCCCAGAGGATGTCGGTTATCTGGGTTGTTTGTGACCGGTTCTCTAAGATGGTTCATTTGGTGCCTTTGCCTAAATTGCCTTCCTCTTCAGATTTGGTTTTGTTGTTTTTTCAGCATGTGGTTCGTTTGCATGGTATTCCGGAGAATTTTGTGTCCGACAGAGGATTCCAGTTTGTTTCTAGGTTTTGGTGGGCCTTTTGTGCTAGGCTGGGCATTGATTTGTCTTTTTCTTCTGCATTTCATCCTCAGACAAATGGCCAGACTGAGCGAACTAATCAGACTTTGGAGACTTATTTGAGATGCTTTGTGTCTGCTGATCAGGATGATTGGGTGGCCTTCTTGCCATTGGCCGAGTTTGCCCTTATTAATCGGGCTAGTTCGGCTACTTTGGTTTCGCCTATCTTTTGTAATTTTGGTTTTCATCCTCGTTTTTCTTCTGGGCAGGTTGAGCCTTCTGACTGTCCTGGTGTGGATTCTGTGGTTGACAGGTTGCAGCAGATTTGGGCTCATGTGGTGGACAATTTGGTGTTGTCTCAGGAGGAGGCTCAACGTTTTGCTAACCGTCGTCGGTGTGTTGGTTCCCGGCTTCGGGTTGGGGATCTGGTCTGGTTGTCTTCCCATCATGTTCCTATGAAGGTTTCTTCCCCTAAGTTTAAGCCTTGGTTTATTGGTCCTTATAGGATTTCTGGGATTATTAATCCGGTGTCTTTTCGATTGGCGCTTCCAGCCTCTTTTGCTATTCATAATGTCTTCCATAGATCTTTATTGCGGAAATATGTGGTGCCCGTTGTTCCCTCTGTTGATCCTTTGGCCCCTGTGTTGGTTGATGAGGAGTTGGAGTATGTGGTTGAGAAGATTTTGGATTCTCGTTTTTTGAGGCGGAGGCTTCAGTACCTTGTCAAATGGAAGGGTTATGGCCAGGAGGATAAGTCTTGGGTTTTTGCCTCTGATGTCCATGCTGCTGATTTGGTTCGTGCCTTTCATCTGGCTCGTCCTGATCATCCTGGGGGCTCTGGTGAGGGTTCGGTGACCCCTCCTCAAGGGGGGGGTACTGTTGTGAATTCTGCTTTTGGGCTCCCTCCGGTGGTTGTAGGTGGTAATGCAGTTGTCCCTGGATTGCAGTCCTGGTCAGGTGTATCTGCTGATTGCAGTTCTGACTGGGGTATTTAGGTGTGCAGGATTCATTAGTCCTTGCCAGTTGTCCATGGTTGTTGGGAGGTGTTGGACCTCTGTCTGGTTCCTCCTGCCTTGCTGCCAAATCAGCAAAGATAAGTGTCTGGTTTTGTTTCTGTGGCACACATGCTGTGTGCTTGATAATTCAGTGCTATTCATTTTTTTTTTCCTGTCCAGCTTAGATTGTGTCAGTATTTTCTCAGTCTTGTTGGATTCTCAGGAGTTGCAGATATACGTTCCATGTCTTTAGTTAGATGGTGGAATTTTTTTTATTATCTGCTGTGGATATTTTTGGAAGGGTTTTAATACTGACCGCTTAGTATTCTGTCCTATCCTTTCCTATTTAGCTAGAGTGGCCTCTTTTGCTAAATCCTGTTTTCTGCCTGCGTGTGTCTTTCCTCTCCAACTCACAGTCAATATTTGTGGGGGGCTGCCTATCCTTTGGGGTTCTGCTCTGAGGCAAGGTAGAATTCCTATTTCCATCCATAGGGGTATTTAGTCCTCCGGCTGTGTCGAGGTGTCTAGGGTTTGTTAGGCACACCCCACGGCTACTTCTAGTTGCGGTGTTAGTTCAGGATTTGCGGTCAGTACAGTTTCCACCTACTTCAGAGAAAGTTTCATGCGGCTCCAAGGTCACCGGATCATAACAGTACAACTGGCCAATAATGAGTTAAATGCATCTCAGAAGAAGGGAAGAAGGGTGTTCTGCCATTTCCCCTGATTTACGACGGGTTCTTCAGGAATTTCAGGCTGACAGACCTGACTGTTGTCCAGTGGGGAAACTGTTTGTTCCTGACAGATGGACTAGTAGAGTGATTTCTGAGGTTCACTGTTCTGTGTTGGCTGGTCATCCTGGTATTTTTGGTACCAGAGACTTGGTTGGTAGGTCCTTTTGGTGGCCTTCTTTGTCACGTGATGTGCGTTCTTTTGTGCAGTCCTGTGGGACTTGTGCGCGGGCCAAGCCTTGTTGTTCCCATGCTAGTGGGTTGCTTTTGCCATTGCCGGTCCCTGAGAGGCCCTGGACGCATATTTCTATGGATTTTATTTCTGATCTTCCGGTTTCCCAGAGGATGTCGGTTATCTGGGTTGTTTGTGACCGGTTCTCTAAGATGGTTCATTTGGTGCCTTTGCCTAAATTGCCTTCCTCTTCAGATTTGGTTCTGTTGTTTTTTCAGCATGTGGTTCGTTTGCATGGTATTCCGGAGAATACTGTGTCCGACAGAGGATTCCAGTTTGTTTCTAGGTTTTGGTGGGCCTTTTGTGCTAGGCTGGGCATTGATTTGTCTTTTTCTTCTGCATTTCATCCTCAGACAAATGGCCAGACTGAGCGAACTAATCAGACTTTGGAGACTTATTTGAGATGCTTTGTGTCTGCTGATCAGGATGATTGGGTGGCCTTCTTGCCATTGGCCGAGTTTGCCCTTATTAATCGGGCTAGTTCGGCTACTTTGGTTTCGCCTTTCTTTTGTAATTTTGGTTTTCATCCTCGTTTTTCTTCTGGGCAGGTTGAGCCTTCTGACTGTCCTGGTGTGGATTCTGTGGTTGACAGGTTGCAGCAGATTTGGGCTCATGTGGTGGACAATTTGGTGTTGTCTCAGGAGGAGGCTCAACGTTTTGCTAACCGTCGTCGGTGTGTTGGTTCCCGGCTTCGGGTTGGGGATCTGGTCTGGTTGTCTTCCCATCATGTTCCTATGAAGGTTTCTTCCCCTAAGTTTAAGCCTTGGTTTATTGGTCCTTATAGGATTTCTGGGATTATTAATCCGGTGTCTTTTCGATTGGCGCTTCCAGCCTCTTTTGCTATCCATAATGTCTTCCATAGATCTTTATTGCGGAAATATGTGGTGCCCGTTGTTCCCTCTGTTGATCCTCCGGCCCCTGTGTTGGTTGATGAGGAGTTGGAGTATGTGGTTGAGAAGATTTTGGATTCTCGTTTTTTGAGGCGGAGGCTTCAGTACCTTGTCAAATGGAAGGGTTATGGCCAGGAGGATAAGTCTTGGGTTTTTGCCTCTGATGTCCATGCTGCTGATTTGGTTCGTGCCTTTCATCTGGCTCGTCCTGATCATCCTGGGGGCTCTGGTGAGGGTTCGGTGACCCCTCCTCAAGGGGGGGGTACTGTTGTGAATCCTGCTTTTGGGCTCCCTCCGGTGGTTGTAGGTGGTAATGCAGTTGTCCCTGGATTGCAGTCCTGGTCAGGTGTATCTGCTGATTGCAGTTCTGACTGGGGTATTTAGGTGTGCAGGATTCATTAGTCCTTGCCAGTTGTCCATGGTTGTTGGGAGGTGTTGGACCTCTGTCTGGTTCCTCCTGCCTTGCTGCCAAATCAGCAAAGATAAGTGTCTGGTTTTGTTTCTGTGGCACACATGCTGTGTGCTTGATAATTCAGTGCTATTCATTTGTTTTTTCTTGTCCAGCTTAGATTGTGTCAGTATTTTCTCAGTCTTGTTGGATTCTCAGGAGTTGCAGATATACGTTCCACGTCTTTAGTTAGATGGTGGAATTTTTTTTATTATCTGCTGTGGATATTTTTGGAAGGGTTTTAATACTGACCGCTTAGTATTCTGTCCTATCCTTTCCTATTTAGCTAGAGTGGCCTCTTTTGCTAAATCCTGTTTTCTGCCTGCGTGTGTCTTTCCTCTCCAACTCACAGTCAATATTTGTGGGGGGCTGCCTATCCTTTGGGGTTCTGCTCTGAGGCAAGGTAGAATTCCTATTTCCATCCATAGGGGTATTTAGTCCTCCGGCTCTGTCGAGGTGTCTAGGGTTTGTTAGGCACACCCCACGGCTGCTTCTAGTTGCGGTGTTAGTTCAGGATTTGCGGTCAGTACAGTTTCCATCTACTCCAGAGAAAGTTTCATGCGGCTCCAAGGTCATCGGATCATAACAGGAGACACACCAAACATGTGGAAGAAGGTGCTCTGGTCAGATGAAACCAAAATCGAATTTTTGGCAACAATGCCAAACGATATATTTGGCTTAAAGGCAACACAGGTCATGACTCTGAACACATCATCCCCACTGTCAAACATGGTGGTGGAAGCATCATGGTTTGGGCCTGCTTTTCTTCAGCAGGGACAGGGAAGATGGTTAAAATTGATGGGAAGATGGATGGAGCCAAATACAGGACCATTCTTGAAGAAAACCTGTTGGAGTCCTCAAAAGACCTATGACTGGGACGGAGATTTGTCTTCCAACAAGACAATGATCCCAAACATAAAGCAAAATCTACAAAGGAATGGTTCACAAATAAACATATCCAGGTGTTAGAATGGCCAAGTCAAAGTCCAGACCTCAATTCAATCGAGAATCTGTGGAAAGAGCTGAAAACTGCTGTTCACAAACCATCTCCATCAAACCTCACTGAGCTCGAGCTGTTTGCCTAGGAAGAATGGGCAAGAATTTCAGTCTCTCGATGTACAAAACTGATAGAGACCTACCCCAAGTGACTTGCAGCTGTAATCGCAGCAAAAGGTGGCGCAACAAAGTATTAAGTTAAAGGGGCTGAATAATATTGCATGCCCCACTTTTCAGTTTTTGAATTTCCACAAAAATTTAAAATAAGCAATATATTTAATTCAACTTCACAATTGTGTTCCACTTGTTGTTGATTCTTCACCAATAATCTAATACTTTGCATTGACCTAATAAGTATGTAAATAAATAAAAAATGCTCCCCTCATTTTTTGTAACCAGCAAAGGTAAAGCAGACAGCTGTGTGCTGATAACAGGCTGGGAAGGTCCATGGTTATTGTGATCTTCCCAGCCTAAAAATGCCAACCCACAGGCATCTCGGAGGTGGAAGATCACATGAGATGCTCCAATTCTGGCACTTTATCTTGGCTCTTAACAATGCCCTAGTATGTTGGCAATTGGGGATATAGTGCTTGGGGTTGATGTCAGCTGTGAATTGCCTAAAGACACAGCTGACATTAAACTCTGGTGTTAGTAATAGAACGGTGTCTACCAGGAATTTAGAAAAAATACACACAAAAAATACTTTATTGGAATAAACCCTCCCCAAAACTTTCCCAAGATCAGTTCACCTTGTTTGTCTGCAGCAATAAAATCAATTTGACAGTGCTGCAGCTAATTAGTGAGCTCACCAGCTCACACAGTCTACAGGGGCAGAGCTGCTGAGCTCATTGATTGGCATCAGTGAACTCAATATAAATTCAATGGGTCAGCGGTGGAGAGGTGGCACTAGATCCAAAAAGGGTAAGCTATGTTTTTAAAAAAAAAAACTGCCGCATAGTAGGAAGTTTTCTGAAAGTGGACAATCCTTTTTACATTGTATCAGCCATTTAACATCCCTATTGATTATCCACACAATCCATCTCAGTATATGATTTTATGAACTCCCGTCTCTTGTTTCTATTCACAAGCTTCTTTCTTTCTCTGTTGAAATTTGCCATGACACTTTGGGAACCCCCACATATCACACGTAAATGCCCAGGAACTTATGGCGAATTTGTAGTCATCATTGGCCCCATCTCCTCCCTCTCCTGTCCTGACTTAGCTTCAAAACAGTAAAATAAGACACTAAAGAGTGCCTTTGATGATTCTACATTCCCTATATGCAGACCACCCCAACACAGATGGCAGCAACCCTGGCAACTCTGGCAAACGTTTTCCCCAGTGGTGCTCTATGTGTGTTGGACATCTGTATAAAAAGTTAATTTCAGATGAAGACATCATCCATTATAAGTTTATGCTTAAAACATATAACTTTGCCCCCTCCATCTCTCTTGACATTTACGATCTGGTTTCTGCTTTCTACATTTTGCAGAAACTGCCCTTTATAAAGTCTCTAATGGTTTATTGACAGCTAAATCTAATATTCACTACTCTCGGCTGATTCTCCTGGATCTGTCAGCAGGATTAACAGCTCCTCCTCACAATGTTCCACTCTTATTGTCTCAAGGATACTGCTCTCTCTTTGTTCTCCTCCTACCTCTTTTACAGCTCCTTCACTGTATCATTTGCAAGCTCTTCTGCTCCTTTTCTCCTTAGTTTTGGGGTCACTCCGGGTTCAGTCCTATGTCCCCTTCTCTCTTCTATATATTGGACAAACCATCAGCATATTTTATTTTCAGTACCATCTCTATGCTAATGACCCACAATTCTACACATCTAATGACACTACCTCCGCATTACTTCAAAATATCAGTGCTTGTCTTTCCAATGTCCTTCCTCTAGCTAAAACTGGTTCAGTCCAAAACTTATCTTCTTGTGTTTTCTCCCTCTACTAACCTACCTAAACCCAATATTGCCATTTCCATGCATGGTTCTACTATAAATCCCAAACAGCATGCTCGCTGTCTTGAAGTTACATTTGAAACAGACTTTTGTTTTAAGGTACCGTCGCACATAACGATATCGTTAACGATATCGTTGCTTTTTGTGACGTAGCAACGATATCGTTAAGGAAATCGTTATGTGTGACAGCGACCAACGATCAGGCCCCTGCTGGGAGATCGTTGGTCGCTGAAGAAAGTCCAGGACTTTATTTCGTCGCTGGACTCCCTGCAGACATCGCTGGATCGGCGTGTGTGACACCGATCCAGCGATGTCTTCACTGGTAACCAGGGTAAACATCGGGTTACTAAGCGCAGGGCCGTGCTTAGTAACCCGATGTTTACCCTGGTTACAAGCGTAAAGGTAAAAAAAACAAACAGTACATACTTACCTACCGCTGTCTGTCCCCGGCGCTCTACTTCTCTGCACTCCTCCTGCACTGGCTGTGAGCTTCGGTCAGCCGGAAAGCAGAGCGGTGACGTCACCGCTCTGCTTTCCGGCCGCTGAGCTCACAGTCAGTGCAGAGGAGTGCAGAGAAGCAGAGCGCCGGGGACAGACAGCGGTAGGTAAGTATGTAGTGTTTGTTTTTTTTTACTTTTACGCTGGTAAACATCGGGTTACTAAGCGCGGCCCTGCGCTTAGTAACCCGATGTTTATCCTGGTTACCCGGGGACTTCGGGATCATTGGTCGCTGGAGAGGTGTCTGTGTGACAGCTCTCCAGCGACCAAACAGCGACGCTGCAGCGATCGACATCGTTGTCGGTATCGCTGCAGCGTCGCTTAGTGTGACGGTACCTTTACTCCATATGTCCAATGACTAGCTCATTTTTTCTTGACTCTGCAAAACTCTCATTGATTCATTTTTGTCTGGACTACTGAAACTCTATACTATAGGTCTCTCTCTTAATAAACTTCTGTCTCTCCAATTTTACCTGAACGCAGCACCCAGGGTCATATTTATGTCCAGTTGCTACACTGATGGTTCCACCATGTGCCAGTCATTGTCCCGCACTTGTGCACATGGATGTCATAAAGTTGCTATCCATGTGCTGTCCATGTGACATGTTTACCTGTGATTAGCAAAAAAAATAAAATAAATGAAAGAAAAGGTGTGAGGTCCCTATTTTTAATAACCAGCTAAGGTAAAGCAGACACAGATGTGAGCTGGTCTTATTATGCTACGTAGGGCCAAATAACCGTGGAGCATCCCAGTATAAAAAAAAGACTCGAGGTCCCCCCATTTTTAATAATCAACAAAGGCTAAACAGAAAACTGTGTAATATTGGCCCCTTCCTAGCATAACAAGACCAGCCCTCAGCCACCCCAAAAATGGCACATCGATTAGATGCACCAATTCTGGCGCTTAGCCTTGACTCTTCCTGATTTCCCTGGTGCTGTGGCAGTGGGGTAATGGGATTGTGAGGTTGATTTCAGCAGCTTGCTGACATCAAGCCCTGGTATTGATAATGTAGAGGTGTCTGTAAAATACCCCCATTGGACCTTCACAGTCTATTAATAAGTGATCCCATCTGCCTGCTTTGCCTTTGCCAGTCATTAAAAATAGGGGAGACCCCACACCATTTCTTTATCTTTTTTTATATATGTATAGTAAACCACACACACGGCACTAATTATATATCTCACAGACATCTTTCCATCTATTTATCTGTCTATCTATTTTTGCACATCTAACACCTACATATCTGCAATTTCTATTCTGCATTCTATTCTAGAATGTGTCACACTGATGATGCACATGAACGGCACATGGATAGCATTGGAACCTTTTTTTTAAAGTCCCGGAAATATCAGGATGTGTGAAGAGGCCTTATTCTGTGGTGACTGATTCATTTAGAGCTGTCTTAATTACCATATTTATTATGTTGTTCTAGACTATTCAATACAAGCTTTGTGTCATCCTTATTTCCTATAGATTGCTAGCAAGGCCCTCCCTGCTATTCTTTTTTTAAAATTTATGTTACTCACTTACAAAGTGCTATTAATTTCACAACACTTTACAGACATTATCGACAATGTCCTCATTGGAACACACAATCTAGATTTCCTTACTAGTATGTGTTTGGAGTCTGGGATAAAGACAGAGTACCCATAGGAAATCCACATAAACATGGGAAGAAGGTACAAATTTCAGATGTTGTCCTTGGGATTTGAGCCCAGGATGCCAGTGCTGCAAAGCAACAGTGTTAACCACTGAGCCACCATGCTGTACATGTGCTATATACTGCCGGCATCCCTAAACGCCTCCCTCCTCACCCAGCAGGGAAGCTGACTTACTGCGGTGACCCCCGTCTTGCACTTCCTACTACTACTGCTGTCCAGGGTCTGCGCACGGCTTGCAGATCCTCAGTCACTGTGCTTAGGGCATGCGCGCTTGCTCCTTCTCAAAAGGGACAGTGCTCCATCCTAAAGTGTCTCTGGCCAATGGCTGGGAGACACTTATTATTTAAGACACCTCCACCTGATGGGAGGTATTTGAGCAATATGTTCATTCTGCCTTGTTGCATGATTGCTAGTTCTCTGTTCCCCTGTACCTGCCTGTCCCTGCGGGTCCCTCTCAGTACCTGCATGTCCCAGCTTGCCAACGCCAGTATTTGCCTGTTCATACCTGTACCTGTCTTCCCATACCTGCTGTGTGTTCCTGTATTGCAGCAGTGCCTGCCAGCACCTGCCTGCATATCAGTTGTGTACTCCTGCACCATTCTGCACTTGCCTTGCCAGCCTGTGTACTGGCAATACATGTATGAAGCAGGATACAGTCTACGAGAATAAATATAAATAGCACAGAACCTAAAACTTAACTTTTATTACTACACAAACAACAAAGTGATAAACTCAAACCAACAAGTGAGGGAAATTACATAAAGACACAAGGGAAATGTTTAAAAGAAAATGCTGAGTTACAATGCCATCCTATATATATATATAGGTACCTCAATGTTCTTAGTATTGTATGTTACTCGTCTCTTGGTTTTATACAATTTATGGCCTTATGGATATAATATTCCAGCTTTAATTTGCCATGGAGCCAGAATTCAAAGACCCCTAAACAACCCTATTAAGCCACAGAAAGTCATCAAAATAGAATTGGGAAAGTGAGATATAGCAAGCCACACTCAGTGGTTGTTAACTCAAAACCAATTTTGGGTGTTGGTCACATCACCAATTAGTCACATGTATATCCTCATGATTCCCAAGGCGAGTTTATGTTATACTCAGTATATGTATGTTGCAGCATACAAAACAGAGACCCCAAATAAATGATGATGCACAATTTTGTAACACTTCAGACTTTTATCTGTATGATGTTTTGATACCCACACAAACAAGACTTTTGTAAACGTCCGGTGTATTGCTATCGGCAAGACATCATTTTGATCATGAAGCGGATGTTTTAACATTAATATGACTGTGACATATCAAGTCACTCAAACCCTCCATAATATAATGCCATAAATCCCATCCGTTTCAGACAGAAACCGTAAGCACATTATTTAATGCCATGCAAAAAGTTTGGCCTCACCCATCTTCTATAGTCACACCGCGCTGTTTTGATCAAACCACCACCACTCCTCTTGGGCTATCTGCACAAAAGCTGTTCTACCCTGTATGCACACATGGATTTTTCCTCTCTGAACCCTGTTCACACAGGTTATATACAGATGATCAGGTTTTTAAATACATCAGATAGGGATTGCATACATTAGTTAGGACTGCTCTGATAAGGGTATACCGTGAAGATTGGTAGAGCAGCTTAGTATACATTTTTTGCAAAAAACGTATCAACCAAATACCCTGTTTTTTACATCTTTTACTAGCACTTGCGGATTACTGCAACATTTTTTCAAACTGAGTGTTTTTGGTTTTACTATTCTCTTTTGTGTCTTCATGTTTTGATCAAAAGAAGTGCGGGTGATGGATCTCTGTTGCAAAGTAGCATCTTTGGGAGATGTGCTCTTCAGGGCTAGCACACCCAACACTGAGGTTTTTACCAGGACCTTGCACATGGACCATTCAGGTCCCCTCACTCAGACCATGTGACCCACACCCTGGTCACATTACATACCTGTAACCACTCCACTGGGTGGGAGTGTGGGTGTGTGGCTAGTTTGACCTGCCCATCTCTCATAACAAGACTTGCCAGCCTCCCTTTAGAATTACACAACTACTTGTTGGACTACAGGTTCCAGAACATAACATTGCTTCAGGCTGACAATGCAAAGTTCCTTCCTCTGCGACACACATACCGACCATTCACCACAATGCCAGACACGGTCTTACTATCCCCATTACGCCTCAATGCGTATCCTGGGGAGCACATACAGTGCCCCCTAGTTGTAACAGGGGTCACTGCATCACAATATATATACATATATATATATATATATATATATATACAGTTATATGAAAACGTTTGGGCACCCCTATTAATCTTAAGTTTAACGTTTTATAAAAATTGTTTTTTTTTGCAACAGCTATTTCAGTTTCATATATCTAATAACTAGTATGTTAGGGCTAGCGGAATGCACCGAGAAAATAGAGATGTTTATTATAAATGGTGCGTTCGCAGTCCGGGGTCCACCGTGCAGGAGGAACCTGCTGCTAGCAAATGGCGGCACTGTTTGGCGGTATAGACTAGCTCTGTTACTCCACAGAGTAGCCGTGAAAGGGAAGCACTGCGCCCTGTTAGCCTCACAGGAGCACAAGCTTACTGCCAAGCTGATAGCAGTCAGTGGTTATGCACACACACAATCTCCTCACCGGAGAAGCCGGTATTCTAGGGGCTTATTTCAGCCGAGTCCCTGAACACACTCATACAATCTACTCACCGGAGGTGCCGGTATTCTAGGGGCTTATTTCAGCCGGGTCCCTGAACACACTCATGCATAACCACACTGGCGCAAAGCACATATATGAATTGACACTAGGGCATGGCCGTCCGGCCATGTGAGCCTTATATAGCTGCAGCAAGTAAAAGACCTTCCTAGAAGGACTAATGAGAGACTGCCATACCTGAGCATGTGACCCTAAATCTCCACTGAGAGATCTTGCCCTGGGCATGCTCAGTGTGTGCAAAGCAGGACTTAGTCCTAGCACTTAAAGGACCTTCCTGAAAGGACCAATGGACTTATCTGCAGTATCTGACCATGTGACCCTTGATCTCCACTGAGAGATCTTACTCAGAATGAGAAAAGCAGGACTTAGTCCCAGAAGCATTTGCTCGCCGCTGCCCAGCACTGATTTCAATGGCAGAAGCCGGAAAAGCAGCAGTAACTCTTTGTACAGAGTGGGAATGAGCAAGACGCTGGGACCGACGTCTCCGCTGAGCAGGCTCCACTGCGGCAGGAGAAGAATGGGAGATCGCAGCGGAGATGGCCCGAGATTCCCCCTGTGCAGAGGCGGGAACTCAACCCCTAACATTGTGTTGAGCAATACCTTCCAATATTTGAAAGTATCGGTATCGGATGGTATCGGCCAATATCCAAAAAATATCGGATATCGCCAGTACCCGATACCAATGCAAGTCAATGGTACACAAATATCGGAATGTATCCTGGATGGTTCCCAGGGTCTGAAGGAGAGGAAACTCTCCTTCAGGCCCTGGGATCCATATTAATGTAAAAAATAAAGAATAAAAGTAAAAAATATGGATATACTCACCCCTCCGAAGGACCCTGGCTGTCACCGCTGCGAGCGTCTGCCTCCATTCATAAGAATGCAGTGAGTGTCCTTCACTCTCTGCATTCTCAGGAACAGAGGCAGACGCTTGCAGCGGTGACAGCCAGGGTTCGCCGGAGGGGTGAGTATATCCATATTTTTTATTTTTATTCTTTATTTTTTACATGAATATGGATCCCAGGGCCTAAAGAAGAGTTTCCTCTCCTCCAGACCCTGGGAACTATACGCACCGCACACGCCAAAGATGACTAGGAACTTCCGATTCCGATTTCCGATATCACAAAAATATCGGAACTCGGTATCGGAATTCTGATACAGCAATTATCGGCTGATACCCGATACTTGCAGTATCGGAACTAATAAATGTTGGACACAGTAATGTTTCTGTCTTGAAATGAGGTTTATTGTTCTAACAGAAAATGTGCAATCTGCATTCAAACAAAATTTGACAGATGCATAAGTATGGGCACCCCACCAGAAAAGTGACATTAATATTTAGCAGATCCTCCTTTTGCAAAAATAACAGCCTCTAGTCGCTTCCTGTAGCTTTTAATGAGTTCCTGGATCCTGGATGAAGGTATTTTTGACCATTCCTCTTTACAAAACAATTCCAGTTCAGTTAAGTTTGATGGTCGCCGAGCATGGACAGCCCTCTTCAAATGATCCTACAGATGTTCAATGATATTCAGGTCTGAGGACTGGGATGTCCATTCCAGAACAGTGTAATTGTTCCTCTGCATGAATGCCTGAGTAGATTTGGAGCGGTGTTTTGGATCATTGTCTTGCTGAAAGATCCATCCCCTGCGTAACTTCAACTTTGTCACTGATTCATGAACATTATTGTCAAGAATCTGCTGATACTGAGAGGAATCCATGCATCCCTAAACTTTAACAAGATTCCTGGTGCTGGCATTGGCCACACAACCCCAAAGCATGATGGAACCTCCACCAAATTTTACTGTGGGTAGAAAGTGTTTTTCTTGGAATGCTGTGTTTTTTGGCTGCCATGCATAACACCTTTTTGTATGATCGATCAACTCAATCTTGGTTTCATCAGTCCACAGGACTTTCTTCCAAAAAGAAATTGGCTTCTCCAAATGTGCTTTTGCATACCTCAGCCGACTCTGTTTGTGGCATGCATGCAGACACGGCGTCTTTCGCATCACTCTCCCATACAGCTTCTCCTTGTGCAAAGTGCCTGGTATAGTTGACCAATGCACAGTGACACCATCTGCAGCAAGTTGATGCTGCAGCTCTCTGGAGGTGGTCTGAGGAGTGTCCTTGACTGATCTCACCATTCTTCTTTTCTGCCTTTCTTATGTTTTTCTTGGCCTGCCACTTCTGGCCTTAACAAGAACTGTACATGTGTTCTTCCATTTCCTTACTATGTTCCTTACAGTGGAAATTGACAGGTTAAATCTCTGAGACAGCTTTTTGTATCCTTCCCCTGAACAACTATGTTGAATAATCTTTGTTTTCAGATTATTAGACAGTTGTTTGGAGGAGCCCATGATGCCACTCTTCAGAGGAGATTCAAACAGGAGAACAACTTGCAAGTGACCACTTTAAGTAGCTTTTCTCATGATTGCATACACCTGGCTATGAAGTTCAAAGCTCAATGAGGTTAGAAAACCAAAAAAAGTGCTTTAGTAAGTCAGTAAAAAGTAGGTAGGAATATTTAAAACAAGAAAATCATAAGGGTGCCCATACTTATCCACCTGTCAAATTTTGTTTGAATGCAGATTGCACATTTTCTGTTAGTACAATAAACCTAATTTCAAGGCAGAAACATTACTGTGTCCAACAGTTATTAGATATATGAAACTGAAATAGCTGTTGCAAAAAAACAATTTTTATAAAACATTAAGCTTAAGATTAAAAGGGGTGCCCAAACTTTTACATATAACTGTATATGTATATACAATAAATATATTTTTCTTTATTTTTTTTCTAAATGTAAAAAAAATCCTAGTTTATTTTTTAACGAGGTTAGTTTTAGAAAAAAAATGAACCATTTCTAAAAAAAAGAACCTTTTTAGTCCAGCTGTCAGTAAAATTGTGCAGCGTAAAATTTAAGATAGGATTGTTGTTTCTGCTTATCCCATCTTTCAAAAAGTGAAATAACACATGAAAAAAGTTACATGTATTTCAAAATACAACCAATAAAAACTAAAGCTCAATGAGCAAAAAAAAAATCAGGTCCTCAGAAATGTTCTTTGTTTATGCCATCATACACTTCCACAAGCATGTTGCGAAGGTCAGATTTTGATAGTGCTCTTTCAATAAAACAGTCCAGCCAATTACACACGATTGCCTTCCCATTGATTAAAAATTCCAGACTCTAACTGTACCTTCAAATTGTCTGCAAATGAAAAAAGTTCACATACTTTGTCCAAATATAATGATATTAGATCATTTTCCACAATACAAAATGACTAAAAGACTAATTCTGATATTTTTGTCTCATTTGCTTGATTTGGTTCTCTTTATTTTCTGTTAGGACTTGTGTGAAAAACTAATATTTTAGGTCAAATTTATACAGAAATATGGAAAATACTGAAGGGTTCACAATTTTTTAAGCACCACAGTAGGCAATAGAAATAGAAAATAAAAGAAGTTATTTATTGTGGTAGTTATAGAATCTGTCAACACAGCAATAGATCAAGGAAGACTATGGCTTCACTAGAGTTAACCTACGAGGTAGGGTAAGTCAATGGTTTCTTGTTCCACAAGGTAAGGAGCATGTCAGTGGAGAGCACAATGTGTGGAAGCTGGAGATAAAGATCTTCATATGATGTTACTAGCCATGGTACCTGCCCCATCACTCATTCTGCATTTACAGCCAGCTCTCTGATGAGGAGCTGTTGAGTTATTAACCACGGGAGCTAACACATTTTCACATGCTTGGGCATTATGCCATCCCATCTGTACTAACAAACTCTGAATAACCCTTTGACTGCACAAAGTTGTAGATGGCTGCTTGTGTGTTTTCATGTTTCTCCTATTCTTCAGTTATGAATTAAAATTGTCTAAAAAATATATCATATTTTATACTCAATAAAGTGTGATTTCCAGTTTGAGAGTGAGGACACCTTTCCTTGCCATGATACCTAGATGAATGTGTCACAAGAATTTATAGATGTCATGGAAAGTCTTAAATTAGGCTGACTTTATATAAATGGGGATTTGTTTCACTCTGGCCATCAGTGGAATACATGGTTAAAGATACAAACCAGAAAAAAAAGTCAAGCTTTAT
Organism: Ranitomeya imitator; assembly: GCF_032444005.1. Taxonomy (NCBI): domain Eukaryota; kingdom Metazoa; phylum Chordata; class Amphibia; order Anura; family Dendrobatidae; genus Ranitomeya; species Ranitomeya imitator. Next base: position 315,091,651 of record NC_091283.1, read on the forward strand.
CATCTACAGACAAGAAAAATTACAGAAGTATTGAAGAACTTAGCGATAATGTGGGCTATGTCTAAAACCTCTACCTGGACAAATTCTTCAGTAATGTACAATGTGACATCATCGCGGTTACCTCCAGTCAGTGAGGCTCCATTCCCAGCTGGACTGAACTGCAGTGACCTCGGTGACATCCCTGCTAACACCGACAGGGTCTTATAGACGCCTCTCCATTACTAACCTCGGGGCTTGATTTCACCGGACAATACAAAGGTGACATCAACCCCCCCAACTATGACCCCACTTGCCACCACTACAGGGCAAATGGGAAGAGCCGGGCAAAGCACCAGAATTGGCGCATCTAATAGGTGTGCCTTTTCTGGGCAGCTGCGGGCTGCTATTTTTAGACTGGGGGAACCAATATCCAGGGCCCCTTAACAGCCTGAGAATACCAGCCCCAGCTGTCTGCTTTAGAAAAATTGGTTGTCAAAAATGGGGGGGACCCAACGTCACTTTTTAAAATTATTTATTTAAATAATTAAAAAATATGGCATGGGACCCCTCTATTCTGGATAACTAGCCTTGCTAAAGCTGACAGCTTAGGGTTGCAGCCCCCAGCTGTGAGATTTGCCTGGCTGGTTTAGAAAAATACAGGGGAACCCAGGTCGTTTTTTTAAAATTATTTATATACAGCGCAGGAGCAGCCGATGAATACTCCCATCACATACACCCAACACATAGAGGCACCTGTCAACTAAATTACGGATGTTGATGAAGATGTTGATTCTGTGTTGGACAAAACCTGGGAACTAGACAGTGGTGACAATCAGTTTAGGTCATCAGAGGAGGATATTACTGGCACTGATGACGACATGCATCAGAAACAGCTGCTGCCAGTTCTGGAGCAGGTAATGCCACATGGGTTGTCATTGGACAAGGCTGTTCAGTGCCTGAAAGGTCTGGTCTTGGTGGTGGCAGTGACCAAATGTCAGGGTTTTTGTGTGTGGGAATTCTTTATCATGTTGCCGCCAGATATTTTTTTGGCATTCTGAAGGTTTTGCAAGGGGAATATAAACCATGGCTCTTATAGACTAGGAACTATGACTCTCCATCAGCACATGAAATTACATCACCTTTTCATTTGGCAAAGTCAAGCCAGCCAGCTATCTAGAGAAAGCCTCAAGGTGTCTGCTCTCCCTTCTTGCCATGCTCATCATCCCATCAGCCAAGTACTCCTCTTCCTTCTCCATCGAAACTGCACAAATATACAGTACAGACCAAACGTTTGGACACACCTTCTCATTTAAAGATTTTTCTGTATTTTCATGACTATGAAAATTGTGCATTCACACTGAAGGCATCAAAACTATGAATTAACACATATGGAATTATATACTTAACAAAAAAGTGTGAAACAACTGAAAATATGTCTTATATTCTAGGTTCTTCAAAGTAGACACCTTTTGCTTTGATGACTGCTTTGCACACTCTTGGCATTCTCTTGATGAGCTTCAAGAGGTAGTCACCGGGAATGGTCTTCCAACAATCTTGAAGGTGTTCCCAGAGATGCTTAGCACTTGTTGGCCCTTTTGCCTTCACTCTGCGGTCCAGCTCACCCCAAATCATCTCAATTGGGTTCAGGTCTGGTGACAGTGGAGACCAGGTCATCTGGCGTAGCACCCCATCACTCTCCTTCTTCGTCAAATAGCCCTTACACAGCCTGGAGGTGTGTTTGGGGTCATTGTCCTGTTGAAAAATAAATGATGGTCCAACTAAACGTAAACTGGATGGAATAGCATGCCGCTGCAAGATGCTGTGGTAGCCATGCTGGTTCAGTATGCCTTCAATTTTGAATAAATCCCCAACAGTGTCACCAGCAAAGCACCCCCAAACCATCACACCTCCTCCTCCATGCTTCACGGTGGGAACCAGGCATGTAGAGTCCATCCGTTCATCTTTTCTGCATCTCACAAAGACACGGTGGTTGAAAACAAAGATCTCAAATTTGGACTCATCAGACCAAAGCACATATTTCCACTGGTCTAATGTCCATTCCTTGTGTTCTTTAGCCCAAACAAGTCTTTTCTGCTTGTTGCCTGTCATTAGCAGTGGTTTCCTAGCAGCTATTTCACCATGAAGGCCTGCTGCACAAAGTCTCCTCTTAACAGTTGTTGTAGAGATGTGTCTGCTGCTAGAAATTTGTGTGGCATTGACCTGGTCTCTAATCTGAGCTGCTGTTAACCTGCGATTTCTGAGGCTGGTGACTTGGATAAACTTATCCTCAGAAGCAGAGGTGACTCTTGGTCTTCCTTTCCTGGGGCAGTCCTCATGTGAGGCAGTTTCTTTGTAGCGCTTGATGGTTTTTGCCACTGAACTTGGGGACATTTTCAAAGTTTTCCCAATTTTTCGGACAGACTGACCTTTATTTCTTAAAGTAATGTTGGCCACTCGTTTTTCTTAACTTAGCTGCTTTTTTCTTGCCATAATACAAATTCTAACAGTCTATTCAGTAGGGCTATCAGCTGTGTATCCACCAGACTTCTGCTCAACACAACTGATGATCCCAACCCCATTTATAAGGCAAGAAATCCCACTTATTTAACCTGACAGGGCACACCTGTGAAGTGAAAACCACTCCCAGTGACTACCTCTTGAAGCCCATCAAGAGAATGCCAAGAGTGTGCAAAGCAGTCATCAAAGCAAAACAAAAAGTGGCTACTTTGAAGAACCTATAATATAAGACATAATTTCAGTTGTTTCACACTTTTTTGTTAAGTATATAATTCCACATGTGTTAATTCATAGTTTTGATGCCTTCAGTGTGAATGTACAATTTTCATAGTCATGAAGATACAGAAAAATCTTAATTTGAGAAGGTGTGTCCAAACTTTTGGTCTGTACTGTATGTGGTTAAGAAACAACCACACATGCCTAGTCATCCACTAGTTTGACAAAGAAACTGCCTTACCAGCTTCAACTTGTGGATTCTGCTGCATTTTGAGACATGAAAATTCTCATTGAAAGGTACCCAGTCACCATTATTTCTCACAGAAAGGAGTGTCCACTCTCTGTTCTCATATGCAGTAGAATGTAGTCGGCTCTTTGGAATTGTCCTTGAGCTCAAAATGAGCAACAAAATTAGATGAAAAAGACAACCTATACAAGTCTTATCTGTTTGCTTTTATAATACAAGGGAGCCACCACTCAATAAAAAGTAGGCATGTGATTGGTTGTTTCATCAGTATTTTGCACTTGTGCTGCCTTTACCTTTATCATGGGGGCCTGCTGCATCCTGTAATACATTAATATCATGACCTGGTCTTGGTAAAAATGGCTTCCTTTTTATGCATTGTTTTTCTACTCTCTTTCATAGTGCTAGACTATACTGCTGCTACCAAGGCTGCCATTGCTGGTCCTGAACTTCCACACATGCCCCTGCCTGTCCTTCCTACCTCTTTGTTACACAGCCACTGCACAGCCATGCCAGCCTCACACCTCTTGGCTGCCCGCTGTGTTTCATAGTGTTAAGGTACCGTCACACATAACGATATCGTTAACGATATCGTTGCTTTTTGTGACGTAGCAACGATATCGTTAAGGAAATCGTTATGGGTGACAGCGACCAACGATCAGGCCCCTGCTGGGAGATCGTTGGTCGCTGAAGAAAGTGCAGAACTTTATTTCGTCGCTGGATCTCCCGTGGACATTGCTGGATCGGCGTGTGTGACACCGATCCAGCGATGTCTTCACTGGTAACCAGGGTAAACATCGGGTTACTAAGCGCAGGGCCGCGCTTAGTAACCCGATGTTTACCCTGGTTACCAGCGTAAAGGTAAAAAAAACAAACAGTACATACTTACCTACCGCTGTCTGTCCCCGGCGCTCTGCTTCTCTGCACTCCTCCTGCACTGGCTGTGAGCGTCGGTCAGCCGGAAAGCAGAGCGGTGACGTCACCGCTCTTCTTTCCGGCCGCTGTGCTCACAGTCAGTGCAGAGGAGTGCAGAGAAGCAGAGCGCCAGGGACAGACAGCGGTAGGTAAGTATGTACTGTTTGTTTTTTTTACGTTTACGCTGGTAACCAGGGTAAACATCGGGTTACTAAGCGCGGCCCTGCGCTTAGTAACCCGATGTTTACCCTGGTTACCCGGGGACCAAACAGCAACGCTGCAGCGATCGGCATCGTTGTCGGTATCGCTGCAGCGTCGCTAAGTGTGACGGTACCTTTAGACATTACTACTGTTGCTGGGAAATGTACTCTTATGATTTTGTACCCCCAAACAAAAGCTGGCAAAACAGGGATAATATTTTAAAAAGCTGGGTGACAACAAGCAATAACTTCATGTCCAAAACAGTTACACTGTGTTCTCCCAGAAGAAAGGGGATAATTTTTGGACGTTTTGGTAAAAAAATCTTTGCAGTTTCCTAATCATTTAGTGATTAACAAACCAGTTGCTGACTCCTAAAAGAGATTATTTGCCACTTCTAGTTGGAGGATAATACATCTTTACATTCAAAACAGTACATCTGCTTTGTTCCCCTAGAATTTTTTGGTGGCTTGTAAACAAGCGATCCCTTCTTCATTTACAAAGTGCAAAGCTGTTTATACTCAGGGTCATTGATGCATGCAACTTTGTGAAAATGTCATGACAACTTTCATTTGAAGTGCCTATCTATTAACAACGGCTATAAATGGGCATCTTTGCCCTCAGAAAGGATAATTCTTAGACCGTGTATACAATTTAGGTAATGTAAAAAGTCTGATACTGAGTGTGTTGTTAAGTATGCTGCTGACTACCTCTGGTTCTTATCAGGATTTGCCAACCAGATATGATTCACCATTTAAAAGGCTGTGTTTGCACTAGAGAGCTCAAAATGGATTCAATTGACTCCATGGTGAACTTAGAGTGTTCTGCACATATTTTCCAGCCAATCGGAGGTGATTTGCACAAGTTAATTTGCTGCAAATCTAATTTTTGGGGTAAATGCTGTAAAGCCAGAAAATTTGAATTTTTAATGATCCATATTGATCTAATCATTACTATTTGAATTTGACAGATATCGGCCTGTGTAATTTCCCCTTAAGTATCAGCCACAAATGTATTAATCTTATAAAACCCTTTCAATTGTTGTAATTAGATATGAACTATTTTTTTTTATTCAAATTTGCCAGCGTGGCCAAATTTCTCCCATTCCTGCAGTCTTCTGCACTGTCTAAAATAACAGCAGCCACTTTTTGTGACCTTTATGACTCGAATCACACATTTTGATAATTTCAACAAGAATTCAATTCACTTTATAATGTGATCAAGAATTGAATATTCTATAACTTAATACTTTTGGCTGCATATGGCATCTCAAGCTTAAAAATCCAGCAGCATGCTACTGAGAGAATTAACTCTTGGATAACCAGCAAACTAAAGATAGAGAACCTTGACTGAAGCACGAAAAGTGCTAGAAAAATGGGTAGAAAAGAGAAAAAGTGATGCCTTGCTTATTAAAGAGAAAAACAAAAGATATTCAATAAAATAGTTTAAATGAATACCTATTTATATTGTTCTTTAGAGCTACTGAGTTATCAACCTCATGTGAAAGGCAGTCTGACCCTGCTTAAAGGAATGCATTGCTTATTGGTTGGTGTAGGTTTCATAAAATCACTGTGTTATTAGCAGGAGATTATCAGTGGAGGACTACTTGGCCTGCTGCCATGTAGTCCAACCCCATCCCACCTCTGATTGGCAGATTTCCACTAATGCATAGTATCCATAGAAAGCTGCCAATCAGTGGTGTGGGCGAGGTTGTACAGAGCTGCTAGATCTGCAGCAGATTAAATAGGTTTGAATCAAAACTTAAGCACCCAATAAAGTGATACAGTTATATGAAAAAGTTTGGGCACCCCCTATTAATCTTAAGCTTAATGTTTTATAAAAATTGTTTTTTTTTGCAACAGCTATTTCAGTTTCATGTATCTAATAACTGTTGGACACAGTAATGTTTCTGCCTTGAAATGAGGTTTGTTGTACTAACAGAAAATGTGCAATCTGCATTCAAACAAAATTTGACAGGTGCATAAGTATGGGCACCCTTAACATTTTCTTGTTTTAAATACTCCTACCTACTTTTTACTGACTTACTAAAGCAGTTTTTTTGGTTTTCTAACCTCATTGAGCTTTGAACTTCATAGCCAGGTCTATGCAATCATGAGAAAAGCTACTTAAAGTGGCCACTTGCAAGTTTTCTCCTGTTTGAATCTCCTCTTAAGAGTGGCATCATGGGCTCCTCAAAACAACTGTCTAATGATCTGAAAACAAAGATTATTCAACATAGTTGTTCAGGGGAAGGATACAAAAAGCTGTCTCAGAGATTTAACCTGTCAATTTCCACCGTGAGTAACATAGTAAGAAAATGGAAGAACACAGGTACAGTTCTTGTTAAGACCAGAAGTGGCAGGCCAAGAAAAATATCAGAAAGGCAGAGAAGAAGAATGGTGAGATCAGTCAAGGACAATCCTCAGACCACCTCCAGAGAGCTGCAGCATCAACTTACTGCAGATGGTGTCACTGTGCATCGGTCAACTATACAACGCACTTTGCACAAGGAGAAGCTGTATGGGAGAGTGATGGGAAAGAAGCCGTTTCTGCAAGAACGCCACAAACAGAGTCGGCTGAGGTATGCAAAAGCACATTTGGAGAAGCCAATTTCTTTTTGGAAGAAGGTTCTGTGGACTGATGAAACCAAGATTGAGTTGTTTGGTCATACAAAAAGGCGTTATGCATGGCGGCCAAAAAAACACAGCATTCCAAGAAATACACTTGCTACCCACAGTAAAATTTAGTGGAAGTTCCATCATGCTTTGGGGCTGTGTCGCCAATGCCAGCACCTGGAATCTTCATAAAGTTGAGGGACGCATGGATTCCTCTCAGTATCAGCAGCTTCTTGACAATAATGTTCATGAATCAGTGACAAAGTTGAAGTTACGCAGGGGATGGATCTCTCAGCAAGACAATGATCCAAAACATCGCTCCAAATCTACTCAGGCATTCATGCAGAAGAACAATTACACTGTTCTGGAATGGCCATCCCAGTCCCCAGACCTGAATATCATTGAACATCTGTGGGATCATTTGAAGAGGGCTGTCCATGCTCAGCGACCATCAAACTTAACTGAACTGGAATTGTTTTGTAAAGAGGAATGGTCAAAAATACCTTCATCCAGGATCTAGGAACTCATTAAAAGCTACAGGAAGAGACTAGAGGCTGTTATTTTTGCAAAAGGATGATCTACTAAATATTAATGTCACTTTTCTGGTGGGGTGCCCATACTTATGCACCTGTCAAATTTTGTTTGAATGCAGATTGCACATTTTCTGTTAGTACAATAAACCTCATTTCAAGGCACAAACATTACTGTGTCCAACAGTTATTAGATATATGAAACTGAAATAGCTGTTGCAAAAAAAATCAATTTTTATGAAACATTAAGCTTAAGATTAATAGGGGGTGCCCAAACTTTTTCATATAACTGTACATCACTGGAACTAGGGTTTCTGAAAATACATTATGCCGCCCTCAGAAAGGGTTACTAAATCATGGTTACAGATTCCATTGAAATCATAATAATAATAAAAATGATAGCTATTGGTTTAAAATCACAATTTTTCCCTCCTGCATTTCTGCTACAAACCTATGCGACATACATCGTAGCCCAAAAGTGAAATAAGTCTTTGACTTATTAGTGTAAAAAAGTATAAAGAAATACAAACGTCTAAACTTTTCTTAATTTGATCTCATTTTGCTCCTTCTTTCATTATAGTCTCTTAATAGTGCCAGACTTCTTTCCTACAGAAAATATCTGTAATCAACCCCCACATTTTGATGCTTTCACCACGGCACCTCACTTCCTTCTCTACTTTCTTCATCATTGAAATAGTTTTGCAAAATTTATGAAAAATTTTGAATTTAGTTGCTATGTTGAGATGTCAAGACTAATTAGAGATTATGGGAAATTTAAGCCTTGCCCGTTTACGTTTGCGATGTTGCTTGAGAAAAAGGTTCCTTGGCATCTCCACTGTGATAGAAACGAAGAAGGATTTTAACCCAAGTAACTTACTGTATTCTCGTTTACTAATAATACAATATTACTGGAAGTGCGCTCCATAAACTTCATTGAACAGTAACATCCATTTACTTATTCTGCAAGAGTTTAAGTAATGCTGAATTCAGCTGTTCAATTATTTATCCCATCTCGCAGCAATGTCTTGTGTATTCTCAAGATTTCCATACATCTCCTTATATCACCCCAGTTTTCTCTGTCTCGCTGCTTTGTAAGTTATTCTGTTCCTTCCCATAACATTTCACTTTCTATTCCCCACTAGCTGGCAGTCTGGAAAAACAGCACAACGTACAATGAACTCAGGACTAGACCGCAAAATGAGTGATTTGTTTTGTGTGAAATGTTATCTTTGGACTGTTTTACCCTTATGACGTTGTAGGTGGGAGACCGGGGGAAAAACACGAGGAAAGAGTGATAGGCACCATGGGATGAAAGAATAGAAGGTTGCATGGGGTGCAGAAAGCAGTTCTCAGTGAAAGCCACTCTGGATAAGTATCGATCTAGGTCAGACAGCAATTTCTAGCACTTTAGATCAATCATTTCCGGGGAGAATGTGAACTGCTAATGCATTCTATAAAAAAACATAGCAAGGGACCCCTTCAGTGCCGGAGGTCACCCAGAGGTCTGCACATAGTTTCAATGTCCAGACATATGTAGTAGAGATGAGCAAGCATGCTTGGTGATACTCGGATACCACCCGAGCATTTGAGTGCTTGGATGTGTTCAGCACTCAATGAGCATTGGTGCTCAAATGTAGTGCTTGAATCCTTGCCCCGCATGTATGGCGCCTGTTATACAACCAATAAACATGCAGGGATTGCTTGCAAGTCACTGTAATGCAGTAGCCATCTTGGTAGTGGAATTACTGTGATTGGCTGGCCATGTGACATCATCAGGGGTTATAAAAGGACAGGCGCCTCAACACTCGGCACACTAATGCCATTGCACAGCACGGGGACTGTTTGTATTGGAGGGAGAGAGTATTTGTCCAGAGCTGTGTGCGCACAGTTGAATGAATCAGAGTCCTCCAGCATTGATAAATGTGCTAATTCTGAACCATTATACTACCAGCCTTTCTAAGGGCTAATCCAGTGCTTTGCTGTTCAAGGCAGAGCAGAGTGCTCCATATTCCATTGAAAAATACAGTATATAGCAGATGCATGTGACCAGATTTTTTTTTTTTTGTGGTGAAAAAATTACAATATTGTCACCCATACCGTATTACGTGATTTGTGACACATTTTGTGTTATATAAAACTCAAAAAAAGCACAGAATTTTTTAATGGATTCCATAACTCACCAATAGGATATTTTGCGCTCTTTAGTACGTTTCTGTAGTGTATATTTACAACACTCCAAAAAGGCCTAGACATTTTTTTTCCCTGATTAATTTACACACCCATAGAATATTACATGACCTGTGGTACATAACGGTTGTATTAAACACCCAAAAACCACTTAGACTGCTGCAGGTAAAAAAAGTTTTTTTTAATTAAAAATAAGCTTGGTTTTAAGAGACCTAGCAATTAGAAAATGTGTAAGGCATGCGGTAAGGGATGGGGAAGTGCTGATGATGGTGCACGCAGATGCCGAGGACGAGGGGCAGGTGTGACTACATCTGTTGCTAAAGCACAAGAAACACACCCAAACACGACACAGTTTCTTGTCCCACTTTTCAGGGAGGCACAGTAACCACTTCTGAAGCCAGAGAAGTTCGATCAGGGGGTCAGATAGCAGATAATGCTTCCATCATGCTTTACAGCACCACCCAGTCTTCCACATGGTCCAGTCTTACAAACCAACAGTCTAGGTCACTTAACCACCCCCCTGTTTATCTTTCCTCCTACCATGTTAAGTCTGAGGAGACTAGTGATCCCACATTACAACCTCACTTCTTGATTGTGGCCTCTCACCCTGCATATTCCAAGACAGAAATGAGGATATGCTGTTTAGTGATTCACAAATTTAGAGACACCACAGCCACAAGAAGATGATGGTGTCAAAGGTGTTCCCCAGTTTGGGACTTTTTTAAGGAGAGTTAGGAGACAAAAATAGTCATTTGCAACCTATGCCATGCCAAGATCAGCAGGGGCTTGACCACTAAGAGCCTATCCGCCACCAGCATAATCAGGCACATGTCATCTAAGCACCTGACTAGGTTGGCCGAACTCATGTGTTCATGATGGGTACCAGCGAGTGACACCACTACCTCTTCCCCTGTGCTATGTGCTTCCCAATCCCATTCATGACACTAGCACAGATGTCTCCCACCCTGCACCTGTCCTTGTACTCTCTGGTGCACCATCATCAGGCATTTCCAAATCCCAAATCCATGTCCCAGTACAGCGTTCAGCTGTCCCAATCCTAGGCCTTGGAACGAAAGAGAAAGTTTAAAATCACCCACAGGCCCAAATGTGAAATGGACACATTTTCAGGCTGCTTGTCGCAGAAATGTTGCTCTTTCGGCTTGTTGACATGGAGGATTCCCACCGACTCATGGCAGCAGCTGTCCCTTGGTACTCGTTTCCCAGCTGCCATCTTATTCTCCCTGTGTGGCATCCCCACCTTGTACCAGCAAGTGTCCATGAACACCACCCGTGCCCTTAACAACTCTGTTCCTGGGATTGTCCACTTAACAACCCAACACGTTGACAAGCGCTTGTGGCCAGGGGCACTACATTTCACGGACGGCAAACTGGGTGTTGTGAATTCTGTGGCAGAGCTCCCTCCTGTGGTCACAAGTGGTACTTCGGCTGATTCTCTCTGTGAGCTTCCGTTGGTGGAGGAGAGTGGTACTGCGGCTTCTGAGTTTCCTTCCTCAGGTGATGTGGTGAAGTCGTTAGGTGCTGCTCTATTTAACTCCACCTAGTGCTTTGATCCTGGCCTCCAGTCAATGTTCTAGTATTGGACCTGTTTCCTCCTGGATCGTTCCTGTGGCCTGCTGCTCTGCATAGCTAAGTTCCGCTTTTGCAATTTGTTTGCTGTTTTTTCTGTCCAGCTTGCTTATTTGTTTTTTGCTTGCTTGCTGGAAGCTCTGGGACGCAGAGGGTGTACCTCCGTGCCGTTTGTTCGGTACGGAGGGTCTTTTTGCCCCCTTTGCGTGGTTGTTTGTAGGGTTTTGTGTTGACCGCAAAGTTACCTTTCCTATCCTCGCTCTGTTCAGAAAGTCGGGCCTCACTTTGCTAAATCTATTTCATCTCTACGTTTGTCTTTCCATCTTATCTCACAGTCATTATATGTGGGGGCTGCCTTTTCCTTTGGGGTATTTCTCTGAGGCAAGGTAGGCTTATTTTCTATCTTCAGGCTAGCTAGTTTTTCAGGCTGTGCCGAGTTGCATAGGGAGCGTTAGGCGCAATCCACGGCTGCCTCTAGTGTGGTTGGAGAGGATTAGGGATTTGTTATGTTTGCTAATGACAGGTGTTATGAAGGCAATCCAGAAACACAGTGTGCTTAGCGATCAGAGCGCACACAGTGATCTGACAAATACCCAAAAATACAAGAACGAGCTCTGAGACGTGGAAACTCTGTAGACTGCACACCTGATCCTATCCTAAACACAACTAAAAGCGGCTGTGGATTGCGCCTAACAACTACCTAGGCAACTCGGCACAGCCTAAGAAACTAGCTAGCCTGAAGATAGAAAAATAGGCCTGACTTGCCCCAGAGAAATTCCCCAAAGGAAAAGGCAGCCCCCCACATATAATGACTGTGAGTAAGATGAAAAGACAAAACGTAGGGATGAAATAGATTCAGCAAAGTGGGGCCCGATATTCTAGGACAGAGCGAGGACAGTAAAGCGAACTTTGCAGTCTACAAAAAACCCTAAAGCAAAACCACGCAAAGGGGGCAAAAAAAACCCACTGTGCCGAACTAACGGCACGGCGGTACACCCTTTGCGTCTCAGAGCTTCCAGCAAAACAAAAGACAAGCTGGACAGAAAAAAAGCAACAAAAAAGCAAAAAGCACTTAGCTATACAGAGCAGCAGGTCACAGGAACAATCAGGAAAAGCTCAGATCCAACACTGAAACATTGACAAGGAGCAAGGATAGCAGCATCAGGCGGAGTTAAGTAATGAAGCAGTTAACGAGCTCACCAGAACACCTGAGGGAGGAAGCTCAGAAGCTGCAGTACCACTTGTGACCACAGGAGTGAATTCAGCCACAGAATTCACAACAGTACCCCCCCCTTGAGGAGGGGTCACCGAACCCTCACCAGAGCCCCCAGGCCGACCAGGATGAGCCGCATGAAAGGCACGAACAAGATCGGAAGCATGAACATCAGAGGCAAAAACCCAGGAATTATCTTCCTGAGCATAACCCTTCCATTTAACCAGAAACTGGAGTTTCCGTCTAGAAACACGAGAATCGAAAATCTTCTCCACAATATACTCCAATTCCCCTCCACCAAAACCGGGGCAGGAGGCTCAACAGATGGAACCATAGGTGCCACGTATCTCCGCAACAACGACCTATGGAATACATTATGTATGGAAAAGGAGTCTGGGAGGGTCAAACGAAAAGACACAGGATTGAGAACCTCAGAAATCCTATACGGACCAATAAAACGAGGTTTAAATTTAGGAGAGGAAACCTTCATAGGAATATGACAAGAAGATAACCAAACCAGATCCCCAACACAAAGTCGGGGACCCACACAGCGTCTGCGATTAGCGAAAAGTTGAGCTTTCTCCTGGGACAAGATCAAATTGTCCACTACCTGAGTCCAGATCTGCTGCAACCTATCCACCACAGAATCCACACCAGGACAGTCCGAAGACTCAACCTGTCCTGAAGAGAAACGAGGATGGAACCCAGAATTGCAAAAAAATTGAGAAACCAAGGTAGCCGAGCTGGCCCGATTATTAAGGGCGAACTCAGCCAATGGCAAAAAGGACACCCAATCATCCTGGTCTGCAGAAACAAAACATCTCAGATATGTTTCCAAGGTCTGATTGGTTCGTTCGGTCTGGCCATTAGTCTGAGGATGGAAAGCCGAGGAAAAGGATAGGTCAATGCCCATCCTACCACAAAAGGCTCGCCAAAACCTTGAAACAAACTGGGAACCTCTGTCAGAAACAATATTCTCAGGAATGCCATGCAACCGAACCACATGCTGAAAGAACAAAGGTACCAAATCAGAGGAGGAAGGCAATTTAGCCAAGGGCACCAGATGGACCATTTTAGAAAAGCGATCACAGACCACCCAAATGACTGACATCTTTTGAGAAACGGGAAGGTCAGAAATGAAATCCATCGAAATATGTGTCCAAGGCCTCTTTGGGACCGGCAAGGGCAAAAGCAACCCACTGGCACGAGAACAGCAGGGCTTAGCCCGTGCACAAATCCCACAGGACTGCACAAAAGTACGTACATCCCGTGACAGAGATGGCCACCAGAAGGATCTAGCCACTAACTCTCTGGTACCAAAGATTCCAGGATGACCAGCCAACACCGAACAATGAAGTTCAGAGATAAGTTTATTAGTCCACCTATCAGGGACGAACAGTTTCTCTGCTGGACAACGATCAGGTTTATTCGCCTGAAATTTTTGCAGCACCCGCCGCAAATCAGGGGAGATGGCAGACACAATGACTCCTTCCTTGAGGATACCCGCTGGCTCAGATAAACCCGGAGAGTCGGGCACAAAACTCCTAGACAGAGCATCCGCCTTCACATTTTTAGAGCCCGGAAGGTACGAAATCACAAAGTCGAAGCGGGCAAAAAATAACGACCAACGGGCCTGTCTAGGATTCAAGCGCTTGGCAGACTCGAGATAAGTTAAGTTCTTATGATCAGTCAATACCACCACGCGATGCTTAGCTCCTTCAAGCCAATGACGCCACTCCTCGAATGCCCACTTCATGGCCAGCAACTCTCGATTGCCCACATCATAATTACGCTCAGCGGGCGAAAACTTCCTGGAAAAGAAAGCACATGGTTTCATCACTGAGCAATCAGAACCTCTCTGTGACAAAACCGCCCCTGCTCCAATCTCAGAAGCATCAACCTCGACCTGGAACGGAAGAGAAACATCTGGCTGACACAACACAGGGGCAGAACAAAAACGACGCTTCAACTCCTGAAAAGCTTCCACAGCAGCAGAAGACCAATTAACCAAATCAGCACCCTTCTTGGTCAAATCGGTCAATGGTTTGGCAATGCTAGAAAAATTACAGATGAAGCGACGATAAAAATTAGCAAAGCCCAGGAACTTTTGCAGACTTTTCAGAGATGTCGGCTGAATCCAATCCTGGATGGCTTGGACCTTAACTGGATCCATCTCGATAGTAGAAGGGGTAAAGATGAACGCCAAAAATGAAACTTTCTGCACACCGAAGAGACACTTTGATCCCTTCACAAACAAAGAGTTAGCACGCAGGACCTGAAAAACCATTCTGTCCTGCTTCACATGAGACTCCCAATCATCTGAGAAGATCAAAATGTCATCCAAGTAAACAATCAGGAATTTATCCAGATACTCACGGAAGATGTCATGCATAAAAGACTGAAACACAGATGGAGCATTGGCAAGTCCGAACGGCATCACTAGATACTCAAAATGACCCTCGGGCGTATTGAATGCAGTTTTCCATTCATCTCCTTGCCTGATTCTCACCAGATTATACGCACCACGAAGATCTATCTTAGTGAACCAACTAGCCCCCTTAATCCGAGCAAACAAGTCAGATAACAATGGCAAGGGATACTGAAATTTAACAGTGATCTTATTAAGAAGGCGGTAATCAATACACGGTCTCAGCGAACCATCCTTCTTGGCTACAAAGAAGAACCCTGCTCCCAGTGGTGATGACGATGGGCGAATATGTCCCTTCTCCAGGGATTCCTTCACATAACTGCGCATAGCGGCGTGTTCGGGCACGGATAAATTAAATAATCGACCTTTAGGGAATTTACTACCAGGAATCAAATTGATAGCACAATCACAATCCCTATGCGGAGGTAGAGCATCGGACTTGGGCTCTTCAAATACATCCTGATAATCAGACAAGAACTCTGGGACCTCAGAAGGGGTGGATGACGAAATCGACAAAAATGGAACATCACCATGTACCCCCTGACAACCCCAGCTGGATACCGACATGGAATTCCAATCCAATACTGGATTATGGGTTTGTATCCATGGCAACCCCAACACGACCACATCATGCAGATTATGCAACACCAGAAAGCGAATAACTTCCTGATGTGCAGGAGCCATGCACATGGTCAACTGGGCCCAGTATTGAGGTTTATTCTTGGCCAAAGGTGTAGCATCAATTCCTCTCAATGGAATAGGACACCGCAAAGGCTCCAAGAAAAACCCACAACGTTTAGCATAATCCAAATCCATCAGATTCAGGGCAGCGCCCGAATCCACAAACGCCATGACAGAAAACGACGACAAAGAGCATATCAAGGTAATGGACAGAAGGAATTTGGACTGTACAGTACCAATGACGGCAGACCTAGCGGACCGCTTAGTGCGCTTAGGACAATCAGAAATAGCATGAGTGGAATCACCACAGTAGAAACACAGACCATTCAGACGTCTGTATTCCTGCCGTTCAACTCTAGTCATAGTCCTATCGCACTGCATAGGCTCAGGTTTAACCTCAGGCAGTACCGCCAAATGGTGCACAGATTTACGCTCGCGCAAGCGTCGACCGATCTGAATGGCCAAAGACAAAGACTCATTCAAACCAGCAGGCATAGGAAATCCCACCATGACATCCTTAAGAGCCTCAGAGAGACCCTTTCTGAACAAAGCTGCCAGCGCAGATTCATTCCACTGAGTGAGTACTGACCATTTCCTAAATTTCTGACAATATACTTCTATATCATCCTGACCCTGGCACAAAGCCAGCAAATTTTTCTCAGCCTGATCTACTGAATTAGGCTCATCGTACAGCAATCCGAGCGCCAGGAAAAACGCATCGACACTACTCAATGCAGGGTCTCCTGGCGCAAGAGAAAATGCCCAGTCTTGAGGGTCGCCACGCAAAAAAGAAATAATAATCAAAACCTGTTGAATAGGATTACCAGAAGAATGAGGTTTCAAGGCCAGAAATAGCTTACAATTATTTTTGAAACTTAGAAACTTAGTTCTATCTCCAAAAAACAAATCAGGAATAGGAATTCTTGGTTCTAACATAGATTTCTGATCAATAGTATCTTGAATTTTTTGTACATTTATAACGAGATTATCCATTGAAGAGCACAGACCCTGAATATCCATGTCCACACCTGTGTCCAGAATCACCCAAATGTCTAGGGGAAAAAAAAAAAAAAGTGAACACAGAGCAGAAAAAAAAAAAAAAAATGATGTCAGAACTTTTTCTTTCCCTCTATTGAGAATCATTAGTTAGGCTCCTTGTACTGTTATGTTTGCTAATGACAGGTGTTATGAAGGCAATCCAGAAACACAGTGTGCTTAGCGATCAGAGCGCACACAGTGATCTGACAAATACCCAAAAATACAAGAACGAGCTCTGAGACGTGGAAACTCTGTAGACTGCACACCTGATCCTATCCTAAACACAACTAAAAGCGGCTGTGGATTGCGCCTAACAACTACCTAGGCAACTCGGCACAGCCTAAGAAACTAGCTAGCCTGAAGATAGAAAAATAGGCCTGACTTGCCCCAGAGAAATTCCCCAAAGGAAAAGGCAGCCCCCCACATATAATGACTGTGAGTAAGATGAAAAGACAAAACGTAGGGATGAAATAGATTCAGCAAAGTGGGGCCCGATATTCTAGGACAGAGCGAGGACAGTAAAGCGAACTTTGCAGTCTACAAAAAACCCTAAAGCAAAACCACGCAAAGGGGGCAAAAAAAACCCACTGTGCCGAACTAACGGCACGGCGGTACACCCTTTGCGTCTCAGAGCTTCCAGCAAAACAAAAGACAAGCTGGACAGAAAAAAAGCAACAAAAAAGCAAAAAGCACTTAGCTATACAGAGCAGCAGGTCACAGGAACAATCAGGAAAAGCTCAGATCCAACACTGAAACATTGACAAGGAGCAAGGATAGCAGCATCAGGCGGAGTTAAGTAATGAAGCAGTTAACGAGCTCACCAGAACACCTGAGGGAGGAAGCTCAGAAGCTGCAGTACCACTTGTGACCACAGGAGTGAATTCAGCCACAGAATTCACAACAGTACCCCCCCCTTGAGGAGGGGTCACCGAACCCTCACCAGAGCCCCCAGGCCGACCAGGATGAGCCGCATGAAAGGCACGAACAAGATCGGAAGCATGAACATCAGAGGCAAAAACCCAGGAATTATCTTCCTGAGCATAACCCTTCCATTTAACCAGAAACTGGAGTTTCCGTCTAGAAACACGAGAATCGAAAATCTTCTCCACAATATACTCCAATTCCCCTCCACCAAAACCGGGGCAGGAGGCTCAACAGATGGAGCCATAGGTGCCACGTATCTCCGCAACAACGACCTATGGAATACATTATGTATGGAAAAGGAGTCTGGGAGGGTCAAACGAAAAGACACAGGATTGAGAACCTCAGAAATCCTATACGGACCAATAAAATGAGGTTTAAATTTAGGAGAGGAAACCTTCATAGGAATATGACAAGAAGATAACCAAACCAGATCCCCAACACAAAGTCGGGGACCCACACAGCGTCTGCGATTAGCGAAAAGTTGAGCTTTCTCCTGGGACAAGATCAAATTGTCCACTACCTGAGTCCAGATCTGCTGCAACCTATCCACCACAGAATCCACACCAGGACAGTCCGAAGACTCAACCTGTCCTGAAGAGAAACGAGGATGGAACCCAGAATTGCAAAAAAATTGAGAAACCAAGGTAGCCGAGCTGGCCCGATTATTAAGGGCGAACTCAGCCAATGGCAAAAAGGACACCCAATCATCCTGGTCTGCAGAAACAAAACATCTCAGATATGTTTCCAAGGTCTGATTGGTTCGTTCGGTCTGGCCATTAGTCTGAGGATGGAAAGCCGAGGAAAAGGATAGGTCAATGCCCATCCTACCACAAAAGGCTCGCCAAAACCTTGAAACAAACTGGGAACCTCTGTCAGAAACAATATTCTCAGGAATGCCATGCAACCGAACCACATGCTGAAAGAACAAAGGTACCAAATCAGAGGAGGAAGGCAATTTAGCCAAGGGCACCAGATGGACCATTTTAGAAAAGCGATCACAGACCACCCAAATGACTGACATCTTTTGAGAAACGGGAAGGTCAGAAATGAAATCCATCGAAATATGTGTCCAAGGCCTCTTTGGGACCGGCAAGGGCAAAAGCAACCCACTGGCACGAGAACAGCAGGGCTTAGCCCGTGCACAAATCCCACAGGACTGCACAAAAGTACGTACATCCCGTGACAGAGATGGCCACCAGAAGGATCTAGCCACTAACTCTCTGGTACCAAAGATTCCAGGATGACCAGCCAACACCGAACAATGAAGTTCAGAGATAAGTTTATTAGTCCACCTATCAGGGACGAACAGTTTCTCTGCTGGACAACGATCAGGTTTATTCGCCTGAAATTTTTGCAGCACCCGCCGCAAATCAGGGGAGATGGCAGACACAATGACTCCTTCCTTGAGGATACCCGCTGGCTCAGATAAACCCGGAGAGTCGGGCACAAAACTCCTAGACAGAGCATCCGCCTTCACATTTTTAGAGCCCGGAAGGTACGAAATCACAAAGTCGAAGCGGGCAAAAAATAACGACCAACGGGCCTGTCTAGGATTCAAGCGCTTGGCAGACTCGAGATAAGTCAAGTTCTTATGATCAGTCAATACCACCACGCGATGCTTAGCTCCTTCAAGCCAATGACGCCACTCCTCGAATGCCCACTTCATGGCCAGCAACTCTCGATTGCCCACATCATAATTACGCTCAGCGGGCGAAAACTTCCTGGAAAAGAAAGCACATGGTTTCATCACTGAGCAATCAGAACCTCTCTGTGACAAAACCGCCCCTGCTCCAATCTCAGAAGCATCAACCTCGACCTGGAACGGAAGAGAAACATCTGGCTGACACAACACAGGGGCAGAACAAAAACGACGCTTCAACTCCTGATTCGCTTCCACAGCAGCAGAAGACCAATTAACCAAATCAGCACCCTTCTTGGTCAAATCGGTCAATGGTTTGGCAATGCTAGAAAAATTACAGATGAAGCGACGATAAAAATTAGCAAAGCCCAGGAACTTTTGCAGACTTTTCAGAGATGTCGGCTGAATCCAATCCTGGATGGCTTGGACCTTAACTGGATCCATCTCGATAGTAGAAGGGGTAAAGATGAACGCCAAAAATGAAACTTTCTGCACACCGAAGAGACACTTTGATCCCTTCACAAACAAAGAGTTAGCACGCAGGACCTGAAAAACCATTCTGTCCTGCTTCACATGAGACTCCCAATCATCTGAGAAGATCAAAATGTCATCCAAGTAAACAATCAGGAATTTATCCAGATACTCACGGAAGATGTCATGCATAAAAGACTGAAACACAGATGGAGCATTGGCAAGTCCGAACGGCATCACTAGATACTCAAAATGACCCTCGGGCGTATTGAATGCAGTTTTCCATTCATCTCCTTGCCTGATTCTCACCAGATTATACGCACCACGAAGATCTATCTTAGTGAACCAACTAGCCCCCTTAATCCGAGCAAACAAGTCAGATAACAATGGCAAGGGATACTGAAATTTAACAGTGATCTTATTAAGAAGGCGGTAATCAATACACGGTCTCAGCGAACCATCCTTCTTGGCTACAAAGAAGAACCCTGCTCCCAGTGGTGATGACGATGGGCGAATATGTCCCTTCTCCAGGGATTCCTTCACATAACTGCGCATAGCGGCGTGTTCGGGCACGGATAAATTAAATAATCGACCTTTAGGGAATTTACTACCAGGAATCAAATTGATAGCACAATCACAATCCCTATGCGGAGGTAGAGCATCGGACTTGGGCTCTTCAAATACATCCTGATAATCAGACAAGAACTCTGGGACCTCAGAAGGGGTGGATGACGAAATCGACAAAAATGGAACATCACCATGTACCCCCTGACAACCCCAGCTGGATACCGACATGGAATTCCAATCCAATACTGGATTATGGGTTTGTATCCATGGCAACCCCAACACGACCACATCATGCAGATTATGCAACACCAGAAAGCGAATAACTTCCTGATGTGCAGGAGCCATGCACATGGTCAACTGGGCCCAGTATTGAGGTTTATTCTTGGCCAAAGGTGTAGCATCAATTCCTCTCAATGGAATAGGACACCGCAAAGGCTCCAAGAAAAACCCACAACGTTTAGCATAATCCAAATCCATCAGATTCAGGGCAGCGCCCGAATCCACAAACGCCATGACAGAAAACGACGACAAAGAGCATATCAAGGTAATGGACAGAAGGAATTTGGACTGTACAGTACCAATGACGGCAGACCTAGCGGACCGCTTAGTGCGCTTAGGAAAATCAGAAATAGCATGAGTGGAATCACCACAGTAGAAACACAGACCATTCAGACGTCTGTATTCCTGCCGTTCAACTCTAGTCATAGTCCTATCGCACTGCATAGGCTCAGGTTTAACCTCAGGCAGTACCGCCAAATGGTGCACAGATTTACGCTCGCGCAAGCGTCGACCGATCTGAATGGCCAAAGACAAAGACTCATTCAAACCAGCAGGCATAGGAAATCCCACCATGACATCCTTAAGAGCCTCAGAGAGACCCTTTCTGAACAAAGCTGCCAGCGCAGATTCATTCCACTGAGTGAGTACTGACCATTTCCTAAATTTCTGACAATATACTTCTATATCATCCTGACCCTGGCACAAAGCCAGCAAATTTTTCTCAGCCTGATCTACTGAATTAGGCTCATCGTACAGCAATCCGAGCGCCAGGAAAAACGCATCGACACTACTCAATGCAGGGTCTCCTGGCGCAAGAGAAAATGCCCAGTCTTGAGGGTCGCCACGCAAAAAAGAAATAATAATCAAAACCTGTTGAATAGGATTACCAGAAGAATGAGGTTTCAAGGCCAGAAATAGCTTACAATTATTTTTGAAACTTAGAAACTTAGTTCTATCTCCAAAAAACAAATCAGGAATAGGAATTCTTGGTTCTAACATAGATTTCTGATCAATAGTATCTTGAATTTTTTGTACATTTATAACGAGATTATCCATTGAAGAGCACAGACCCTGAATATCCATGTCCACACCTGTGTCCAGAATCACCCAAATGTCTAGGGGAAAAAAAAAAAAAAGTGAACACAGAGCAGAAAAAAAAAAAAAAAATGATGTCAGAACTTTTTCTTTCCCTCTATTGAGAATCATTAGTTAGGCTCCTTGTACTGTTATGTTTGCTAATGACAGGTGTTATGAAGGCAATCCAGAAACACAGTGTGCTTAGCGATCAGAGCGCACACAGTGATCTGACAAATACCCAAAAATACAAGAACGAGCTCTGAGACGTGGAAACTCTGTAGACTGCACACCTGATCCTATCCTAAACACAACTAAAAGCGGCTGTGGATTACGCCTAACAACTACCTAGGCAACTCGGCACAGCCTAAGAAACTAGCTAGCCTGAAGATAGAAAAATAGGCCTGACTTGCCCCAGAGAAATTCCCCAAAGGAAAAGGCAGCCCCCCACATATAATGACTGTGAGTAAGATGAAAAGACAAAACGTAGGGATGAAATAGATTCAGCAAAGTGGGGCCCGATATTCTAGGACAGAGCGAGGACAGTAAAGCGAACTTTGCAGTCTACAAAAAACCCTAAAGCAAAACCACGCAAAGGGGGCAAAAAAAACCCACCGTGCCGAACTAACGGCACGGCGGTACACCCTTTGCGTCTCAGAGCTTCCAGCAAAACAAAAGACAAGCTGGACAGAAAAAAAGCAACAAAAAAGCAAAAAGCACTTAGCTATAAAGAGCAGCAGGTCACAGGAACAATCAGGAGAAGCTCAGATCCAACACTGAAACATTGACAAGGAGCAAGGATAGCAGCATCAGGCGGAGTTAAGTAATGAAGCAGTTAACGAGCTCACCAGAACACCTGAGGGAGGAAGCTCAGAAGCTGCAGTACCACTTGTGACCACAGGAGTGAATTCAGCCACAGAATTCACAACAGGGATTGCGGTCAGCAGAGTTCCCACGTCTCAGAGCTCGTTCTATGTTTTTAGGTTATTGTCAAGTCACTGTATGTGCTCTGACTTCTAAGTCCATTGTGGTACTGAATTACCAGATCATAACAGTACTGGAGGCCCAAAGTACTAATGATTCTCAATAGAGGGAAAAAAGAAGTTCTGAGACCATTTTTTTTTCTCTGCACTGTGTTTTGCCTTTTTTTTCCCCTAGACATTTGGGTGGTTCAGGACACAGGTGTAGCGATGGACATTAAAGATCTGTCTTCATGTGTGGATCAGCTCACGGCAAGAGTACAAAATATTCAAGACTTTGTGGTTCAGAATTCTATGTTAGAACCAAGAATTCCTATTCCTGATTTGTTTTTTGGAGATAGAACTAAATTTCTGAGTTTCAAAAATAATTGTAAACTATTTCTGGCTTTGAAACCTCGCTCCTCTGGTGACCCAGTTCAACACGTTAGGATCATTATTTCTTTTTTCGCGTGGCGACCCTCAGGACTGGGCATTTTCTCTTGCGTCAGGAGATCCTGCATTAAGTAATATCGATGCGTTTTTCCTGGCGCTCGGATTGCTGTACGATGAACCTAATTCAGTGGATCAGGCAGAGAAAAATTTGCTGGCTCTGTGTCAGGGTCAGGATGAGATAGAGGTATATTGTCAGAAATTTAGAAAGTGGTCCGTACTCACTCAATGGAATGAAGGTGCGCTCGCAGCTATTTTCAGAAAGGGTCTCTCTGAAGCCCTTAAAGATGTCATGGTGGGATTTCCTATGCCTGCTGGTCTGAATGAGTCTATGTCTTTGACCATTCAGATCGGTCGACGCTTGCGTGAGCGTAAATCTGTGCACCATTTGGCGGTATTATCTGAGCATAAACCTGAGCCTATGCAGTGCGATAGGACTTTGACCAGAGTTGAACGGCAAGAACACAGACGTCTGAATGGGCTGTGTTTCTACTGTGGTGATTCCACTCATGCTATTTCTGATTGTCCTAAACGCACTAAGCGGTTCGCTAGGTCTGCCACCATTGGTACGGTACAGTCAAAATTTCTTTTGTCCGTTACCTTGTTCTGCTCTTTGTCATCTTATTCTGTCATGGCATTTGTGGATTCAGGCGCTGCCCTGAATTTGATGGACTTGGAGTATGCTAGGCGTTGTGGGTTTTTCTTGGAGCCCTTGCAGTGTCCTATTCCATTGAGAGGAATTGATGCTACGCCTTTGGCCAAGAATAAGCCTCAGTACTGGACCCAGCTGACCATGTGCATGGCTCCTGTACATCAGGAGGTTATTCGCTTTCTGGTGTTGCATAATCTGCATGATGTGGTCGTGTTGGGGTTGCCATGGCTACAAGTCCATAATCCAGTATTAGATTGGAAATACATGTCTGTGTCCAGCTGGGGTTGTCAGGGGGTACATGTTGATGTCCCATTTCTGTCTATTTCGTCATCCACCTCTTCTGAGGTTCCAGAGTTCTTGTCTGATTACCGGGATGTATTTGATGAGCCCAAGTCCGATACCCTACCTCCGCATAGGGATTGTGATTGTGCTATCGATTTGATTCCTGGTAGTAAATTCCCAAAGGGTCGACTGTTTAATTTATCTGTGCCTGAGTACGCCGCTATGCGGAGTTACGTGAAGGAGTCCTTGGAGAAGGGGCATATTCGCCCGTCATCGTCGCCATTAGGAGCAGGGTTCTTTTTTGTGGCCAAGAAGGATGGTTCGCTGAGACCTTGTATAGATTACCGCCTTCTAAATAAGATCACGGTTAAATTTCAGTACCCCTTGCCGTTGTTATCTGATTTGTTTGCTCGAATTAAGGGCACTAGTTGGTTCACCAAGATAGATCTTCGTGATGCGTATAATCTTGTGCGTATTAAGCGAGGCGATGAATGGAAAACTGCATTTAATACACCCGAGGGCCATTTTGAGTATCTAGTAATGCCATTCGGACTTGCCAATGCTCCATCAGTGTTTCAGTCCTTTATGCATGACATCTTCCGAGAGTACCTGGATAAATTCCTGATTGTGTACTTGGATGACATTTTGATCTTCTCGGATGATTGGGAGTCTCATGTGAAGCAGGTCAGAACGGTGTTTCAGGTCCTGCGTGCTAATTCTTTGTTTGTGAAGGGATCAAAGTGTCTCTTTGGTGTTCAGAAGGTTTCATTTTTGGGGTTCATCTTTTCCCCTTCTACTATCGAGGTGGACCCTGTTAAGGTCCAAACCATCCATGATTGGACTCAGCCGACATCTCTGAAAAGTCTGCAAAAGTTCCTGGGCTTTGCTAATTTTTATCGTTGCTTCATCTGCAATTTTTCTAGTATTGCTAAACCATTGACCGATTTGACCAAGAAGGGTGCTGATGTGGTCAATTGGTCTTCTGCTGCTGTGGAAGCTTTTCAAGAGTTGAAGCGTCGTTTTTCTTCTGCCCCTGTGTTGTGTCAACCAGAGGTTTCGCTTCCATTCCAGGTCAAGGTTGATGCTTCTGAGATTGGAGCAGGGGCTGTTTTGTCGCAGAGAAGTTCTGATTGCTCGGTGATGAAACCATGCGCCTTCTTTTCCAGGAAGTTTTCGCCTGCTGAGCGAAATTATGATGTTGGCAATCGAGAGTTGCTGGCCATGAAGTGGGCATTCGAGGAGTGGCGTCATTGGCTTGAAGGAGCTAAGCATCGCGTGGTGGTCTTGACTGATCATAAGAACTTGACTTATCTCGAGTCTGCCAAGCGGTTGAATCCTAGACAGGCTCGTTGGTCGCTGTTTTTTGCTCGTTTTGATTTTGTGATTTCGTACCTTCCCGGCTCTAAAAATGTGAAGGCAGATGCTCTGTCTAGGAGTTTTGTGCCCGACTCTCCGGGTTTATCTGAGCCGGCGGGTATTCTCAAAGAGGGAGTAATTGTGTCTGCCATCTCCCCTGATTTGCGGCGGGTGCTGCAAAAATTTCAGGCTAATAAACCTGATCGTTGCCCAGCGGAGAAACTGTTTGTCCCTGATAGGTGGACGAATAAAGTTATCTCTGAGGTTCATTGTTCGGTGTTGGCTGGTCATCCTGGAATCTTTGGTACCAGAGAGTTAGTGGCTAGATCCTTTTGGTGGCCATCTCTGTCGCGGGATGTGCGTTCTTTTGTGCAGTCCTGTGGGATTTGTGCACGGGCTAAGCCCTGCTGTTCTCGTGCCAGTGGGTTGCTTTTGCCCTTGCCGGTCCCGAAGAGGCCTTGGACATATATCTCTATGGATTTTATTTCAGATCTTCTCGTCTCTCAAAAAATGTCAGTCATTTGGGTGGTTTGTTATCGCTTCTCTAAGATGGTCCATTTGGTACCCTTGTCTAAATTACCTTCCTCCTCTGATTTGGTGCCATTGTTCTTCCAGCATGTGTTTCGTTTACATGGCATTCCAGAGAATATCGTTTCTGACAGAGGTTCCCAGTTTGTTTCGAGGTTTTGGCGAGCCTTTTGTGCTAGGATGGGCATTGACTTGTCTTTTTCCTCGGCTTTCCATCCTCAGACTAATGGCCAGACCGAACGAACCAATCAGACCTTGGAAACATATCTGAGATGCTTTGTTTCTGCTGATCAGGATGACTGGGTGTCCTTTTTGCCTTTGGCTGAGTTCGCCCTTAATAATCGGGCCAGCTCGGCTACCTTGGTTTCGCCGTTTTTCTGCAACTCTGGGTTCCATCCTCGTTTCTCTTCAGGGCAGGTTGAGTCTTCGGACTGTCCTGGTGTGGATACTGTGGTGGACAGGTTGCAGCAGATTTGGACTCATGTAGTGGACAATATGACCTTGTCCCAGGAGAAGGCTCAACGTTTCGCTAATCGCAGACGCTGTGTGGGTCCCTGACTTCGTGTTGAGGATTTGGTTATCTTCTCGTCATATTCCTATGAAGGTTTCCTTTCCTAAGTTTAAACCTCGCTTCATTGGTCCGTATAGGATTTTTGAGGTTCTTAATCCTGTGTCTTTTCGTCTGACCCTTCTTTTTCCATTCATAACGTATTCCATAGGTCATTGTTGCGGAGATACGTGGCACCTATGGTTCCATCTGTTGATCCTCCTGTCCCGGTTTTGGTGGAGGGGGAGTTGGAGTATATTGTGGAGAAGATTTTGGATTCTCGTGTTTCAAGATGGAAACTCCAGTATCTGGTTAAGTGGAAGGGTTATGCTCAGGAAGATAATTCCTGGGTCTTTGCCTCTGATGTCCATGCTCCTGATCTTGTTCGTGCCTTTCATATGGCTCATCCTGGTCGTCCTGGGGGCTCTGGTGAGGGTTCGGTGACCCCTCCTCAAGGGGGGGGTACTGTTGTGAATTCTGTGGCAGAGCTCCCTCCTGTGGTCACAAGTGGTACTTCGGCTGATTCTCTCTGTGAGCTTCCGTTGGTGGAGGAAAGTGGTACTGCGGCTTCTGAGTTTCCTTCCTCAGGTGATGTGGTGAAGTCGTTAGGTGCTGCTCTATTTAACTCCACCTAGTGCTTTGACCCTGGCCTCCAGTCAATGTTCTAGTATTGGACCTGTTTCCTCCTGGATCGTTCCTGTGGCCTGCTGCTCTGCATAGCTAAGTTCCGCTTTTGCAATTTGTTTGCTCTTTTTTCTGTCCAGCTTGCTTATTTGTTTTTTGCTTGCTTGCTGGAAGCTCTGGGACGCAGAGGGTGTACCTCCGTGCCGTTAGTTCGGTACAGAGGGTCTTTTTGCCCCCATTGCGTGGTTGTTTGTAGGGTTTTGTGTTGACCGCAAAGTTACCTTTCCTATCCTCGCTCTGTTCAGAAAGTCGGGCCTCACTTTGCTAAATCTATTTCATCTCTACGTTTGTCTTTTCATCTTATCTCACAGTCATTATATGTGGGGGCTGCCTTTTCCTTTGGGGTATTTCTCTGAGGCAAGGTAGGCTTATTTTCTATCTTCAGGCTAGCTAGTTTCTCAGGCTGTGCCGAGTTGCATAGGGAGCGTTAGGCGCAATCCACGGCTGCCTCTAGTGTGGTTGGAGAGGATTAGGGATTGCGGTCAGCAGAGTTCCCACGTCTCAGAGCTCGTTCTATGTTTTTGGGTTATTGTCAGGTCACTGTATGTGCTCTGACTTCTATGTCCATTGTGGTACTGAATTACCAGATCATAACAACTGGGTGAACAATGTGAAGGCTGGGTCCAAATCTCACCCTGGCACGGCACAATTCCTCCCGATGCGGAGGATTGCTGACCCTACTTCTATCAGGATTTCCTTCATCTCATACATCAATTCCTGCACCACCTCCTGTTACTCCTCATCTTCCATCTCTGATGTGTCATCTCAGAGCACGTCGTCCACATCAGCCATAACCTGGAAGCTCTGTAGAACTGCCTTTGTGAATCGGCAACAGGCTCTATTGAAGCTAATTTTTGTGCGAGAAAAACCACGCATCACAGCACAGTTACTCATAGGAATAACACACCAGACATATCTAAGGCTTTTGCCTCTGAGCCTCCAACCAGGCATGGTTGTGTGTGAAAATGAGTGTAACCTGGTAGGGGTTCTGAAACTTGGCAAGCTCACACACGTACCATGCTTGGCACAAGTGCTCAACTTGGGAGTTCAGTGGTTTCTGAAAACATACCCAGATTTGCCCAAGTTTCTGGTCAAGGAATGCTGCTACATTTCCAGAAGCTAGGGCTGCCCCCGCTCTGGCAGTGCTGCAGCAGTGCATGTAACTGCCAGCTCACTAACAGGTGTATGACATGCCCACATGCTGAAATTCCACACTGCACATGCTGGCAAGGCTTTATGAGCAGCAGGGGCCAGTTGTTGAGTATCAGCTCCAACATGCCCGTCGGTATTCTATTCAGCCTCCTCACATAACAACTAAAGAGTGGGCATGAATGTCTGACATTTGTGTGGTTCTTCAAGACTTTGAGTACTCCACAAAGATGTTGAGCGGTGATGACACCATAGTCAGTGCACCTATCTCACTTCTGTGCCTACAGTCACTGCTCAAAATTAAACATGAAGCTGTGTATGCGAACCAGGTGGAGATGCAGGAAGACATGTGACAGAGATACTATCCAGTTGATCCCCATCTCAACTGCTCAGTGTGGATTGAGTAACAATGAGGAGGTGTAGGCTGAGGAGAAGGAGGAAAAGAAGCTGTTGGCTAGAAAAACAGAGGCTAGTACACACACAAGCTTCATCCTGTCTCTCCTGCGTGGATGGGCTGAGAAGGGGAATGAGGAGGAAAAAGAGGTGGAGGTGATGGAAAGTTGTCATCGTGGTGTAGACAGGAAAGTGTTGGCTGTACAGAGATTGGCACAGATTGAAGACCATATATAATGCTGCCTTTCATGTGACACTCCCGTTGCTTTGATCTTGGACAAAAAAAGTTATGGTTGGTCACCGTACTAGACTAAAGGTACAGTGACAACTTTACATCTCTCCTTTTTGAGATGGAGAGATCTTCTAAAAAATATGGTGTTATGCCAAAAGGCCATTGGTGAAAATGTGTTGAAAAAATTCCCATTAGACAAAGCTAGCAGCAAGGGGCAAGCTTCCTCTTTGTCCAACCAAGCAGGAGAGGCAAGGGAGACACACAGTAGAGGCAAGGGGTACACTGTCAAATGCCTTGGCTAATTTCATGACATCATTGAAGAGAATGCTGACAGGCTAACTGTGATAAAAATAAATAAAGCCCGGATTAGTCCACATTATTCCATATCACCAGATGACAGCAGCATATAAAATATTTTTAATCTTCAATATTTGAATAAGGGCCTCCAGTTGTTACCTTCAAGGGTGTATGGATGAACTTCCTTACAATTTTTTTCTGGCTTTGCACTTTGGGAAAGCCTTTATTAGTGTAGAATTTCATCAACTACACTCTAAAAATATTTGAATAAGGTCTGCCAGTTGTTGCCTTTCAGGAGTCTGTGGATGACTGGATGACCGTTTGTCCTGACTCTCTTGTCGGGTGTCTCAAGACCAGGGCCTCCTTCCCTGTCCCTACTGCTAGGGGCACCGTAGCTTACCCTGTTTCCCAGATTACATCTAATGGTGAAGACAAAAGGGCCACGTACCTTGTCTTAGCTCCTGAATCCGCCCTCATTCTGTACCCTTCCCCCACCGAAGGAAGAGTGAAGCAGTAGTGTACCATAATACACCAAACATACGAATAGGGATAAAGGAAAGTACCAATCATACAAATATACACATATATAAGCAACAGAGGTAAACACCGGGAAGTGGAGGATGGAGGTAATCCTGCTGTTCTAATAGCATTTACTATACACTTGTACTGTTTCGGGTCAATATGACCCGACCTATTAAAATGTTGATTTTAGCTACTGTAAGTGTTTCATTTGAATACCTACTTCATTATTAAACTGTATGTGAACATGGTTGATCATAAACAAATGAAAATTAAATTAAAACTTTTTTTTTTCAGGGTTGTTTGCAATTATGTTCGCTTTATAGCGTTCTGCACACAAATAACAAACATGCTTTAGATTTCTATTACTATAACATGAAATCTAGATACTAAATATAACTTTGCATTAACATATTTTATAAAACAACAAATGAAAAATAATGAAAACTTCAGTTTTTCTTTTTTATCTCTTAAAAGGTTCAACAGGTTCATGCATTTTTACATTGAACACAATAGATATTTTGCACACCCAGCACATGTCAGATTTGTTTTATTGTCACAAGAAGATGAACAGAAGCTACATCTCTTCCTTTTTTGGCTGGTAGCTGTCCTGGTGGAGGCTGTGGAGTCTCTTTCTTGAGCATGCTGCTGGACACTCTTCGCAATGGCTGCTGCTCCTTCACTTCTGTTGTTTACTTTTCAGGCTTCAATATATGGCCTAATTAGGGATTTTCTTAAATCTTCAATAAAAATTCTTTTTTTATGCAGATTATTTCCGTTTCAATTGGGGTCGATTTCTCTCCATAAAACAAATGCGCTGTATGCCGAAACATCCAGAATGTTGTAAAATATTATCAATGGCTAACGATTAGTTTTGATCTAGTGTATCAACTGCCCCTTTTGTGGCATTATAATCTAATATAATGTCCGGCTTTCTGTCTTCTCGATTTATTGCATTGTCATGGTGCATTGTGCTCATTAGAATTACATGTTTATTTTTTTGGGGAGAATAAGACACAACTGTTGTATCCCTAGTTAAGTAAAAAAAAGTAGAACTACACACATCTCTTTTACTAAGGACACCTTGCAACAGTTCTGGCTTGTTTTTCCTTATAGGACTCAGCATGATAAGATGTCTTTTTGCCAATATCTGGCCTAGTTGGTAGGATGTGAAAAAGTTGTCACATGTGACATTTTGTCCTTTTAGTCCATGAGTCAAATTGAGAACAACTCGCATACCCTGATTTTTTTCAGTTCTTTCTCCAGGGTTTCTTCCTAAATACACTTGAGTAGGATTGAGCGAAACGGATCGGACAAATTCAAAAATCGCCGACCCGATCCTAGTGTGAGATCGGCCATGAGGTCGGCGATCTTCACGCTAAAGTCGCGTTTCGTATGACGCTTTCAATGCCATTTTTCAGCCAATGAAGGAGGGGCGTGCATGCCGACTGCCATCTTACTTCTGCCAATCGTAGCATAGGGAGAGGTTGCCGCAGCTTCATCAGAAGATGGGATATAGTTAGGAAGGGAACATTAAGCCCCAAAACTGCTTGTGCTGTAGCGATTTCCACTGTCCAACACCACCATTTTTTTGCAGGGACAGTGGAGGCTATATTTTTGTGCATCAGCTCTGTAGCTTATTTGGCTGCCTTATAAGGCTCCTTGATAGCTGCATTGCTGTTTGCACGCCGCTGTGCAAACCAACTGCTTTTTTTAAAAGCAGAAATCCAGCAGTCCTTTTTATTGCTGCCATACTTTTCCTGAGATCATTGTAGGGAGATTGAAATTGTACTACAGTCCTTGTATTTTTTCATATATCTTCCAGACACTTTCTGCCACTGCATCGATTCAAAATGACAGGAGACAGCATTTGTCCAGTATGGTTACGAACTACTTTTCCTCCCTTATCGATGTTCTCCCTCACAGGTCATTCCCCTTTGATTACTGGGTATCAAAAATAGACACCTGGCTTAATTGGCAGAATATGCATTACAGGAGCTCACTTGCCCAGCAGCTAGTCTGCTATCAGAAAAAGTCTTCAGTGCTGCTGGTTCAATACTGACCGAAAAAAGGACACGTCTGGCTACCCAGAATGTTGATGATCTAACCTTCATTAAAATGAACCAATCATGGATTTCAAATTATTTTGCCCCACCTTCTCCTGCTGACACGTAGCTTGCCTGAAAAATGCCTTGCTTTTGGCCTCCTCTTACTGACATCTCCAATTCCGGCATTTGCAGCTTCGTAATGTCCACCATAGGCCATTTTTATACCTCCCTAAATGGGCTGACTCCCCCCACAGGGCCGTGGTCACCACCTGGTGCAAGCACCTGTGCGAGTGCCGTTTGCCTGGACAGATGGGTGTGCCCACTCTTGGGCGACAGCACTGGCACAGGGTCCCTCATAGTACAATGAAGTGTCTCTGACGGTGGTGGTGCACAACCAATGTCAGACACACCGTCGTACTATGAGGGGCCCTGTGCCAGTACCGCTGCCCATGAGAGTGTTCCCCCCCAGCTTGAACAGTGCTCTACCACTTGCAATACTTGCCTCTCCCTGCTCCACCACTGTGTAGTCTGTGCTGGTAAATCCTTCAATGGCACTGCCAATACAAATTTGTTGAAATGATAGATTATAGTTAAAATATACAGGGGCCCTGGCCTCCATTTAGACAAGTTAATACTTTGCGCCTACTACCACTGTCTGCTACTCAGCAGAGGAGCCCACCCCAGTACCTAGCTATGCCGCCTGTTTAGTCCTGTTACCAATTTTGAACTGCTTTTAGCCTATTTTGTATTTGGACCTACTAACCGTGTCTGCGCCACTCATTACAGTTGTCCTCCACTGAACAAAGCTAGGCCGCCTGTTTAGTCCTGTTACCAATATTCAACTGCATTTAGCCAACTTTTTTATTTTGGGCCTACTAACTGTGTCTGCACCATTCATTACAGTAGTCCTCCACTGAACAAAGCTATGCCACCTGTTTACTGTAGTCCTGTTACCAATTTTGAACTGCATTTAGCCTACTTTTTTATTGTGGGCCTACAAACTGTGTCTGCGCCACTCATTACAGTTGTCCTCCACAGAACAAAGCAATGCCGCCTGTTTAGTCCTGTTACCAATTTTGAACTGCTTTTAGCCTACTTTTTTATTTTGGGCCTACTAACTGTGTCTGCGCCACTCATTACAGTTGTCCTCCACTGAACAAAGCAATGCCGCCTGTTTAGTCCTGTTACCAATTTTGAACTGCTTTTAGCCTACTTTTTTATTTTGGGCCTACTAACTGTGTCTGCGCCACTCATTACAGTTGTCCTCCACTGAACAAAGCAATGCTGCCTGTTTAGTCCTGTTACCAATTTTGAACTGCATTTAGCTTACTTTATTATTTGGGCTAAATCTGTGTTTCCTCCTCATCCTGCCCATTGCCCAGCCACTGCTAGATGAGTCTGCTGGTACATTGACCCAGACCACTACATTCCCCTTGCACTCTACACAGCCTGAATCTGACACTGCTGAAAGTCAGGTTCCAATTCCCGCATACTATACCACCTTACACGGGGACAAAGATGAAGGTGCAGATGAAAGTGCAGGTTCCTTCATCAGGTGGGGGGCATACTCGTTGGCAATGGCACAGGGCCCCTCATAGTACGCAAAAGTGTCTCTGCCGGAGGAAGGCGCCCCCGCCGTCCAACACACCACCGTACTTTGAGGGGCCCTGTGCCAGGGCCAATGAGAACGAGTGGGCCCCCCCTGCTTGCTCGGGATCACAGCAATTGCAAAGTTGAAATACGTACCTCTCCCTGCTCCACTGCCGTGACTATTCCGCGTTTCCTGGGCCCACGAAAATCTTGAGCCAGCCCTACCCCCACAACTTTAGCCAAATGACCCCCTGTTTTCAATGCCTAACTATTATTATCAAGTAAATTAAGATTGACAAGCTTAAGAAATAAGAATTGATGTTTTTGGCATTAAAATGGGCACTGTAGGTGTTTTCCTGTCCTCTACTCACTGCCGACTTTGATTCCCCATTGACTTGCATTGGGTTTCGTGTTTCGGACGGCCCCCGACTTTTCGCAAAACCCGACTTGATCCTAAAAAAGTAAAAGTCACTCAACTCTACACTTGAGCATTCACAATGCATGAACCTTTGCTGTCACAAGTTGTCCATATCTCGATGCCGTACTTTGCTGGCTTACTCTGAATGATTGTTCATATCTTGATGCCGTCCTTTGCTGGCTTACTAGTTATGTATTGTCTGAACAGGGACCTACCTCGGAATGTCACCAGTTGTTCATCAACAGTTACAGCTTCACCAATATTATATAATTTTGGTAGAATCTCTACCCATTTATTGCAAACATTTCTAATAGGGGTTAGTTTATCTTTAGCTCTTCTTTCATTTCGATCTGTTTTATTATCAAACCTCAGTACTCTAGAAATCTCATGAAACATCTCAATAGACATTGTAGCTCTAAATATGTGGTGATCGGTTTCGGAATTCCACAAACTTCCACTGCTACATACCTGTAAAGATGTGTATTCACAGCTCAGTGTCCTCTCTCACAGAATCTAGTGTCTTCTCTCAGGATTGAAAGTGAAACTACTTGTGTATAGGGTTGAGCGAAACGGGTCAAACATTTTCAAAAGTCGCCGACTTTTGGCGAAGTCGAGTTTCATGAAACCCGATCCGACCCCTGTGCGTTGTCGGCCATGGGGTATGCGACTTTCGCGCCAAAGTCGCGTTTCAATGACGCGAAAAGCGCCATTTCTCAGCCAATGAAGGTAAACGCAGAGTGTGGGCAGCGTGATGACATAGGTCCTGGTCCCCACCATCTTAGAGAAGGGCATTGCAGTGATTGGCTTGCTGTCTGCGGCGTCACAGGGGCTATAAAGGGGCGTTCCCGCCGACCGCCATCTTACTGCTGCTGATCTGAGCTTAGGGAGAGGTTGCTGCCGCTTCGTCAGAAGCAGGGATAGCGTTAGGCAGGGTACATTAACCCCCAAACCGCTTGTGCTGTAGCGATTTCCACTGTCCAACACCACCTTCGGTGTGCAGGGATAGTGGAAGCTACATTTTTTTTTTTCTCAGCGCTGTAGCTCATTGGGCTGCCCTAGAAGGCTCCCTGATAGCTGCATTGCTGTGTGTACGCCGCTGTGCAAACCAACTGCTTTTTTTAAAGCACAAATCCTCTTGTTCCTTCCATTCTGCACAGCTATCTTGTTTGTTTGTCCACACTTTTTATTTAATTTGTGCATCAGTCCACTCCTTATTGCTGCCTGCCATACCTGGCTGAGATTACTGCAGGGAGATAGTAATTGAAGGACACTCCCTGTTTTTTTTTTTTTTGTGGGAGATTAAGATTGACATTTCTGCTAGAGTGCCATCCCTGTGTGTGCCATATCTCACTCAGTGGGCCATAGAAAGCCTATTTATTTTTTTGCTTGATTTGGGTTCTAAAATCTACCTGAAAAAATCACTACATCAATCAGTGGGAGAAAAATATTGGCCTCAGGGCTTGTGTGCCACTCCTGACTCCTGTGTGTGCCATCTCTCAGTCAGTGGGCCATAGAAAGCCTATTTATTTTTTTGCTTGATTTGGGTTCCAAAATCTACCTGAAAAAATCACTACATCAATCAGTGGGAGAAAAATATTGGCCTCAGGGCTTGTGTGCCACTCCTGACTCCTGTGTGCATCATCACTCACTCAGTGGGCCATAGGAAGCCTATTTTTTTTTTTTTGCTTTATTTGGGTTCTAAATTCTACCTGAAAAAATCAATAAATCAATCAGTGGGAGATTAATATTGGCCTTTGGGCTTGTGTGCCAGTCCTAAGCGTGCCATCTCTCTCTCTCAGATAGTGGGCCATAGAAAGCCTATTTATTATTTTTTTTTATTGGGTTTATAAATTTTCCCTGAAAAAAAAAAAAAAGTGGGAGATTAATATTGGCCTCTGGGCTTGTGTGCCAGTCCTGAGCGTGCCATCTCTCTCACAAATAGTGGGCCATAGAAAGCCTATTTATTTTTATTTTTTTGGTTTTATAAATTCTCCCTGAAAAAAAAAAGGGAGATTAATATTGGCCTTTGGGCTTGTGTGCCAGTCCTAAGCATGCCATCTCTCTCTCTCAGATAGTGGGCCATAGAAAGCCTATTTATTATTTTTTTTATTGGGTTTATAAATTTTCCCTGAAAAAAAAAAAAAAAAAAAAGTGGGAGATTAATTTTGGCCTCTGGGCTTGTGTGCCAGTCCTGAGCGTGCCATCTCTCTCACAAATATTGGGCCATAGAAAGCCTATTTATTTATTTTTTTGTGTGTTATAAATTCTCCCTGAAAAAAAAAAAGGGCGATTAATATTGGCCTTTGGGCTTGTGTGCCAGTCCTAAGCGTGCCATCTCTCTCTCTCAGATAGTGAGCCATAGAAAGCCTATTTATTTTTTTGGTTGATTTGGGTTCTAAATTCTACCTGAAAAAATCAATAAATCAATCAGTGGGAGATAAATATTGGCCTCTGGGCTTGTGTGCCACTCCTGACTCCTGTGTGCGTCATCTCTCACACAGTGGGCCATAGAAAGCCTATTTTTTGTTTTATTTGTTTTCTAAATTCTCCCTGAAAAAATCATTTTATTTTATTTGGTTTCTAAATTCTTCCTGAAAAAATCATTTTTTTTATTATTTTTTTTTTCTAAAGTCTCCCTGAAAAAAAAAAAAAAATCAAATCAGTGGGAGATTAATATTGCCCTTTCTGCTTGTGTGCCAGTCTTGACTCCTGGGTGTGCCATCTCTCTCTCTCTCTCTCTCCAATTGTGGGCCATAGAAAGCCTATTATTTTTTTAGCTTGATTTGGGTTCCAAAATCTACCTGAAAAAATCACTACATCAATCATTGGGAGAAAAATATTGGCCTCTGGGCTTATGTGCCACTCCTGACTCCTGTGTGCGTCATCTCTCACTCAGTGGGCCATAGAAAGCCTATTTTTTTGTTTTATTTGTTTTCTAAATTCTCCCTGAAAAAATCATTTTATTTTATTTGGTTTCTAAATTCTTCCTGAAAAAATCATTTTATTCTATTTTTTTTTTTCTAAAGTCTACCTGAAAAAAAAAAAAAATCAGTGGGAGATTAATATTGCCCTTTCTGCTTGTGTGCCAGTCTTGACTCCTGGGTGTGCCATCTCTCTCTCTCTCTCCAATTGTGGGCCATAGAAAGCCTATTATTTTTTTAGCTTGATTTGGGTTCCAAAATCTACCTGAAAAAATCACTACATCAATCAGTGGGAGATAAATATTGGCCTCTGGGCTTGTGTGCCACTCCTGACTCCTGTGTGCGTCATCTCTCCCTCAGTGGGCCATAGAAAGCCTTTTTTTGTTTTATTTGTTTTCTAAATTCTCCCTGAAAAAATCATTTTATTTTATTTGGTTTCTAAATTCTTCCTGAAAAAATCATTTTTTTTATTATTTTTTTTTTCTAAAGTCTCCCTGAAAAAAAAAAAAAAATCAAATCAGTGGGAGATTAATATTGCCCTTTCTGGTTGTGTGCCAGTCTTGACTCCTGGGTGTGCCATCTCTCTCTCTCTCTCTCCAATTGTGGGCCATAGAAAGCCTATTATTTTTTTAGCTTGATTTGGGTTCCAAAATCTACCTGAAAAAATCACTACATCAATCATTGGGAGAAAAATATTGGCCTCTGGGCTTGTGTGCCACTCCTGACTCCTGTGTGCGTCATCTCTCACTCAGTGGGCCATAGAAAGCCTATTTTTTTATTTTATTTGTTTTCTAAATTCTCCCTGAAAAAATCATTTTATTTTATTTGGTTTCTAAATTCTTCCTGAAAAAATCATTTTATTCTATTTTTTTTTTTTCTAAAGTCTCCCTGAAAAAAAAAAAAAAATCAGTGGGAGATTAATATTGCCCTTTCTGCTTGTGTGCCAGTCTTGACTCCTGGGTGTGCCATCTCTCTCTCTCTCTCCAATTGTGGGCCATAGAAAGCCTATTATTTATTTAGCTTGATTTGGGTTCCAAAATCTACCTGAAAAAATCACTACATCAATCAGTGGGAGATAAATATTGGCCTCTAGGCTTGTGTGCCACTCCTGACTCCTGTGTGCGTCATCTCTCCCTCAGTGGGCCATAGAAAGCCTTTTTTTGTTTTATTTGTTTTCTAAATTCTCCCTGAAAAAATCATTTTATTTTATTTGGTTTCTAAATTCTTCCTGAAAAAATCATTTTTTTTATTATTTTTTTTTTCTAAAGTCTCCCTGAAAAAAAAAAAAAAATCAAATCAGTGGGAGATTAATATTGCCCTTTCTGCTTGTGTGCCAGTCTTGACTCCTGGGTGTGCCATCTCTCTCTCTCTCTCTCTCCAATTGTGGGCCATAGAAAGCCTATTATTTTTTTAGCTTGATTTGGGTTCCAAAATCTACCTGAAAAAATCACTACATCAATCATTGGGAGAAAAATATTGGCCTCTGGGCTTGTGTGCCACTCCTGACTCCTGTGTGCGTCATCTCTCACTCAGTGGGCCATAGAAAGCCTATTTTTTGTTTTATTTGTTTTCTAAATTCTCCCTGAAAAAATCATTTTATTTTATTTGGTTTCTAAATTCTTCCTGAAAAAAATCATTTTATTTTATTTTGTTTCTAATAATAATATTTACATTTGTGCTTCAGTGACAGTCCTGCGTGTGTGGCATCTCTCTCATTTGTTGCCACCAAAAACAGAGTGTGTAACATTGTGCCTGATTTTCGTTGTGGTCTCACCCACCTGTAAAGGGGTAGCTAAATCATACTGAAGTTATAGCTCACCGTGTAAGTTGTGTGACAGCAACAAATACCGTTAGTTTGGTTACGTTTTTAAAACAATGAGGAAGTCTGGTGGAAGAGGTCGTGGCCGGGGGCGTTCATTGTCAGCTGGTAATGAGGGTAGTGGTAGTGGTGGAGCATCAGGTGGTCGTGGGAAAAAAAATATTGCACCTAAGTCTGGAGCTGTGGAGCCAGGTTAGTCGTCTGGCTACACAAGGCCTCGAACGCTCCCTTTTCTGGGAGTAGGAAAACCGCTTTTAAAGCCGGAGCAGCAAGAGCAAGTTTTGGCTTATCTTGCTGACTCAGCCTCTAGCTCTTTTGCCTCCTCTCGTGAAACTGGTAAATGTAAAAGCAGCGCGTCGTTAGTGGATGTTCACGGTCAGGGACAAGTCGCTTCCTTGTCCTCTTCAGCAAAAACAACAACAGAGAAGAATGCAGCAGGCGACACAACGGGTTACTCCATGGAGCTCATTACACATACCGTCCCTGGCTTAGAAAGTGAAGCAGTTAACAGTCCATGCCCATTACAAGTTGAATCTGACATGGAGTGCACTGATGCACAGCCACAGCCAGACTACTATGCTGGTCCTTTGACTCAGACCACAACATTGCCCTCGCAGGGTAATGATCAAGAATCAGACCCTGATGAGACTATGTTGCCCCATCACGAACGCTATACCACCGACCGACACGGTGACACAGACGAAGTTGCACACGAGCTACAAGAAGAGGTAATAGATGACCCAGTTCTTGACCCCGATTGGCAGCCATTGGGGGAACAGGGTGCAGGCGGCAGCAGTTCTGAAGCGGAGGAGGAGGGGCCGCAGCAGGCATCAACATCGCAACAGGTTCCATCTGCCGGGCCCGTATCTTGCCCAAAACGCGTGGCAAAGCCAAAACCTGTTGGAGGACAGCGTGGCCATCCAGTTAAAGCTCAGTCTGCAATGCCTGAAAAGGTATCCGATGCTAGAAAGAGTGCAGTCTGGCATTTTTTTAGACAACATCCAATTGATCAGCGCAAAGTCATCTGTCAAAAATGTTCAACTACCTTAAGCAGAGGGCAGAATCTGAAAAGTCTCAATACAAGTTGCATGCATAGACATTTAACCACCATGCATTTGCAAGCTTGGACTAACTACCAAACGTCCCTTAAGGTTGTAGCACCCTCGGCCAATGAAGCTAGTCATCAACGCAACATCCCTTCCGGCAGTGTAGGGCCACCATTTTCCGCACCACCTGCAGTATCTGTGCAGGTTTCTTTGCCAGGCCAAAGCAGTCAGGGTCAGGGAATCACCAGTTTCGTAGTAGGAAACACTGCATCTAGGGCACCGGCGGCAACAATACCATCTCCCACCGTCTCTCAGTCTGCCATGTCCACCGGCACCCCCGCTAGTTCCACGATCTCCAGCTCTCCAGTCCAGCTCACCCTACATGAGACTATGGTTAGAAAAAGGAAGTACTTAGCCTCGCATCCGCGTACACAGGGTTTGAACGCCCACATAGCTAGACTAATCTCGTTAGAGATGATTCCCTACCGGTTAGTTGAAAGCGAAGCTTTCAAAGCCCTGATGGACTACGCTGTACCACGCTACGAGCTACCCAGTCGACACTTTTTTTCCAGAAAAGCCATCCCAGCCCTCCACCAGCATGTTAAAGAGCGCATCGTCCATGCACTCAGGCAATCTGTGAGCACAAAGGTGCACCTGACAACAGATGAATGGACCAGTAGGCATGGCCAGGGACGTTACGTGTCCATCACGGCACACTGGGTGAATGTTGTGGATGCAGGGTCCACAGGGGACAGCAATTTTGGGACAGTTCTGCCTAGCCCACGGTCTAGTTAACAGTTGGCTGTAGCCATTCGCACCCCCTCCTCCTCCTCCTCGTCCTCCTGCAGAAGCGAGAGCTCGTCCACAGACCGCAGTCGCACAACCACTCCATCCGCAGCTGCCACTGTTGCACACCAGGTCTCCCATTATGGGGCAGCTACTGGCAAACGTCAGCAGGCTGTATTGGCTATGAAGTGTTTGGGCGACAACAGACACACCGCGGAAGTTCTGTTCTTGCAGAAAGAAACGCAGTCGTGGCTGGGCACTGTAGATCTTGAGACAGGCAAGGTAGTGAGTGATAACGGAAGGAATTTCATGGCTGCCATCTCCCTTTCCCAACTGAAACACATTCCTTGCCTGGCTCACACCTTAAACCTGGTGGTGCAGTGCTTCCTGAAAAGTTATCCGGGGTTATCTGACCTGCTCCTCAAAGTGCGTGGACTTTGCTCATATATCCGCCATTTGCCCGTACACTTCAGCCATATGCAGACCTATCAGCGTTCTTTGAACCTTCCCCAGCATCGCCTAATCATAGACGTTGCAACAAGGTGGAACTCAAATCTGCACATGCTTCAGAGACTGTGCGAACAGAGGCGGGCTGTTATGTTTTTGTGGGAGGATACACATACACGGGCAGACAGTAGGATGGCAGACATGGAGTTGTCAGGTGTGCAGTGGTCGAAGATTCAAGACATGTGTCAAGTCCTTCAGTGTTTTGAGGAATGCACACGGCTGGTTAGTGCAGACAACGCCATAATAAGCATGAGCATCCCCCTAATGCGTCTGCTGATGCAAAGTTTGATGCACATAAAGGATCAGGCATCTGCAGCTGAGGAAGAGGAAAGCCTTGATGACAGTCAGCCATTGTCTGGCCAGGGCAGTGTACAGGACGAGGTAGCGGGCGAAGAGGAGGAGGAGGACGAGGAGGATGATGGGGATGATTATATTTTTAATGAGGAAGCTTTTCCGGGGCCACTGGAAATTGTTGGCACGGCAAGGCCGGGTTCTGGTTTTTGGAGGGACACAAGTGACGTGGATTTGCCTGAAACTGCCCCTCAACCAAGCACAACCGCAGATTTGAGAACTGGAACTTTGGCCCACATGGCGGATTATGCCTTACGTATCCTTAAAAGGGACACACGCATTACTAAAATGATGAACGATGACGATTACTGGTTGGCCTGCCTCCTTGATCCTCGCTATAAAGGCAAATTGCAAAATATAATGCCACATGAGAACTTGGAAATAATATTATAGCAACCAAACAATCAACTCTTGTTGACCGTTTGCTTCTGGCATTCCCTGCACACAGCGCCCGTGATCGTTCTCACACGAGCTGCAGGGGCCAGCAGACCAGAGGTGTTAGAGGGGCAGAAATCAGAAGTGGCGTTGGCCAGAGGGGTTTTCTGACCAGGTTGTGGAGTGATTTTGCTATGACCGCAGACAGGACAGGTACTGCAGCATCAATTCAAAGTGACAGGAGACAACATTTGTCCAGTATGGTTACAAAATATTTTTCATCCCTTATCGACATTCTCCCTCAATCGTCATTCCCATTTGATTACTGGGCATCCAAATTAGACACCTGGCCAGAATTGGCAGAATATGCATTGCAGGAGCTTGCTTGCCCGGCAGCTAGTGTCCTATCAGAAAGAGTATTCAGTGCTGCAGGTTCAATACTAACAGAAAAAAGGACTCGTCTGGCTACCCAAAATGTAGATGATCTAACCTTCATTAAAATGAACCACAACTGGATTTCGAAATCTTTTGCCCCACCTTGCCCGGCTGACACCTAGTTTTCCTATGAAAAGGTCTTGCCTGTGGACTATTGTGAATGACTTTTCCAATATCGTAATTTGCTGCACCTGATTGTCCAGCATACGACATGTTTACACCTCCCTAAATGGCCAAACTCCCCACACGGGGCCGTGGTATCGCCACTTGGCGCCAGCACCCGTGAGAGTGCTGTTTTTTTTCTGAAGAGGTAGGTGTGCCCGCTTTTGGTCGACGGCACTGCCACTGGGTCCCTCATAGTACAATAAAGTGTCTCTGGCGGTGGTGGTGCGCACCCAACGTCAGACACACCGTTGTAATATGAGGGGCCCTGGGCCTGTACCGCCGGCCACAAGACAGTTCCCCCCCCAGCTCAAACAGTGCTCTACCACTTGCAAAATTATCTCTCACAGCTCCACCAATGTTTAGTCTATGCGCTGACATCCTTCAATGCCTGGCACTGACAATACCATTGTATTGACATTTTTGTTATGTTAGGCCTTCGAAGCCTGTCTGCGGTCCCTCCTTCCACTAGGCCTCCACTGACCATTGTACTGCTGCCCGTGTACCCCTGGAACCAATTTTAAATTGCCAACAGCCCAATTTTGTTATGTTAGGCCTTCGAAGCCTGTCTGCAGTCCCTTCTTTCTACTACTACTACACTGACCAGACCACTGCTGCCCGTGTACCCCTGGAACCAATTTTAAATTGCCAACAGCCCTATTTTTTTATGTTAGGCCTTCGAAGCCTGTCTGCGGTCCCTCCTTCCATTTGGCCTCCAATGACCATTGTACTGCTGCCCGTGTACCCCTGGAACCAATGTAAAAGGGCCTACAGCTTGTCCAATTTGTTATGTTAGGCCTTCGAAGCTGGTCTGCGGTCCCTTCTTTCTACTACAACTACACTGACCAGACCACTGCCGCCCGTGTACCCCTGTAACCTATTTTAAAGTGCATACAGCCAATTTTTTTTCTCTATTTTACAATTATAAAGCCCAGATGGACTACGCTGTACCACGGTAAGAGCTACCCAGTCGTCACTTCTTTTGCAAGAAAAGCCATCCCAGCACTACAGCATCATGTAAAAATCTGCATTGTCCATGCTCTCTGGCTATCTAATAGTAGAAAGGTGCACCTGACAACAGATGCATGGACCAGTAGGCATGTCCACGAAAGGTTAGATGTCCATTACGGCGCACTGGGTTAATGTTATGGATGCATGGTCCACAGGGGACAGCCTACAAAGTCTGTCTGCAGTCCCAAATATAAATTGTCCTCCGCTTACCACACCAATGCTGCCTGTGTACCCCTGGAACATTTCATAAACTCCATTGACCAAAATTTGGGGTTTACAGCCTACTACCAGTGTCTGCCGCTCCAAGGTGTTCCCCGGGTTGCCTTTTCTGAGCTTTGATCTTCAGGCTCTTCTTAAGTAGTTGTTGAAAACAACACTGCATTCGGCCTACAAGTTGGGTCTGGGGTGTAGAGATGGTGTGTTCCACTCCAAGGTGTTCCCCAGGTTTCCTCGCCATTGCTGCGATCTTAATGCTCTCGTTTAGTAGTTGTTGGAAACTACAGTGCATTAGGCCTACAAATTGGGTATGGGGTGTAGAG
Organism: Ranitomeya imitator; assembly: GCF_032444005.1. NCBI lineage: Eukaryota > Metazoa > Chordata > Amphibia > Anura > Dendrobatidae > Ranitomeya > Ranitomeya imitator. The sequence goes on from NC_091283.1 coordinate 315,135,009, forward strand.
AGATGGTGTGTTCCACTCCAAGGTGTTCCCCAGGTTTCCTCGCCATTGCTTCGATCTTCCTGCTCTCGTTTAGTAGTTGTTGGAAACTACACTGCATTAGGCCTACAAATTGGGTATGTGGTGTAGAGAGATGGTGTGTTCCACTCCAAGGTGTTCCCCAGGTTTCCTCGCCATTGCTGCGATCTTAATGCTCTCGTTTAGTAGTTGTTGGAAACTACAGTGCAATGGGCCTACAAATTGGGTATGGGGTGTAGAGAGATGGTGTGTTCCACTCCAAGGTGTTCCCCAGGTTTCCTCGCCATTGCTTCGATCTTCCTGCTCTCGTTTAGTAGTTGTTGGAAACTACACTGTATTGGGCCTACAAATTGGGTATGGGGTGTAGAGAGATGGTGTGTTACTCTACAAGGTGTTCTCCAGGTTGCCTTTCCTGAGCTTCTATCTTCAGGCTCTCATTAAATTGTGGTTAAATGGAACAACTGCATTTGGCGTACTAGTTGGGTTGGGGCCTACTATCGGTGTCTGCCACTCCTTGCTGTTCTCCTGGTTTCCTGTCCTGAAATTCCATTTTCAGGCTCTCGTTAAGTAGTTGTTATATGTTAGACTGCATTTGGCCTACTAGTTGGGTTGGGGCCTACTATCGGTGTCTGCCACTCCTTGCTGTTCTCCTCCACTGAACAAAGCTGTGCCGCCTGTTTACTACGTTTGCCAATTTTGAACTGCATTTCGACTACTTACTGATTTGGGCCTACTCTCTGTGTCAGCCTCTCATTCCAGTTGTCCTCCACTGCAGTGCCCCCTGGTTAGTCCTGTGTTACCAATTTTGAACTGCATTTAGCCCACTTTATTCTTTGGGCCTATATCTGTGTTTCCTCCTCATCCTGCCCATTGCCCAGCCAGTGATAGATGAGTCTGCTGGTACATTGACCCATAACGCTAAATTCCCCGTGCACGCTACACAGCAAGATTGTGACCCTGCTGAAAGTCAGGTTCCAATTCCCGCATACCATACCACCTTACACGGGGACAAAGAGGAAGGTGCAGATGAAAGTGCAGGTTCCTTCATCAGGTGGGGGGAGGAATACTAGTTGGCGACGTCACTGGCACAGGGCCTCTCATAGTACGCAAAAGTGTTGCTGCCGGTGGGAGGCGCCCCCGCCGTGCAAACACACCGCTGTACTTTGAGGGGCCCTGTGCCAGTGCCAGTGCCAACGAGTGGGCCCCCCCTGCTTGCTCAGGATCACAGCACTTGCAAAGTTGAAATACTTTCCTCTCCCTGCTCCACTGCCGTGACGCGTTCCAGATTTCCTGGGCCCACTAATTACTTCAACCAGCCCTAACCCCAACAACTTTAGCCAAATGACCCACAATTTCAAATGCCTTCCAATTATTATAAGCTAAATTACGATTGACAAGCTTCAGTAAAAAGAATGGATGTTTTTGCCATTAAAATGGGCAGTGTAGGTGTTTTCCTGGCCTCCACTCACTGCCGACTATGCTCCCCCATTGACTTGCATTGGGTTTCGTGCTTCGGGCGATACCCGACTTTTCGCGATAATCGGCCGATTCCACTCGACTCGACTTCTAAGATAGTCGGGTTTCGCGAAACACGACTCGACTCTAAAAAGGTCAAGGTCGCTCAACCCTACTTGTGTACTCTCTCAGAGAATTGAAAGAGAAATGGATGAGTACTTGCTCACTGATAAGAACAGTGAAACCGCCACCCTTTTGAATATAGAGATGAAGTAGACAAGAAAACAAATACATTTTGCAGGCAGAAATAATTAGTGACCTATTGAACAGTGTAAAATGTTATAATAATGGGTCATACTGACTCGAACAGTGCAAGTGTGGCAATCAGCGTGTAGCAAAAAGAAAACAAAAAAACAAAGAAAAAAAAACCAACACTCTCAGTAAGAACCCCTCAAATGAGGAAAAGTCAATCACAAGTTTCAGATCCGCATAATAAATAATCTGCAGGGTCTCAAATTTCACTTTGGGTCATATGGACCCTAACAGAACAGCAGGGTTAAGCCAAAGTAGGAGAAGCAAGGGAATTATCACACTCTCAAAACCTAGCAACAGTGACAGATAAATCCACCAAATGCCTTCTTCAATAACAACCAACAACAACCACCAGCCATGCAGCAAAAGCTACTCTGACAATGAGTGCTATCCAGGACCAGTTTACAGTTGTGCTCAAAAGTTTACATACCCCGGCAGAATTTTTTATTTCTGCACACACACTGATTACAAGCAAACAGGTCACAGGTGAGGATGTTACCTTTAGTAGCCATTCAAACCCATTTGTGTCAACCTCTGTGCATGTTATCAGTAGGGTTGAGCGAAACGGGCCGGCCACTTTCAGAAGTCGCCGACTTTTGGCAAAGTCGGGTTTCATGAAACCCGACCCGACCCCTGTGTGGGGTCGGCCACGAAGTAGGCGATCTTCTGAATGTGGTATCGGAATTCCGATCCCGATTTCCGATATGTTTGCAATATCGGAAATCGGTATCGGAATCCATATTTAATGTAAAATAAAGAATTAAAATAAAAAATATCGCTATACTTACCCTCTGACGCGCCCTGGTACTAACCGGGAACCTTCCTTCCTTCGAATCAGCGCTTGCAGGACCTTGCGGTGACGTCGCGGTGACATCGCGGCTTGTGATTGGTCGCGCGGCCGCCCATGTGACCGCTCGCGCGACCAATCACAAGCCGCGACGTCACCGCGACGTCACGCAAGGTCCTGCAAGCGCTGATTCTTAGGAAGGAAGGCTGTCGGAAAGAAGCAGGGCGCGTCCGAGGGTGAGTATATACCTAATAGGACGACACCGCGACGTCACCGCAAGGTCCTGGAAGCGCTGATTCGAAGGAAGGAAGGTTCCCGGTTAGTACCAGGGCGCGTCAGAGGGTAAGTATAGCGATATTTTTTATTTTAATTCTTTATTTTACACTTAAATATGGATCCCAGGGCCTGAAGGAGAGTTTCCGCTCCTTCAGACCCTGGGAACCATTGGAAACTCAATGCACTGCATTGGGTTTCGAGTTTCGGCCGACCCCGACTCCGACTTTTTTATAGGATCGGCCGATTTCACTCGACCCGACTTTTGAAAAAGTCGGGTTTCGTGAAACCCGACCCGATCCTATAAAAGTAAAGGTCGCTCAACCCTAGCTATCAGGCCAAAATCACGAAGTATGTAAACTTTTGATCAGGGTTATTTGGCTGTTTTAGGTTGTCATTATGATTTAAAAAGAGAAAACACAGTAGTTTGACCATAAATGGTTTCCCCCAACGACTAACCATGAGTGGAGAAAAAGTTTTGGTGTTATCATTGACATTCTCTGAAAAAAGGCCAAGAATGCAAAAATTCTGCCGGGGTATGTAAACTTTTGAGCACAACTGTATATAGGAGATGGGAGTGGCTAACGGTGCATAGCTGAGAGCCTTAATGCAGGAAAGCTTCCAGCAGTTCTCAACTGAGCAGATTAACCCCTGCAACGTTAAAAGAAACTTACACAATTTAATGTGAAGTGCTTCTAATCAGTGCAGGAGTAGGAGAAATCAGACACTATGGTCTTCTTGCTCATCTCTGACTCAGTAAACCTGTGACACTCGCCTTATAATTTTTTCCTAGCTTTGCACTTTATAACAGTGTTAGGCTATTTTCACACTAGCGTCGGCATCGGCCCGTCGCAGTGCGTCGGCCTGACGTACCGACGCATCCCGTGACAGCGCAGCACAACGGGGGCAGCGGATGCATTATTACAACGCATCCTCTGCCCCATTGTGAGTTGCGGGGAGGAGGGGGCGGAGTTCCGGCCGCACATGCGCGGTCGGAAATGGTGGACACGATGCACAAAAAAGTTACATGTAACTTTTTTGTTCCCACGGTCCACCACAACACGACGCAACCGTCACACGACGGTTACGACGTGTGGCAATACATCGCAATGCGTCGCTAATGTTAGTCTATGGGGAAAAAACGCATCCTGCAGCCAACTTTGCAGGATGCGTTTTTTCACCAAAATGATGCATTGCGACGTGCGTCGTACGACGCTAGTGTGAAAGTAGCCTTAGTGACCTGTTCTTATTTCAGCACACTGCTATCTGGATCATTGGATCAGAAATTCAGGGTGGACAGCAGTGTGAACATCTTTTTCTTAGCTCCTAATCCCTGGTATCTCCTATATTAGATCAGATAGGAGGACATCAGTGTGGCAGCCTCTTCTTACCTCTACACTCCTTGTACTTACTGTCTCTATGGTATTATATCATAATATCTATACATGTTCACATTAATAACTTTGTAGGACACGTTTCTTTAAGTGTAATAAAAGGGCAGCCATTTTAATTCTATAGTGATTTGCTAAATAATTTTATTTAGGAATTTTTTATAAGGAAATTTTCCTTAGTTATTTATTTTTTGTATTCCTGGCGAATCACTTTAAGCTACTCTTAAGTGAAGATGTAAAGAATTTCTCAGAAAAAAAAAAGGAAACAAATTATTTGAATAAGCTTGTTCAAGTCCATTATCCTCAGCACACACAGACAAATTGCAAAAATAAAGGAGGATGAATGAGTAAATAAAATGCTTTTTATTCCCTGGCATCTTGCGAGCGGTAAGAAAAATGGCTGTGCAATGGAGAAGATAATATTTGATACACTGACGATTTTGCAAGTTTTCCCACCTACAAAGAATGGAAAGGTCTGTAATTTTTTATTGTAGGAACTCTCCAACTGTGAGAAACCGAATTTAAATAAATAGCTGAAAATCACATTGTATGATTTTTACATAATTAATTTGCATTGTATTGCATGCAATAAGTATTTCATACAATAGAAAAACAGAACTTTAATATTTGATACAGAAAACTTTGTTTGCAATTGCAGAGGTCAGATGTTTCCTGTAGTTCTTGACCAAGTTTGCACACACTGCAGCAGGGATTTTGGCCCACTCCTCCGTACAGATCTTCACCAACTCTTTCAGGTTTTGAGGCTGTCGCTGGGCAACACTGAGTTTCAGCTTCAGAGCCGCTCTTTAGTTGCCCTGGCTGTGTGTTTAGGGTCATTGTCATGCTGTAAGACCCAGCCATGACCCATCTTCCATGCTTACTGAGGGAAGGAGGTTGTTGGCCAAACTCTTGTTATACATGACTCCATCCATGTTCTCTTCAATATGGTGCAGTCATCCTGTCCCCTTTACAGAAAAGCAACCCCAAGGTAAGATATTTCCCTGACCATGCTTCACGGTAAGAACAGTATCCTTCTTCATCCTCCAAAGACAGCGAGTGGACTTAATACCAAAAAGTTCTATTTTGGTCTCATCTGACCAAATGACCTTCTGCCATGCCTTCTCTCGATCATCCAGATGGCCACTAGTGAACTTCAAATGGGCCTGGCCATCTGCTGACATGAGCAGTGCAACCTTGCGTGCCCTGCAGTATTTTCATCCATGGCAGCATGGAGTGTTACTAACTGTAATGTTTGTGACTGTGGTCCCAGCTCTCTTCAGGTTATTGACCAGGTCCTCCCATGTAGTTCTGGGCTGATTCCTGACTTTTTTCACAATTATCCGTACCCAATGAGTTGAGATCTTGCATTGATCACCAGACAGGGGAATATTGACAGTCATTTAATGTTTCTTCCATTTTCTAGTAATTGAGTCAACAGTTGTTGCCTTCTTCAAGCTGCTTGCCTAATGTCCTGTAGCCCATCCCAGCCTTGTGCAGGTCTACAATTTTGCCCCTGATGTGCTTAGACAGCTCTTTGGTCTTGGCCATGGTGGAATGTTTGGAGTGTGATTGATTGAGTGTAGGCATAGGTGTCTTTTATATAGGTAATGAGTTCAAACAGGTGCAATTAATACAGGTAATGAGTGTAGAGTAGGATGGTTTTGCAACAAAAAGCTAACAGGTCTGTGAGAGCCTGAATTTTTGCTGGTTGGCAGTTGATCAAATACTTATTTCATGCAATAAAATGCAATATAATGATTTAAAAAATCATACAATATGATTATCTGTTTTTTATTTTTAGATTCTGTCTCTCACAGTTGAAGTGTACCCACGATAAAAATTTCAGACCTCTCTTCCTTTATAGGTGGGAAAACTTGTAAAATCGTCAGTGCATCAAATATTTATTTTCTCTACTGTAATATTAAACATGGTGATGATTAGATTGGTTTATGATTGTGAATAAACCAAAAAAGTTAATGAATGCATTGCAAAGTGAACTAAAACATAAAGCAGGTGGCCCGTGGAAGCGTTGTTATGCAAAATGGCTGTTGTCCTTCCTGTCTCTCTCGCATGTTCATGTCCACTTTTCTGGATTGGTGAGTGCCGCATATTCTTCTTATCTTCAGATGTCCCTCATGATTAGATAGTTAGTGTGTGTTCATTGTGTCTAGGAGATTTATATGTCAGTCCATATTATTTTTTTTAATTTGTACAATATTTTGCTTTCCAGGTTCCTGTTATGCTGGACTATGATGTTACAGTTTCTGAAGCTGTGGTCAGATGACCTGTCTATTCACATTTGATCTTCATCTTGTTTTTCGCACTCACACTTGAACTCTTTTCACATGTCCGTTCAGGCATTCCATTTGTTTGTCTCATTTTAGCAAAAGGCAAACAGAATAAGTGAATCGTTGCATCAGTTATGCGAATCGTCGTCATCAGATGAGGCGTCTAGGTTCCAATGTTTGGAGTGGAAGTAAGAGTTCTACATGCAAGTCTTTTTTTTTCCATTCTCAATAACTGACTCCAAACAGATCCCATAATAATCAATGCTTTTGATTGCATAACCGATGCAACGAATCACATATTTTGTTGGTGTCTTCCTAAAACAAAATATATAGACATGTGAACAGAGTCTCACTTTGCCACATGCACAGAAATCCTTTCACTTTCATACACAGTAAATTGTGGCATGCATTCTAACAGTATAAAAGAAATATAATTACATGTGAATATATAATTATCAATCCATGAACATTTAATTAGTATAAATATTGTACATTATGCCATGTATTAAACACTTTTTTTGCCCCCAAGTATGTTATCTGACACCCGAAAATCTAAAGTGCTTGACTCGTGTTCTACTTTGCATAGTCAAGTGGCAGCAAAAATAGATTACAGGAAGTGAAGGCGGTGTTTTCTAACTCCGCTCCTGCTCTCCTGTCTGCATACAAATGAAACCGAAAGGTGGAGTTTAAGTTTGGAGCAGAAAATTTAGTGGAATGGCCATTGATATGAAAAATGCATTCAAGGGCGTGAGAGAAAAGAGGTTCTAGCTCTTGTAATGCTAACAGAATTCTATTGAAGAGAAATCTCCCACTCATTAAGAGTTACACACCAAAAGAATTGGAACAGTTTCTGGACATATTAGACTGGTATGTAAGCCAAAAGCAATTTAAACTTGTGCTTGGGTTAGAGATCAGCAAGACCATGCTTTACCACAGGTTTTATCGGAAAGGACAGGTTTGCTTTAAGTCCAAAATTTTCTACGATAATTATTGCAGTCTTTGAACATTGCCTCAGAGAAAAAGTTTATGTCCATGTTCCTTGCAGTTAAGAATGTTAACGTTGGACACTGTTCTTTCTCTACGCACAAGAAGAAAATGTTCCGATGTCACTGATTGAGTATGTGCCCTTCTATTCAGTTAAAGTAATAATAATGCATTTCCTTAACCTTCATCCTTTCGTACCTGTAGAAGAGACTAGCATATTCTTTCTCCCGTACCATAGCTAGCACATTTCCATTAACGTTTATTAGGAAAAAAATATTTTATGTCTGAGGATATGACTCAAGTCTGCGGTTATTCCCGTATATGACATCACAGAGACAGACCAGACCACTCCATGATACATCTCTCATGGGTTCTAACAGAGCCTCAGGCCATACGGCAGCTGGATCTGTGATCTGTGAAAGTCGCGGAAGCACCTAACTTCACAACAATGACAGCTCTTATACCCAATTAGAAGCCGTTTTCAACTGTTGTTAATCTCCATTAGTCTCCATTACTAACACGACTTCCTTTGAGGATAAAGTCCCCAGATCTATTACTATTATCGTCTTGCTTTGTATATCTCCCCACTTTAGTCAAAGTTCATTAAAGGGTTCTTCTAAGAGACTGACTCAGTGGACATGCATTCCTCTAACTAGAACCATACAATATACACATTCATTGAATGACGCAAGTAGACAGGTCAAACATTCATGTCACCTAAGAGTTCTTATTCAAGATTTTTTATGACCCCTTTAAGTCAAATGTTTTATTTGTAGTTTTATTTCATCTTCGAAAATACATTTTCCTTGGATCCTTTTATTTTAAATACCTTTGTATTAAGCCCTCAAAAATTTTTTGTAACTTTCTTATACTAAAAAATTTTCCCAGTTCTTTGCCCTCACATGATTTAGCCAGTAGTGTATTGATCTGACTGTCATGGCGTCCCATCTACTGCTCACATCATACAAGTGCTAATCATTTCCCAGTAGAATGGGAAATTATCAATAATGAGCCTTGTCCGACTCCTGTTGAAAAGGCGCATGTGTGAAACCTGCTGGATTCACGCACGTGTACGGTTAAAAAAAAAGGAGCACAGAACGTAATTCAGGATCATCATGAAGGCCAATGCTTGGTGAAACTATTGGCATGCCCCACAACTGCATCCCGAAAATGAGAGCAATGGCTCATACTGGAGGCTTGGAAAGCAGAACAACATTTTCAATCATCAAATGTTATGGACATGTTTATTATTGACAATAATTGTCCGTTTTTATGAACTTGGAAAATATTTTTAATACTTCATTCAAATAAAAGAAGACTGGAAATACACAAAGTGGAAATGGGGTAAAATGCCAAAAGAATTGTCTAATGGTGCTCACCTGGTCAGGATGTGTGCACACAACCACTGATAATGCGTAGCTTGCTACAGAACCACGAAAAGATGAAAGTGCAGGTAATGGAGAAACAAATGAGTTAAATCTGTACTGCCACGTGGAAAATATGAAGAATACCAATCTGAGTGTAAGTGGTTTATTTGTCAACGCATTTCGAAGTATACATACTTCTTCTTCAGGTTATCATGGTTGTCCTGAAGAAGTATATATACTTGACAAACCACTTATACTCGGATTGGCATCCTTCATCTTTTCCACATGGCAGATTTAACCCATTTCTTTCTCCATTACCTGCACTTTAATATTTCATTATAATCCTTTATTCCACCAAGAATCCTGGAATATTTTTGCTTTGTACTTTTTCTTCTTACTTCCCTCTTTACAAAAGCCATAACTTTTTAGTTTTTCCAACATAACCAGATGAGTGCTTGTTTTTTATGTGACGAGTTACAGTTGTGAATGAGAATATTCATTTTAACATGCAATGCACTAAAAAATGGAAAACAAACACATACAGTGAAATAGAATTAAAACTCCTGGCAAAAATTATGGAATCACCGGCCTTGGAGGATGTTCATTTAGTTGTTTAATTTTGTAGAAAAAAAAGCAGATCACAGACAGGGCACAAAACTAAAGTCATTTCAAATGGCAACCTTCTGGCTTTAAGAAACACTAAACGAAATCAAGAACAAAAAATATGGTAGTCAGTAATGGTTACATTTTTAACCAAGCATAGGGGAAAAAATATGGATTCACTCAATTCTGAGGAAACAATTATGGACTCATGAAAAACAAACAAACAAAAAAAAAAACCAAAACATCACTAGTATTTTGTTGCACCACCTCTGGCTTTTATAACAGCTTGCAGTCTCTGAGGCATGGACTTAATGAGTGTCACACAGGACTCTTCATCAATCTGGCGCCAACTTTCTCTGTTAGAGTAAAATGTGCGGTAACAGTTACAGAGAAATGGATATCTGAAAATGGACTTGTTTTCCAGAACTTAAAAGTATTGTATGGAATTAGTTATCACTCTCTGATTCGCTGTTCCCTGTGGCAGCGGTGGCCGTATGTGCTCAGTCCTGGAGCTCCACAGCTTCATTAACAGTATAGTGGACACAATTGGGTACTGCAAATCCACCCCTATTTGAATCAACAGGGGGCAGATGTGCAGTACCTGCACATAGCCACTATGCCATTTATGGAGTTGTGTAACTCCATCAATGAGCACTTCTGGTCACCAATGGAACCTGAAAGGTTGAGAGGTGGGGGTGTCAGGTGTCACACCCCCACCAATCAGATATTGATAATTTATTGTAAGGATTGGCCATCAATGTAAAAGTGCCAAGTCAACCTGTTAGATGCAAGCTATGTGTGACCAGACAGTTTTAACAATACCAGATTTTGAAAAAATAATTTTTTGTTTAAACTGACGCCTCGGATGTGGATGTAGGGGTAGTTCTGTCAAAAGTGAGGGGCGTTAAATGTGATTGTTTGCCTTGTAGGCTACCTGGTTACACAATTGAATGAATATGAGAAAAATATATAATTGAGGATAAGGAGTGCTTGTCGATTTAGTGGGCATAAGAAGCACTCAGGTATTGCTGAGAACATTCAAATTGGTTATTGACTAAGCCCTGCTCAAATGGATGTGTCAACAATGGTGGCTCATGTCATTACAACATTTTAGTTTTTAGTTGACATTAGAAATAGACAACACAGATGCCCTGTCTTGGGTCTAATGTTTAAAAGATAACAGTGTTAGGCCCAGTGTCGAACTGGGGTGGCAAGGGCCCGCCAGCAACATTGACTTGGGGGGCCCACTGCTCAGCTTGATGCAAATATTATATTACCATCTTTCACAAATTTACTTCTGGTTCTATACAAAAAATAAACTGGGTAGTTTGTTGAATGATGAGATCCTGCATTTGTCTGCACATAGTAAATTAATGTATTGGCCAACTACTGCATAGAGGCCCACCACAGGATTCTCCTGTTCTATTGTGGGCCAGTGCATGCCTGGTTAAGCCCCCGAGGTCAAAACAAGGGGTAAGGATATGTGACAGGACCAAGAAGGAAATTATTTGATCGTGCATAGATTTTCTCTAGATTCCTGTCTTATACTATGTTAACAATCAAAACAGTTAGCTTCATATAAAGGAATTGTGTCTTTCCTTACTTGTCTTAGCCAATATAGTTTAAAAGGGAAATGAGCATGATATATCTTTCATTTGCTTCCCTAAGTTTAGTTAATTGACCACTACCTCTACGATCGTCAGATGCAGGGAGAGGGACAAAGGAGCTTACCACACTGAGAATCTGTAGCTGGAAATTTGGCCAGGAGTTTATCCTGAGGGTGCCGTTTCCACTGGTGATCACAGGAAGGTAGACGAGAAATGGGGAAAGAATCCGGCACAGCCATCCAGGGATAAAATGGATTCTTTATTCAAATGTAGTTAAAACATTAAAAAGCGAGGCCTCGTACCTGACGAGTTTCAGGTGTATACACACCCTTAGTCACAGGCTAACTTTTCATCTACATCTACGGTCATAAATCTTGGCCATTTCTTGGTAGTTCTTAAAAAGTACTTGAACCTCCAGTCTGTTTTAAAATCTTTGTGTTGAAGAGACCTTGATGATGCAGCATTACTGCCATGTGTCTTAATGTTTACCTTTGCTGTCTTACCATGGAATATCACTTGGGGAATGAACCTGTCTTCAACAGCATCACCTTTGTAGCAGAGTTTGGCTGTTCCTCACTGATGTTTAAGCCTTGTACACAGATTTTTGCATTTCAGTTGATGACTATGTTTCAACCTGTGTGTTAAAATTATGATAGTTATGACCTGTTTGATATAATTGGATTCTCATACACCTGACTATAATGCTACAAAATCACTGACTATGTGCAAGTGTATATAGAAGAATGTATGCCATTTTGAGGACAAAATGTAGTCACACCAATTGATTTGATTTAGATTCTTGTTTTGTTCGTTTGCTTTTAATTGGTAAAAATAAACCAATTAACACTTCTATCTTTGAAAGCATTCTTAATGCTCAGGGTTTTTCTACCCCTGCCTAAAACTCTTGAACAGTAACGTACATTTATAGAACGAATACTGCATGCTATATTACATATTATATAAACCAGGGTACATGTATGTATGTATATATACAGGGTGGGCCATTTATATGAATACACCTAAATAAAATGGGAATGGTTGGTGATATCAACTTCATGTTTGTGTCACATTAGTATATTGGAGGGGGGAAACTTTTCAAGATGGGTGGTGAGGATGGCGGCCATTTTGAAGTCGCCATTTTGGATCCAACTGTCAGGTCTGAGCATTCCTACATGAACAGTTTCCTGGAAAGTGGATTGGTCGTTGTGGGCCAGTTGAATGGCTACCAAGGTCTCCCATTCTGACCCCCTTAGACTTTTATTTTTGGGGTCATCTGAAGGCAATTGTCTATGCTGTGAAAATATGAGATGTGCAGCATCTGAAACAAAAGATATTGGAAGCCTGTGCTAGCATTTCTTCTGCAGTGTTGCTATCAGTGTGCCAAGAGTAGGAGAAGAAGGTTGCACTGACAATCCAACACAATGGGCAGCACTTTGAACACATTTTATAAGAGGCTATAAACTTGTAAATAACTCATGAAAGAATAAAGTTACGTTAAAACCAAGACACCATTGTTTTTCTTGTGAAATTCTCAATAAGTTTGATGTGTCACACAACCCTTCTCCCATTGAAAAATATAAAGTTGGATCCAAAATGTCAACTTCAAAATGGCTGCCATGGTCACCACCCATCTTGAAAAGTTTTCCCTATATATATATATATATATATATATATATATATATGCCACAAGCTGGAAGTTGATGTCAGCAACCATTCCCATTTTATTTAGGTGCATCCATATAAATGGCCCACCTTGAATGTGCAGCCTATAAAAACAAGAAAGATCATATATAGTTACATAGTGTTAAGGACTGGCGGAACACACCAAGTACAAGATGAAATGGAACTAGGTGCGTTCGCAGTCCGAGGTCCACCGTGCAGGTAAAAACCCTGCTGCTAGTAAGACGGACTATATGGCGGTACTATAAGTATACACGCACGGGTTAACCTCACCCTGCGTGAAGGAAGCGATCCTGTTGCGTCACAGGACCGCGGTACCGCACATAGAGCACGAGCAAGAAGTCAGCGAACTCAACCCCAACTAGGATTGAAGTCCGATTAGACACTTGCTGGCACAACACCGCAACTGGGTGTGTAAGGAAACTAAATAATAATATAAAGGCACAAGAGTGCGTGCGGTGCCGCACTGACGGATGCCACTAACCACCCAGGCTTGGGTCAGGAAAGCGCAGAGCAAGCGCATGGCGCCGTACAGGCGGACACAGCAACTGTTAGCTGTAATGTGTGTTACGTGCTGTTGGATAAGTCGGGCGCTAGATAGCAAACATACACCTTCCGCGAACAATCATTCAATAGGGAGGGTTATTTAAAGAGCGACTTTCACTCACAACACACACACATATTTACAAGACAATACTAGCGCATGGCCATGCGGTCATGCGCAGTTTATATAGCTGCAGCACAGGAAACAGCTACAGAAGTTTTGCCATTTCAAGACCTGCCAAAAGGACCAATGGGATGTGCTACAGTACCTGAGCATGTGACCCTCGATCTCCAACGGGAGATCCTGCCCTGGGCATGCTCAGACAGAGAAAAGCAGGACTTAGATCCAGAAACGTCCACTCGCCGCTGCCAAGCACTGGCTTCAATGGCAGAAGCAGGAAAAGCAGCAGTAACTCTTCGCACAGAGTCAGACTGAGCGAGACACTGGGATCGACGTCCCTGCTGAGCAGACTCCACTGCGGCTGGAAAAGAATGGGAGACCGCAGCGGAGACGGATCGAGATTCCCCCTGTGCAGCAGAGGAAACTCGACTCCTAACATTACCCCCCTCCTAGGGCCCCCCTCCTTGGGCCTCGCTACGTTCGAAGGCAGCAATGAGCTGCGGGGCCCGAATGTGCTCAACAGACTCCCAGGACCTGTCCTTGGGGCCATAACCCTTCCAGTCTACCAAATAAAATTTTTTGCCACATACCACCTAGAACCCCAAAATAGCGTTCACCTCATAATCGTCCGTAGACGAACCCGATGTCCCAGCAGATGACTCGGAAAACCGGGACATATACACGGGTTTCAAGAGGGACACATGAAAGGTGTCGGTGATACCCAGGCGTGGCAGAAGGGCCAAACGATAGACCACAGGATTAACCTGCTCGAGGAACTTGAATGGGCCCAAGTAGCGAGGAGCAAATTTAGTGGACTCAACTCGCAGCCTGATGTTACGGGCGGAGAGCCACACCAAGTCGCCAGGAGCAAAGGTCGGAGCGGGGCGCCGATGAGCATCGGCGGAGGACCTCATTCTCTCCTTGGAGGCCCGAATGGCATCCTGAGTGCGGTCCCAAATATCCCGTGCCTCCACAGCCCAGTCTGCCACCCTGGAGTCTACGGAAGACACGGGCATAGGCACAGGTACCCGTGGATGCTGACCATAGTTGAGGAGGAATGGGGTTTGTCCAGTGGAGTCGGCTACGGCGTTGTTCAGTGCAAACTCTGCCCATGATAACAAGGATGCCCAGTCATCCTGCCTGGCTGAAACAAAATGTCGCAGGTATGTGACCAAGGTCTGGTTGGCCCTCTCTACCAACCCATTCGTCTCGGGATGATAAGCGGAAGAGAGATTCAACTCAATACTGAGAAGACGACAAAGATCTCTCCAGAACCGAGACGCGAACTGGGGACCCCGGTCACTGACAATTTTGTCAGGCATACCATGTAGGCGGAAGATGTGTTTAATGAACAACGCTGCCAAGGCCCGTGCAGAAGGTAACCGTGGTAGCGGCACCAAATGCACCATTTTTGAGAAATGATCGGTGATGACCCAAATGATGGTACAGCCGCGAGACTTGGGTAAACCCACAACAAAGTCCATCCCAACCATCTCCCAGGGCCTATCTGCCACCGGCAAGGGATAGAGCAACCCAGCTGGCCTTTGACGCGGAGATTTATTTTTGGCGCAGGAGACACACGCCAGAATATAATCTCTGACATCCCGGACCATATGCAGCCACCAGTACGTCCTCGCCAGTAGCTCAGATGTCCTCTTTGTCCCAAAGTGTCCACCCACCCTGGACGAATGAGCCCAAGAGAGAACCTCCGGTCGCAAATTAATGGGCACAAAAGTCTTGCCCGGAGGCACAGACTCTAGCGAAACCGGCGCTACGGTTCTCAGGCTCTCGGAAGGGACAATAAGCCGAGGCTCCTCTTCCTCCTCCTCAGTTGACATAAGGGAGCGAGAGAGAGCGTCAGCACGGATATTCTTCTCCCTGGCGAGATAATGAAGGGAAAAGTGGAACCGGGAGAAGAACAGGGACCATCTGGCCTGGCGAGAATTTAGCCGCTGGGCTGTTTGCAAATAGATCAAATTTTTGTGGTCCGTGTAAACTTGGAAGGGAAACCGCGCACCTTCCAGAAGGTGTCTCCACTCCGAAAAGGCCAACTTCATTGCTAGCAACTCCCTGTCCCCGATGGAGTAGTTTCTCTCCGCTGGCGGGAAGGTATTAGAGAAGAAGAGGCATGGATGCTTCCGACCTTGAGCATCCTTTTGATAGAGGACTGCTCCAGCACCAACGGACGAGGCATCCACCTCCATTAGGAATGGCTTATCCACATCGGGACAATGTAAGAAGGGAGCGCTAGCAAAGTGGGACTTAATAGAAGTGAAGGCCTTGGAGACCTCTTCCGACCACAATTTGGGATTCGCTCCCTTCTTGGTGAGGGCTACCAAGGGAGCTACCAGAGTTGAGAAGTGGGGAATGAACTGGTGGTAATAGTTTATGAACCCCATAAAGCGCTGCACCGCTTTAAGAGAATGGGGCTCTTGCCAGTCCATCACAGCCTGTAGTTTGGCAGGATCCATAGCCAATCCCTGGGCGGAGATGATATAGCCCAGGAAAGGTAAGGACTCCTGCTCAAACACACACTTCTCCAACTTCGCATAAAGAGAGTTTGCCCGTAGGAGGTCGAAGACTCTGCCAACATCTCTCCGGTGGGAGTCAATATCTGGAGAAAAGATGAGAATATCATCCAGATAGACTACAACCAAGGTGGAAAGCATATCCCGGAAGATGTCGTTGACAAAGTCTTGGAAAACGGCAGGTGCATTACAGAGCCCGAAGGGCATCACCAGATACTCATAGTGCCCATCTCTGGTGTTAAATGCCGTTTTCCATTCGTCCCCCTCACGGATGCGAATCAGGTTATAAGCACCCCGCAGATCTAGTTTAGTAAACACTCTAGCTCCCCGAAGCCTATCGAAAAGCTCAGATATCAAAGGCAAAGGGTACTTGTTCTTAACTGTGATAGCATTAAGACCCCTGTAGTCTATGCATGGACGTAGTTCTCCATTCTTCTTCTGCACGAAAAAGAACCCTGCCCCAGCAGGTGACACTGACTTCCTGATGAACCCTCTTGCCAGATCCTCTTGAATGTACTGAGACATTGTCTCCGTTTCCGGGAGAGATAATGGATAGACTCGACCCCGGGGAGGCTCAGCACCAGGCAAGAGATCAATAGGACAGTCATAGGGGCGATGGGGCGGAAGGGTCTCCGCTGCCTTTTTGGAGAACACGTCTGCATAAGACCAATATTGCTTGGGGAGAGAGGAAAGATCTGCGGGTACCTCTGTAGTAGCAACCTGAACGCACTCTCGATGACACCTGTTCCCACAAGATTCACCCCATCCCAGAATTCTGCCTGAGGACCACTCGATGTGAGGAGAGTGGTACCGTAACCAAGGTATCCCCAAGAGAACCTCATCAATTCCCTCAGGAATGACGAGTAGAGATATAATCTCCTGATGAGATGGTGACATGGACAGAGTAAAAGGGATAGTTTGATGTGTAATCTGTGCGGGCAGTGTCGACCCATTCACCACTCGTACCATTACTGGTTGAGATAGCATGACCAGAGGAATTGTGTGACGTTGGGCGAAGGCTGAAGACATAAAATTGCCCTCCGCCCCAGAATCCACGCAGAGGTCTACCGAGTGAGAGGATGAGCCCAATGTTATTGTCCCCTTAAAGGACAATTTGGAGGCAAACGTCGCCGTGTCTAGTGCACCTCCACCAACTACCACTAGACGCTGACTTTTCCTCGACCGCTGGAGACATCTGGAGGCAAGATGTCCTGTCTGTTGGCAAAGATGACAAATCTGGAGTGCACAAGCGGTCCGGGACTTAGATCCCGCTCGTGACTCTACCACAGGCTCATGGGGCTCAGGAGCCTGGTCTGGAGATTCCAAAGGTTTGGCGAAGGTGGGAGCCAGCCGAAACCTCTGCCTACACTGGGCTCGCTCTAACCTCCGCTCGTGAAAACGGAGATCAATACGAGTGGATAGAGTTATTAATTCCTCCAGTGTGGCGGGAATCTCCCTAGTGGCCAGGGCATCCTTAACGTGGTCAGCCAGCCCCCTCCAAAATATTGGAATGAGGGCTTTATCCGACCACTCCAGCTCAGATGCTAAGGTGCGGAAGTGGGCGGCAAAATGACTGACCAAGGACGAGCCCTGAGTCAATGCCAACAATTGGAGAGCCGTATCATGGGTGACACGAGGTCCTAAAAAGACCTGTTTCAGAGTGCTCAGAAACAACGGAGCACTCTGCACCACATGATCGCTACGCTCCCATAGCGGCGTAGCCCACTGCAACGCCCTGTCCGATAGAAGAGACACTATAAATCCCACCTTAGCCCACTCTGTAGGGAAACGAGAGGCCAGAAGCTTGAGATGGATAGAGCACTGACTCACGAAACCCCTACAAGACTTACTGTCACCAGAGAATTTCTCTGGAAGCGGGAGGCGAGTTAGAGTCGGGACAGGAGCGGCTGTGGACAAAGTGGCTGCAGCAACACTAGCAGCCTGAATAGCGACAGCAGTGACATCCACAGCTGAGGTTGAACGCTCAAGAGCTGCTGGATGTACCGCTGTGAACGCTGATCGTCCATCATTTACTAGCCAGACCTTGGCGCTAGTATTATGTTAAGGACTGGCGGAACACACCAAGTACAAGATGAAATGGAACTAGGTGCGTTCGCAGTCCGAGGTCCACCGTGCAGGTAAAAACCCTGCTGCTAGTAAGACGGACTATATGGCGGTACTATAAGTATAGACGCATGGGTTAACCTCACCCTGCGTGAAGTAAGCGATCCTGTTGCGTCACAGGACCGCGGTACCGCACATAGAGCGCGAGCAAGAAGTCAGCTAACTCAACCCCAACTAGGATTGAAGTCTGATTAGACACTTGCTGGCACAACACCGCAACTGGGTGTGTAAGGAAACTAAATAATAATATAAAGGCACAAGAGTGTGTGCAGTGCCGCACTGACGGACGCCACTAACCACCCAGGCTTGGTCAGGAAAGCGCAGAGCAAGCGCACGGCGCCGTACAGGCGGACACAGCAACTGGTAGCTGTAATGTGTGTTACGTGCTGTTGGATAAGTCGGGCGCTAGATAGCAAACATACACCTTCCGCGAACAATTATTCAATAGGGAGGGTTATTTAAAGAGCGACTTTCACTCACAACACACACACATATTTACAAGACAATACTAGCGCATGGCCGTGCAGTCATGCGCAGTTTATATAGCTGCAGCACAGGAAACAGCTACAGAAGTTTTGACCTTTCAGGACCTGCCAAAAGGACCAATGGGATGTGCTGCAGTACCTGAGCATGTGACCCTCGAACTCCAACGGGAGATCCTGCCCTGGGCATGCTCAGACAGAGAAAAGCAGGACTTAGATCCAGAAACGTCCACTCACCGCTGCCCAGCACTGGCTTCAATGGCAGAAGCAGGAAAAGCAGCAGTAACTCTTCGCACAGAGTCAGACTGAGTGAGACACTGGGATCGACGTCCCTGCTGAGCAGACTCCACTGCGGCTGGAGAAGAATGGGAGACCGCAGCGGAGACGGATCGAGATTCCCCCTGTGCAGCAGAGGAAACTCGACTCCTAACTAGTGTTGAGCGATACCTTCCGATATCGGAAAGTATCGGTATCGGTTTGGATCGGCCGATATTCAAAAAATATCGGATATCGCCGATACCGATACCCGATCCCAATGCAAGTCAATGGGACCAAAATATCGGAATTAAAATAAACCCTTTCTTTCCTTGTAGGTTCATTCTACCTGAAGGAAAACAACTAAGAATAATGTAGGATGTATGGGGGAGGTGGCGGAGACATTAAAGGCAATGAGGATTAGTCCAATCAAATAGAATAGCATGTTTTTTTTTTTTTTTTAAAGACGTTCGGATTGAAAAAGATATTGAGTATGTAAATTTTTTTTATTTTGTCAGATATTGATGTTTCACTATTCCACGCCCTTCCCCTTCTTTTTTTTCTTTTTTTTTTTTTCTTTTCCCACACTTTCATCTTCATCATCATCAGCATCCTTGACATCAACTTCTTCACCTTATTCATCTTCTTCTTCATCTTCTACCTATTTTTTTTTTTTATTACATTCTTCATATTCATTTTCTTCAACTATTATTATTCTTCCTATTCTACATATTCTTTTTATTCCACTGTTATTATTCTTCCTATTCTACTTCTTCATCATATTCTCATTTGTGACAGGCATTCCCGTAGTTGTTATCTATAAAAGTTGGAAGATTACACCTTCCGTTCTGCCAGTCACAAAAGTTACATTTGTCCGCGTTCAGTTTGGCCTGCAGCATCAGGCTTTATCCAGGGGCACCACGAGGAGGAACGGACTCACCCCCATACACTGCTTAGTCTTCTTCTGCATATAATTTAGATAATATCTTTTGCTCTGATATTAAGTCTTATGCTTAATGTTCTTCTGCTCTTTGTTCTGCAGCCTCTTGTTCTTCTGCTTCTCGGTCTTCCATGTTGTCGTCTCCAGGGTCTTCGTCTCCAGTGTCGTCATCTCCGCCGTCGTCGTCTCAGCCGTCGTCGTCTCCGCCGTCGTCGTCGTCGTCGTCATCGGGGTGGTCTTCCGGGTCGTCGTCATCGGGGTGGTCTTCCGGGTTGTCGACGTTAGGGTCTTCAACTTGGAAATGTAGCAGAAGGTACAAGAAGGCTGAGAAAATGCCAAGAACCAGCTGATGGAACTGGAACTCGGATGGCTACCCGAAGGTTCAAGAGCCTATGGAACTACCGAGGACCAGCTGACGTTACTGGAACCCGGTTACTAAGCAGGAGGTACCCGTGCTAAAAAGCACTACCAAGGACCGCCTGACGTTGGCGGAACTCGGATACCCAGAAGGAGGCACCTAAGCCAAAGGCTCTGCCCGGAACCAGATGACGTTACTGGAACCAGGATGGGGAGCAGAAGGTACAAGAGCAAAAGACACTGCCGAGAACCAGCTGACGGTACTGGAACCCGGATGGGTAGCCGAATGTCCAAGAGCCAATGGAACTACCAAGGACCAGCTGACGTTACTGGAACCCGGTTACTAAGCAGGAGGTACCCGTGCCTGAAAGCACTACCAAGGACCACCTGACATTGGTGGAACTTGGATACCCAGAAGGAGGCACCTAAGCCAAAGGCTCTGCCCGGAACCAGCTGACGGTACTGGAACCAGGATGGGGAGCAGAAGGTACAAGAGCAAAAGACACTGCCGAGAACCAGCTGACGGTGCTGGAACCAGGTGGTGGACCCAAAGGCCCACAGGAGAGGAGAGAACAGCTAGGCCGCGAGGCAGCCGCAGTTACCGAACCCCAACAGTCCTACAGGGGGAGCTGGGCCTACTGGCACTACAGAACCAGCCTTGACTACCAGTTCACGCAGCCCACATAGGAAGCTCCTAAACTGGAGGCACCCTGGAGTTGGCTAACT
This sequence comes from Ranitomeya imitator, assembly GCF_032444005.1. Classification (NCBI taxonomy): domain Eukaryota; kingdom Metazoa; phylum Chordata; class Amphibia; order Anura; family Dendrobatidae; genus Ranitomeya; species Ranitomeya imitator. Next base: position 315,155,847 of record NC_091283.1, read on the forward strand.
CGACCGCCCCACGACGGGGCAAGCATAGGCGTCTCAGTGAAGTTGACACAACCCGGAAACAGCTGACGGTGCTGAAACCAGGCTTGGCACGAGGGAGTACCTGTGACAAGAACACTGCCGAGAACCAGCTGGCGGTGCTGGAACCCGGATGCGTTGCCTTGCCTATTAAAGATTGTCTTCCTAGAGCCCCAACTAGCGGTGTTGGAGCAAAGGGTAAGCAGGGGGAGATGAGTGTAGGCCGAAGCCTGCACTGGAGGCAGCTTTGTGTCTGCGTTGCGTTTGCAGGACACTTTGCCGGCTACACACTGGGGGAACAGCTGGCGTTGCTGAACCCCACTAACACAATGGCGTGTGTTTTTATCTGTGCAGCTAGCACTTGCGGGCAAAAACTAGCGATGTTAGAGCCCGTGTTGAAGCAGGAGGAGGAGGAGAGGAGCAGAGTGTAGGCCGAAGCCTAGTTGAACCAATTTCAAAGGAAACCTTTAACCCCCCCCTCAGGTGTTACAAAGTACAAGAGACACACCTTGTGCAGTATTAATGCTGCACAAGTGAAAGGTTGCTCTATTAATTTGTCTACTTGCACACGCTGAATGAAAGACATACACAATTTACCCCATTCTACAGTCAAACTGTAGTGGATGCGTGACTTGGTTTTTTGATGAGACGCAGCACAGGTGTCCAAAATAACGCCTTGGTGCTTGGCGCAGCTTCCTGAGCGTTGTTATTTGCTGTACAGGAGTCTGCGCTCTTGTGTTATCCCTTGGCAATGCCCTGTTAGCGCTGCCCATCTTATGACCTCATTTCATGTTGGCCGGTGCGGTTAACGATGGCCATAAATCCCAGACCCACAGTGTCTTTTCATAAAGCCACACTGCGGTGCTGGGATTCGTGGCCTTGAGCAGTAAATATTTTGGCCGCTCACACACGTCCTTACACCTGCTTCAGACTGGGCGGCCTCTGCTGATCCCTTCTCGCATGCCGCGGCCATGAGGCTGCACAGTCTGAAGAAGGCGGAAGGAGATGAGTTAAGACAGGCGAAGATATGCACTGCTCGTGCCCATCAATCACACCCTCGCAGTCAAAATAATTAAGACAACGAGGAGCATTTTATTCAGGCAGGGCGGACGAACAGGCGCAAGTAGCCAACCAATGATGTCAGAAGACGGGAAGCGCTACCAAGGGGGGTGCTGCGTATCATTAGAAAGGAAAGTCACACCTCAGGGACAGTGGAATGGTCTCAAAGAGACACATTTTGTACGTGTTGAGTTCCACGTGGGCAAGGAGAAAACATCAGCCACCTTGTACAAATGCAGCAGTACTGCTGTACAAGGTGGCTGTTATACATAGAAACACCTGGGGGTGGGGGCCAGGCTCCCTTCAATTTCAGTTCATGTGCCTGCGTGGCGTTTGCAGGTCACGTTGCAAGCTGCACAGCAGGGGAACAGCTGGCGGTGCTGAACCCCACTAACACATTGGCTGGTGTTTTTCTCTGTGCAGCTAGCATGTCCGGGCAGAAACTGGCGTTGTTTGAGCCCAGGGTCAGCAGGAGGAGGAGAGGAGCAAAGTGTAGGCCGAAGCCTGCACTGGTGGCAGCTTTTGTTCTGTTGTGCCAGCGTGGCTTGTGCTGGACACGTTGCCGACTACACAGCAGGGGAACAGCTGGCGGTGCTGAACCCCACTAACACATTGGCTGGTGTTTTTCTCTGTGCAGCTAGCATTTCCGGGCAAAAACTAGCGGTGTTTGAGCCCAGGGTCAGCAGGAGGAGTAGAGGAGCAGAGTGTTGGCCAAAGCCTAGTTGAACCAATTTCAAAGGTTACCTTTAACCCCCCCCTCAGGTGTTGCAAGGTACAAGAGCCACACCTTGAACAGCATTAATGATGCACAAGTCAAAGGTTGCTCTATTTAATTTTGCTCCTTGCACACGCTGAATTAAACACGTACACTATTTAGCCCATTATACTGTCAAACAGTAGTGGAGGCGTGACTACTAGTCTTTTTAAGGAGACGCAGCACAGGTGTACAAATTTACACCTAGGTGCTGTGCGCAGATTCCTTACCGTTGTTATTTGCAGTACAGGAAACTGCGCTCTTGTGTTATCCCTTGGCAATACCCTGTTAGTGCAGGCCGTCTCATGACCTCATTTCATGTTGGCCGGTGCGGTTAACGATGGCCATAAATCCCAGACCCACAGTGGCTTTTCCTAAAGTCACACTGCGGTGCTGGGATTCGTGGCCTTGTGCAGTAAATATGTTCGCCGCTCACACATGTCCTTACACCTGCTTCAGACTGGGCGGCCTCAGCTGATCCCTTATCGCATGCCGCGGCCATGAGGCCGCACAGTCAGAAGAAGGCGGAAGGAGGGGAGTGAAAACAGGGGAACATATGCACTGCTCGTGCCCATCAATCACACCCTCGCAGTCAAAATATATGAGACAACGGGGGGCGTTGTGTCGGGCAGGGGGGACGCACAGGCACAGCCAGCCAACCAATGATGTCAGGAGACGGGCAGCGCTAACAATGGGGGTGCTGCGTGTCATTAAAAAGGAAAGTCACACCTCAGGGACATTGTAATGGTCTGTAATGAGACACATTTTGTACTTGTTGAGTTCCACGTGTGCAAGGAGAAAAAGTCAGCCACCTTGTACAAATGCAGCAGTACTGCTGTACAAGGTGGCTGTTATACATAGAAACACCTGGGGGGGTGGGGGGCAGGCTCCCTTCAATTTCAGTTCATGTGCCTGCGTGGCGTTTGCAGGTCACGTTGCAAGCTACACAGCAGGGGAACAGCTGGCGTTGCTGAACCCCACTGACACATTGACTGGTGTTTTTCTCTGTGCAGATTGCATGTCCGGGCAAAAACTAGCGGTGTTAGAGCCCAGGGTCAGCAGGAGGAGGAGGAGAGGAGCAAAGTGTAGGACGAAGCCTGCACTGGTGGCAGCTTTTGGTCGGTTGTGCCAGCGTGGCTTGTGCTGGACACGATGCCGGCTACACAGCGGGGGAACAGCTGGCGGTGCTGAACCCCACTAACACATTGGCTGGTGTTTTTCTCTGTGCAGCTAGCATGTCCGGGCAGAAACTGGCGTTGTTTGAGCCCAGGGTCAGCAGGAGGAGGAGAGGAGCAAAGTGTAGGCCGAAGCCTGCACTGGTGGCAGCTTTTGTTCTGTTGTGCCAGCGTGGCTTGTGCTGGACACGTTGCCGACTACACAGCAGGGGAACAGCTGGCGGTGCTGAACCCCACTAACACATTGGCTGGTGTTTTTCTCTGTGCAGCTAGCATTTCCGGGCAAAAACTAGCGGTGTTTGAGCCCAGGGTCAGCAGGAGGAGTAGAGGAGCAGAGTGTAGGCCGAAGCCTAGTTGAACCAATTTCAAAGGTTACCTTTAACCCCCCCCTCAGGTGTTGCAAGGTACAAGAGCCACACCTTGTGCATCATTAATGCTGCACAAGTAAAAGGTTGCTCTATTTGTTTTGCTCCTTGCACACGCTGACTAAAACACGTACACTATTTAGCCCATTATACTGTCAAACAGTTGTGGAGGCGTGACTTGTCTTTTTAACGAGACGCAGCACAGGTGTCAAAATTTGCACCTAGGTACTGGGCGCAGATTCCTGAGCGTTGTTATTTGCTGTACAGGAGTCTGCGCTATTGTGATCCCTTGGCCATGCGCTGTGAGCGCTTCCTGTCTTCTGACCTCATTTCATGTCGGCCGTTGCGGTTAGCGATGGACATGAATCCCAGACCCACAGTGTGTTTTTAAAAAATCACACTGCGGTGCTGGGATTCGTGCCCTGGTGCACTAAATATGTTTGCCGCTCACACATGTCCTTACACCTGCTTCAGACTGGGCGGCCTCATCTGATCCCTTATCGCCTGCCGCGGCCATGAGGACACCCAGTCTGAAGAAGGCGGAAGGAGATGAGTGAACACAGGCAAACATATGCACTGCACATGCCCATCAATCACACCCTCGCTGTCCAAAAAAAATAAGACACCGAGGGCCGTTGTTTCGAGCAGGGGAGATGCACAGGCGCAGCCAGCTAACCAATGATGTCAAAAGACGGGCAGCGCTAACAAGGGTGGTGCTGCGTGTCATTACAAAGGAAAGTCACACCTCAGGGACATTGTAATGGTCTCTAATGAGACACATTTTGTACGTGTTGAGTTCCACGTGGGCAAGGAGAAAAAGTCAGCCACCTTGTACAAATGCAGCAGTACTGCTGTACAAGGTGGCTGATATACATAGAAACACCTGTGGGTGGGGGGCAGGCTCCCTTCAATTTCAGTTCATGTGCCTGCGTGGCGTTTGCAGGTCACGTTGCAAGCTACACAGCAGGGGAACAGCTGGCGTTGCTGAACCCCACTGACACATTGACTGGTGTTTTTCTCTGTGCAGATTGCATGTCCGGGCAAAAACTAGCGGTGTTAGAGCCCAGGGTCAGCAGGAGGAGGAGGAGAGGAGCAAAGTGTAGGCCGAAGCCTGCACTGGTGGCAGCTTTTGGTCGGTTGTGCCAGCGTGGCTTGTGCTGGACACGATGCCGGCTACACAGCGGGGGAACAGCAGGCGGTGCTGAACCCCACTAACACATTGGCTGGTGTTTTTCTCTGTGCAGCTAGCATGTCCGGGCAGAAACTGGCGTTGTTTGAGCCCAGGGTCAGCAGGAGGAGGAGAGGAGCAAAGTGTAGGCCGAAGCCTGCACTGGTGGCAACTTTTGTTCTGTTGTGCCAGCGTGGCTTGTGCTGGACACGTTGCCGACTACACAGCAGGGGAACAGCTGGCGGTGCTGAACCCCACTAACACATTGGCTGGTGTTTTTCTCTGTGCAGCTAGCATTTCCGGGCAAAAACTAGCGGTGTTTGAGCCCAGGGTCAGCAGGAGGAGTAGAGGAGCAGAGTGTAGGCCGAAGCCTAGTTGAACCAATTTCAAAGGTTACCTTTAACCCCCCCCTCAGGTGTTGCAAGGTACAAGAGCCACACCTTGTGCATCATTAATGCTGCACAAGTAAAAGGTTGCTCTATTTGTTTTGCTCCTTGCACACGCTGACTAAAACACGTACACTATTTAGCCCATTATACTGTCAAACAGTTGTGGAGGCGTGACTTGTCTTTTTAACGAGACGCAGCACAGGTGTCAAAATTTGCACCTAGGTACTGGGCGCAGATTCCTGAGCGTTGTTATTTGCTGTACAGGAGTCTGCGCTATTGTGATCCCTTGGCCATGCGCTGTGAGCGCTTCCTGTCTTCTGACCTCATTTCATGTCGGCCGTTGCGGTTAGCGATGGACATGAATCCCAGACCCACAGTGTGTTTTTAAAAAATCACACTGCGGTGCTGGGATTCGTGCCCTGGTGCACTAAATATGTTTGCCGCTCACACATGTCCTTACACCTGCTTCAGACTGGGCGGCCTCATCTGATTCCTTATCGCCTGCCGCGGCCATGAGGACACCCAGTCTGAAGAAGGCGGAAGGAGATGAGTGAACACAGGCAAACATATGCACTGCACATGCCCATCAATCACACCCTCGCTGTCCAAAAAAATAAGACACCGAGGGCCGTTGTTTCGAGCAGGGGAGATGCACAGGCGCAGCCAGCTAACCAATGATGTCAAAAGACGGGCAGCGCTAACAAGGGTGGTGCTGCGTGTCATTACAAAGGAAAGTCACACCTCAGGGACATTGTAATGGTCTCTAATGAGACACATTTTGTACGTGTTGAGTTCCACGTGGGCAAGGAGAAAAAGTCAGCCACCTTGTACAAATGCAGCAGTACTGCTGTACAAGGTGGCTGATATACATAGAAACACCTGTGGGTGGGGGGCAGGCTCCCTTCAATTTCAGTTCATGTGCCTGCGTGGCGTTTGCAGGTCACGTTGCAAGCTACACAGCAGGGGAACAGCTGGCGTTGCTGAACCCCACTGACACATTGACTGGTGTTTTTCTCTGTGCAGATTGCATGTCCGGGCAAAAACTAGCGGTGTTAGAGCCCAGGGTCAGCAGGAGGAGGAGGAGAGGAGCAAAGTGTAGGCCGAAGCCTGCACTGGTGGCAGCTTTTGGTCGGTTGTGCCAGCGTGGCTTGTGCTGGACACGATGCCGGCTACACAGCGGGGGAACAGCAGGCGGTGCTGAACCCCACTAACACATTGGCTGGTGTTTTTCTCTGTGCAGCTAGCATGTCCGGGCAGAAACTGGTGTTGTTTGAGCCCAGGGTCAGCAGGAGGAGGAGAGGAGCAAAGTGTAGGCCGAAGCCTGCACTGGTGGCAGCTTTTGTTCTGTTGTGCCAGCGTGGCTTGTGCTGGACACGTTGCCGACTACACAGCAGGGGAACAGCTGGCGGTGCTGAACCCCACTAACACATTGGCTGGTGTTTTTCTCTGTGCAGCTAGCATTTCCGGGCAAAAACTAGCGGTGTTTGAGCCCAGGGTCAGCAGGAGGAGTAGAGGAGCAGAGTGTAGGCCGAAGCCTAGTTGAACCAATTTCAAAGGTTACCTTTAACCCCCCCCTCAGGTGTTGCAAGGTACAAGAGCCACACCTTGTGCAGCATTAATGCTGCACAAGTAAAAGGTTGCTCTATTTGTTTTGCTCCTTGCACACGCTGACTAAAACACGTACACTATTTAGCCCATTATACTGTCAAACAGTTGTGGAGGCGTGACTTGTCTTTTTAACGAGACGCAGCACAGGTGTCAAAATTTGCACCTAGGTACTGGGCGCAGATTCCTGAGCGTTGTTATTTGCTGTACAGGAGTCTGCGCTATTGTGATCCCTTGGCCATGCGCTGTGAGCGCTTCCTGTCTTCTGACCTCATTTCATGTCGGCCGTTGCGGTTAGCGATGGACATGAATCCCAGACCCACAGTGTGTTTTCAAAAAATCACACTGCGTGGCTGGGATTCGTGGCCTTGTGCAGTAAATAGGTTTGCCGCTTACACATGTCCTTACACCTGCTCCAGACTGGGCGGCCTCAGCTGATCCCTTATCGCCTACCACGGCCAGGAGGCCGCACAGTCTGAAGAAGGCGGAAGGAGATGATTTAAGACAGGCGAACATATGCACTGCTCGTGCCCATAAACCACACCCTCGCTGACAAAATAAATATGACAACGAGGGGCGTTGTTTCTAGCAGGGCGGATGCACAGGCGCAGCCAGCTAACCATGATGACAAAAGACGGGAAACGCTACCAAGGGGGGTGCTGCGTATCATTACAAAGGAAAGTCACACCTCAGGGACAGTGGAATGGTCTCAATGAGACACATTTTGTACGTGTTGAGTTCCACGTGGGCAAGGAGAAAAAGTCAGCCACCTTGTACAAATGCAGCAGTACTGCTGTACTAGGTGGCTGTTATACATAGAAACACCTGGGGGGGTGGGGCCAGGTTCCCTTTTAATTTCAGTTCCTGTGCCTGCATGGCGTTTGCAGGTCACGTTGCCGGCTACACAGCAGGGGAACAGCTGGCGTTGCTGAACCCCACTAACACATTGGCTGGTGTTTTTCTCTGTGCAGCTAGCACTTCCGGGCAAAAACTAGCGGTGTTTGAGCCCAGGGTCAGCAGGAGGAGGAGAGGAGCAGAGTGTAGGCCGAAGCCTGCACTGGTGGCAGCTTTTGTTCTGTTGTGCCAGCGTGGCTTGTGCTGGACACGTTGCCGACTACACAGCAGGGGAACAGCTGGCGGTGCTGAACCCCACTGACACATCACCTAGTGTTTTTTTCTGTGTAGACAACACTTCCAGGTGGCAACTGACAGTGTTGAAACCCAGGGAATCAAAGAGGAGCAGAGTGTAGGCCGAAGCCTGCAGTGGAGCAAGTTGAAAGGGAACCTTTAACCCCCCCCCCCAGGCATTTGTTGCTGAAAGAGCCATCTTGTACAGCAGTAATACTGCACATGGAAAATGGTGGCTCCGAAAATTATGCTCCTTGCAAACGCTGAAGTACACACTCATATAATGTGTCCCCTCACACCGTCAAACCATCCCGGAAGTGGGACTTTCCTTTGTAATGTGACACAGCACAGCCGTCATTCCAACCCCCTTGGTGCCGGGCACCACCTCCTCAACGTTGTTTGGTTCTGTCACGGAGCCCGCACTGTAATGTTATCCCTTGGCCATGCACAGTTAGCGGTGCCCGTCTTCTGACATCATGTAGGTGTCAGGCTGGCAGTGCCTGTGCGTCCAAGCTGCCCGAGATCCAACCTTGCAGTGTCATCTAATGTAGTCCCACTGCGGGCCAGGGATCCATGGGCATGCGCAGTGCATATCATCGCCTCTCACTCACCTCCTTCCTGCTTCTTCAGACTGTGCGGCGTCACGGCCGTGGCATGCTATTAGGGATCAGCTGACGCCGCCTAGTCTGAAGAAGCGTGAAGAAGGGGAGTGAGAGGCTAGTATATGCACTGCGCATGGCCATGGATACCAGGCCCACTGTGGGATCACATTAGACGACACTGCGAGGTGTGATTTCGGGCAGCGTGGACGCACAGGCGCAGCCAGGACGACAACAAATGATGTCAGAGGACGGGCAGCGCAAACTGTGCATGGCCAAGGGATAACATAACAGCGCAGGGTCCATGACGGAATCAAACAACGCTAAGGAGGCAGCGCACGGTGCCAAGGGGGTAGCAATGACGGCTGTGCTGCGTCACATTACAAAGGAAAGTCCCACCTCCGGGACGGTTGGACGGTGTGAGGGGACACATTACATGAGTGTGTAGTTCAGCGTTTGCAAGGAGCATAATTTCAAGAGCGACCTTTCCCTTGTGCAGTATTAGTGCTGCACATGGTGGCTCTTTCAGTAACAAACGCCTAGGGGGGGGGGGGACAGGTCCCCTTACATTTTAGTTGTGCCAGCGTGGCGGTCGCATGACACATTGCCGGATACACAGCTGGGGATCAGCTGACGTTACTGAACCCCAATAACAGAGGAGCGACTGTTGACTGTGCACACAGCACTTCCAGGCACCAACTGGCGGTGTTAGAGCCCAGGGACAGCAGGAGGAGCAGATTGGAGGTATTGCCGCACACACAGCTGGGGATCAGCTGACGTTACTGAACCCCAATAACAGAGGAGCGACTGTTGACTGTGCACACAGCACTTCCAGGCACCAACTGGCGGTGTTAGAGCCCAGGGACAGCAGGAGGAGCAGATTGGAGGTATTGCCGCACACACAGCTGGGGATCAGCTGACGTTACTGAACCCCAATAACAGAGGAGCGACTGTTGACTGTGCACACAGCACTTCCAGGCACCAACTGGCGGTGTTAGAGCCCAGGGACAGCAGGAGGAGCAGAGGAACAGAGTGTAGGCCGAAGCCTGATTGGAGCAAGTTGAAAGGAAACCTTTAACCCCCCCCCCCAAGACGTTTGTAGCTGAAAGAGCCATGTTGTGCAGCACTAAGGATGCAAAAGGAAAAGGTTGCTCTTTTAATTATGCTCCTTGCAAACACCGAAGTAAACACTAAAAATGTGTCCCTTTATACCGTTAAACCGTTCCGGAGGTGCGAATTTCCTTCGTAATGGGACACAGCACAGCTGTCATTCCTATCCCCTTGATGCCGTGCGCTGCCTCCTCAGCGTTGTTTTAAGCTGCCACGGAGCCTGCGCTGTTCTGTTAGCCCTTGGCCATGCCCAATTAGCGCTGCCTGTCTTCTGACATAATTTGGTGTCAGGCTGTCAGTGCCTGTGCGTCCACGCTGCTCCAGATCCCACCTCGCAGTCTCATCTAACGTAATCCCACTGCGGGCCTTGGAACCATGGGCATGCACAGTGCATAACCTCGACTCTCACTCCCCTCCTTCCCTCTTCTTCAGACTGTGCGGTGTCACGGCCGTGGCATGCTAGGGATCAGCTGACGGCGCACAGTCTAAAGAAGGCGGAGGGAAATGAGCGAGAGCCCGAGGGGAAGATATGCACTGCGCATGCCCATGGATCCCAGGCCCGCAGTGTGACTCAATCAGAAGACACTGCGAGGCGGGATCTCGGGCACCGCGGCCGCACAGGCGCAGCCAGCCTGACACCAAATTATGTCAGAAGACAGGCAGCGCAAATAGGGCATGCCCAAGGGATAACAGAACAGCGCAGGCTCCGTGACAGCTTAAAACAACGCTGAGGAGGCAGCGCATGGCACCAAGGGGGTAGGAATGACGGCTGTGCTGCGTCACATTACGAAGGAAAGTCCCAGCTCCGGGACGGTATAACGGTATAAGTGAACACATTTTATAAGTGTTAAGTTCTGCGTGTGCAAAGAGCTAAAAAAAAAGAGCTACCTTTTCCTTGCGCAGCATTACTGCTGCACAAGATGGCTCTTTCAGTAACAAACGACGGGGGGGGGGGGGGGGGGGAGAGGTTCCCTTACACTTAGGTTGTTGTGCCAGCGTGGCGGTCGCAGGACACATTGCCGGCTACACAGCTGGGGATCAGCTGACGTTACTGAAACCCAATAACACTGGGTCGTATGTTTTTACTGTGCAGCCTGCACTTCTGAGCCGCAACTGGCGGTGTTGGAGCCCAGGAATAGCAGTTCAGGTGGTAGAAAGATGAACACAGCAGGAGACCTGGATGACACCCAATTACTTAATCAGGCAGAGGAGTGGCAAATTCCTGCGAGATCCAGGCCTGGTTCATTTTCAGGAAAGTAAGCCGGTCAACGTTATCGGAGGATAGTCGCATGCGACGGTCTGTTAGTACACCACCTGCGGCACTAAAGACACGTTCCGATAAGACACTAGCCGCAGGGCAAGCCAGCACCTCCAATGCATACTGGCTTAGCTCTGGCCATGTATCCAGCTTAGAGACCCAAAACTTGAACGGGGAAGAGCCGTCTGGGAGTACAGTAAGAGGGCAAGCCATGTAGTCTGTCACCATCTGACGGAACCGTTGCCTCCTGCTGACTGGAGCCGCCGGTGATGGTGTAGACATTTGGGGCGGGCACACAAAAGTGTGCCAGAGTTGTGCCATACTGGGCTTGCCTTGGGCAGAGGCACTGCTTCTGCTCCCTCTTTGGGCAGAGCCTCCCCCACTGCCTCGACGCACTGAGCTGCTTTGTAAAGCACTAGCAGCACTCCTCTCAGTTGGACAGGAGAAGATGATGGAATTCACCAGTGTGTCGTGGTACTCCCGCAATTTACGCTCCCGGGTCAACGCAGGGATGAGGTTTTGGACGTTGTCCCGGTAGCGAGGATCGAGGAGGGTGAACACCCAATAATCAGGCATGTTGAGAATGTGGTCGATGCGGCGGTCGTTTCTCAGGCACTGCAGCATGAAATCCACCATGTGCTGCAGAGTGCCAACCGGCCCAGAAACGCTGTCCCCTGCTTGAGACATGATCTCTGCCCGCTCGTCATCACCCCACCCTCGCTGTACACACTGACCACTGGACAATTGTGTCGCTCCCTCCTCTGGACGGAGCTCTTCCTCCTCCATTGACTCCTCCTCATCCTCCTCACAAATTGGCCCCTGCGTACCCCTTTGTGAGGAACCACGTGGCGCTGACTCTCCAGAAGCTGATGGAAAAGGTGACTCCTCATCCTCCACCTCTTCCACCACATCATCCCTTAACCCTTGCAAAGTTTGCTGAAGCAGGCAGATAAGGGGGACAGTCATGCTGACTAGTGCATCATCTGCACTTGCCATCCGCGTGGAATAATCAAAAGGACGCAAAACCTGGCAGACGTCCTTCATAGTGGCCCACTCTGTGGTTGTGAAGTCTGATCGGCGCTGACTGCGACTTCTTTGCGCCTGATGCAGCTGGTACTCCATAACTGCTTGCTGCTGCTCACACAACCGCTCCAACATATGTAACGTGGAATTCCACCGGGTAGGTAGGTCACATATGATGCGGTGTTCCGGAAGGCGGAATCGGCGCTGCAGAGCAGCAATGCGGGATCTGGCCAAGCTGGAACGCCGCAAGTGAGCACACTCTAGGCGGACCTTGTGCAGCAGGGCATCAAGATCCGGATAGTCCCTCAGAAAACTCTGCACAACCAAATTGAGCACATGTGCCAGACATGGGATGTGAGTGAGGTTGCCAAGGGCCAAAGCTGCCACCAGATTTCGGCCATTGTCACACACTACCATGCCTGGCTGGAGATTCGCTGGCAGTAACCACACATCGCTCTCCTGCTTTATGGCATTCCAGAGCTCCTGCGCTGTGTGGCTTCGATGCCCCAATGAAACTAGTTTCAAGACGGCCTGCTGACGTTTGGCCACGGCTGTGCTCATGTCGGTCATAGGTAAACGTTCACGGGTCCATGTGGGGGTGGACTGTGACGGATCCTGCAGAGAGGAATCAGAGGAACTGGTGTAAGAGGAGGAGTCGATGCGTACAGACTGGATTCCTGCAATCCTTGGAGTGGGCAGGACACGTCCTGCGCCACTCGCACGATCTGTACCTGGCTCAACAACATTAACCCAATGGGCAGTGAGGGAAACATATCGCCCCTGTCCATGCTGACTGGTCCACGCATCGGTGGTGAGGTGGACCTTGCTACTGACGGCGTTCAGTAGCGCATGTTTTATGTTTGCCTCAACATGCCTGTGCAGGGCAGGGACAGCCTGCCTGCTGAAGTAAAAGCGGCTGGGCACCTTGTACTGTGGGACTGCCAATGCCATCAAGTCACGGAAGCTGTCAGTCTCCACCAGCCTGAACGAGAGCATTTCCAGGGACAACAGTTTGGCAATGCCTGCATTCAGAGCCTGTGCTCGGGGGTGGTTGGCCGAGAATGCCCGCCTTTTCTCCCATGCCTGTACTACCGATGGCTGTAGAGTAGACTGGGAGTGTGAGGATGACTGGGAAGGTGGTGCTGTGGGTGGAATTACACAAGGTCTCTGGGAGGAAGCCAAACCAGCTGTGCGTGAGCTGGAGGAAGAGGCAACACGAGCTGAAGAGGTGGTAGCTGCCGCTGTTGGTTGGCCTACATCTTCAGTGTGTTTCTGTAACTCCACCGCGTGCCTGGTCCGCACATGTTTCCACATATTTGTGGTATTGAGGTTGCTGACATTTTTCCCTCTTTTTACTTTATGATGACACAGCTTGCATTTGACAAAACAAATGTCATCTGCAACTGTGTCAAAAAAGGACCAGGCACTGCAAGTCTTGGGAGCGCCCTTTTTGGCTTTGGAAAGAGACAGGCTCCTAACGGGTGCCAAAGTGGAGGCTACAGGCTCCGCAGTCTTCCCCCTCCCTCTCCCTCTTTGGCCCGTAAGAGGAAGCTCTTCCTCTGAGCTGCTCCCACCACCTTCCTGTTCCTCACGCCACGATGGGTCAAGGACCTCATCATCTCCACTACCCTCTGCCACCAACTGCTCCTCCTGGGTAGTCTCAGCAGCACAGTACGCACGAGAAAGCGGCACCTGAGTTTCATCATCAGATGCGTACTGCGCTGTGGTCACCGGAGGCACTGGCCCACCTGCCTCTTCAGAGTCAGAGAGAAAAAGGTGTTGGGCATCACTGCACACTGCCTCTTCTTCCATTTCTCCAATGCTGCTTGGCTGGCCCCCTGTTTCCAAGCCAAGAGATTCAGAGAACAGAAGTAGAGACGGCTCCTGTCCTGGGCTCTCTGACTGCCTGGCCAATTTGGCAGGTGGTGAAGAGACAGATGGCTGCTCTCCAGTGCTCTGTGCCTGAGAGGATGTGGCACTAACTGAAGTCGATGCCGAGGCGTTAGCTGCCATCCACCCGACAACGGCTTCAATTTGGTCTTCACGCAGCAGCGGTGCACGGCGCTCTCCGACAAAGCTGCGCATGAAGGACTGTTCCCTGCTGAAACTGAGTGACGACGAGTCACCGGCGCCCGCAGCAGGCACAGAATCACCACGTCCTCTCCCTGCTCCTCTCCCTGCTCCGCGCCCACGCCCACGTGCCTTACTCCCTGCCCTCTTCATCTTGGTTGACAGATAAAGATAAGCAGAAAAGTACTAAGGCCTTAGTGTGCTTATTCCTGTAATGCTCCTCCTAACAGGTGTAAGAAACACTAATGTTGTAAATTGTGGACTAAACTTTATTATTTTTCAAATGTGGCCTACACAAGTGTAAGTTGTGTTTGGTGAACTTAACCTTTTTTTTGGTGCAGATCGGGCTACAGAGCTAGTTTAAATCACACGGAGACCGTGCAGACAGCCGTAAACGGCGCTGCAAGGCCAAGAAACCCTCCTCTAGGTTATCCTATATAGTGTTTTTCCACTATTTAGCTGGATACAAGTGGAAAGACACTAATAGGAATTTTTTTTTTCAAATTTTAAACTGGCTGCACTATTTGAAAAAAAGGAAATTGTTTTTCAAGGTATGAGGCAGTAACGCACCCTGAGCTGAATCCAACCGGCTATGGCTGCACACAGACTACAGGGCGAGCTGCGCTCACACAGAGACCGTGCAGACAGCCGTAAACGGCGCTGCAAGGCCCCCAAAAAAACCTCTAGGTTATCCTATGTAGTGTTTTTCCACAATTGAGCTGGAGACTGGTGGAAAGACACTAATAGGAATTTTTTTTTTTTTCAAATTTTAAACAGGCTGCACTATTTGAAAAAAAGGAAAATTTTTCTCAAGGTATGAGCCAGTAACGAACCCTGAGCTGAATCCAACCGGCTATGGCTGCACACAGACTACAGGGCGAGCTGGGCTCACACGGAGACCGTGCAGACAGCCGTAAACGGCGCTGCAAGGCCAAAAAACCCTCCTCTAGGTTATCCTATATAGTGTTTTTCCACTATTTAGCTGGATACGAGTGGAAAGACACTAATAGGAATTTTTTTTTTCAAATTTTAAACAGGCTGCACTATTTGAAAAAAAGGAAAATTTTTCTCAAGGTATGAGCCAGTAACGAACCCTGAGCTGAATCCAACCGGCTATGGCTGCACACAGACTACAGGGCGAGCTGGGCTCACACGGAGACCGTGCAGACAGCCGTAAACGGCGCTGCAAGGCCCAAAAACCCCCCTCTAGGTTATCCTATGTAGTGTTTTTCCACAATAGAGCTGGAGACTGGTGGAAAAACACTAATAGGAAATTTGAGAAAAAATGTGCAGCAGGCTGCACTAAGAGCAAAAAAGAACAACTGTGTGAGGCAGTGTGAACCCCCCCTGAGCTGAATACAACCGGGTATATGGCTGCACACAGACTACAGAGTGAGCTGCACACACACACACACACACACAGAGACCTTGCAGAACGCTGTTAAAACAGCGCTGCAAGGCAAGAGCAAGGTGAACAGTGAAGAACACACAGCGTTTTGCTAAATTAGCCTTTGGAAAGGAAAATAAAGCAATTAGCTAGCTCAACTGGCCCTCAGTTAGAACACAGCGTCCTGTCCCTAACTGAAATCACAGCAGAGTGAGCGCAAAATGGCGGCAGCGCTTTTTTATAGTGCAGAGTGACATCATTTCAGCAGCCAATCCAAGCCTTGCCAGTACTTACATGCCCACCATGCTAAACAGGATGTGCCCACACTTTCATTCATTCCTCATTGGCTGCTGCGTTCAATTTGAATTCTGGGAACTTCCGATTCCGGTATCCGATACGCGGGAAGTATCGGAATTCAGTATCGGAATTCCGATACCGCAAATATCGGCCGATACCCGATACTTGCGGTATCGGAATGCTCAACACTACTCCTAACACATAGGTTTATAAAAAGACCTAGGTCCATCAAGCTCCACCTTTCTCCACCAATTATAATTGTGATGGTACATCAGATTCCTGACCAAGGAATTCTGGAGAATCTGACATGACATCCCTGGAAATCAGGAGATTCTCCTGCATCATTCGACTAGTATAGTATCTGAGATTGCAGAAAGATTTGGGAAAGCCTGGTATTTAGAAAAGAGCTCATGTATGGCAGTTAGTTCACAAGAAATGGACTTATAATGTAATGGCCATTCCTATTAATTAAAACCTGAACTATGCCCAAATGTTGTCAGGTGCTTTATTACTAACTAGACGGTGGCCCGATTCTAACGCATCGGGTATTCTAGAATATGCATGTCCACGTAGAATATTGCACAGTCCATGTAGTATATTGGTCAGACACATAGTATATTGCCCAGTGAAGTAGTATACAGCACAGAGCCACGTAGTATATTGCCCAGCTACGTAGTATATTGCCCAGCCACGTAGTATATTGCCCAGCCACATAGTATATTTCCCAGCCACGTAGTATATTGGCCAGCCACGTAGTATATTGCCCAGCCACGTAGTATATTGCCCAGCAATGTAGTATATTGCCCAGCCACTTAGTATATTGCCCAGCCACGTAGTATATTGCCCAGTGACGTAGTATATTGCCCAGCCACGTAGTATATTGCCCAGTGACGTAGTATATTGCCCAGCGACATAGTATATTGCCCAGCCATGTACTATATTGCCCAGCCAAGTAGTATATTGCCCAGCCACGTGGTATATTGCTCAGCGACGTAGTATATTACCCAGCCATGTAGTATATTGCCCAGCGACGTAGTATATTGCCCAGTGATGTAGTATATTGCCCAGCCATGTAGTATTTTGCCCAGCCAAGTAGTATATTGCCCAGCCATGTAGTATATTGCCCAGCCACGTAGTATATTGCCCAGCGACGTAGTATATTGCCCAGCCATGTAGTATATTGCCCAGCGACGTAGTATACTGCCAAGCCATGTAGTATATTGCCCAGCCATGTAGTATATTGCCCAGTGACATAGCATACAGCACAGAGCCACACAGTATATTGCACAGCGATGTAGTATACAGCACATAGCCACGTAGTATATTGCCCAGCCACATAGTATATTGCCTAGCCACGTATGTCACAGGTTAAAAAATAAACATACTCACCTTCCGATCCGAGGGCCCCTTGTAGTTCTAACATACTCACCATACTTGTAGATCTGTCGCCTGTGCGAGGTACAGGCAGCAACTTCCGGTCCCAGCCTGCTCGCAGGACCTGTGATGACGTCGCGGTCACATGACCGTGACGTAACGGCAGGTCCTTCTGCCAGACCATCTGTGCCAACGGAACATTGGCCAGCCACGTAGTATATTGGCCAGCCACGTAGTATATTGGCCAGCCACGTAGTATATTGCCCAGCCACATAGTATATTGCCCAGCAACGTAGTATATTGCCCAGCCACTTAGTATATTGCCCAGCCACGTAGTATATTGCCCAGTGAGGTAGTATATTGCCCAGCCACGTAGTATATTGCCCAGTGACGTAGTATATTGCCCAGCGACATAGTATATTGCCCAGCCATGTACTATATTGCCCAGCCAAGTAGTATATTGCCCAGCCACGTAGTATATTGCTCAGCGACGTAGTATATTGCCCAGCCACGTAGTATATTGCCCAGCGACGTAGTATATTGCCCAGTGACGTAGTATATTGCCCAGCCATGTAGTATTTTGCCCAGCCAAGTAGTATATTGCCCAGCCACGTAGTATATTGCCCAGCCACGTAGTATATTGCCCAGCGACGTAGTATATTGCCCAGCCATGTAGTATATTGCCCAGCGATGTAGTATACTGCCAAGCCATGTAGTATATTTCCCAGCCATGTAGTATATTGCCCAGTGACGTGGCATACAGCACAGAGCCACACAGAATATTGCACAGCGATGTAGTATACAGCACATAGCCACGTAGTATATTGCCCAGCCACATAGTATATTGCCTAGCCACGTATGTCACAGGTTAAAAAATAAAAAATAAACATACTCACCTTCCGATCCGAGGGCCCCTTGTAGTTCTAACATACTCACCATACTTGTAGTTCTGTCGCCTGTGCGAGGTACAGGCGGCAGCTTCCGGTCCCAGCCTGCTCGCGCAGGCGCGCAGGACCTGTGATGACGTCGCGGTCACATGACCGTGACGTCACGGCAGGTCCTTCTGCCAGACCATCTGTGCCAACGGAACGTGGCGGTTGCAACGCGAGGAGCGGGAAAGGCGGCGTAGGTGAGTATATAATCGTTTTTTATTTTTTTAAATTATTTTTAACATTAGATGTTTTTACTATTGGCGCTGCATAGGCCGCGTCAATAGTAAAAAACTTGGTCACACAGGTTTAATAGCAGCGGTAACGGAGTGCATTACCCGCGGCATAACGCGGTCCGTTACCGCCGGCATTACCCTGTGTGAGCGGTGAGCGGAGGGGTGTATGCGGGCACCGGGCAGTCAGTGCGGGGAGTAAGGAGCGGCCATTTTCTTCCGGACTATGCACGTCGCTGATTGGTCGTGGCAGCCATGATAGGCAGCTGCCGAGACCAATCAGCGAACGAATAACCGTTACAGACAGAAGGACAGACAGACAGACGGAAGTGACCCTTAGACAATTATATAGTAGATTGGTGGTTGACTAGAATTGGCATTTTTCTTGAAAAGTTATCAAAACTGTACTGTGAAAATTAGCAAAAGTGGTTCAACAATATTACTAATCAGGAGGAATAGATTGATAAGAGAATGTACAAAATTTGCTTGAAGAAACATAAATCATCTAAGCAAACAGAGCTTGTGATGTAAACTCATTATTCCCGTGTTAGCGTACAGCTCAGCTCATTGTAGTAAAAGTGCATATAAATAAGACTTCACATACTGAATATGTAATATGGGCAGAGTAATGAGGCATGCCGACTGCTTTAGTGAGGGCCTAAATTACCTGAGTGAAGAACCAGAACTGAGTTATTTAGCAATGCCAGTTTCTCCAGCTCAAGTTACAACGCAATTTAGTGTAAATGTTTTTCGTTGGCTGCTAATAAGAAGGAAATGACACTTCTTTCTTCTGCCAATGTGCAACTTACTGAATATAAGAGGAATGACATATTAGTTGTTACTTTTAATAGAAATATTAGACCCTACATTTTACATGAACAACATGTACAACTAGTGGCTATTTGGACAATATTTGTTACATAACTCAGATTACGCTTATTATCATATAATATTCAGTTATTTGGACCACAGCCAATGATTTTATCATCAACTTTTTTAATTTACAGCTTTTGAAAATTCAGATTTACATTATATACATTGCATTACAGTAGGATATTTTGTCTTCACATTAGAAAAGAACCAATATTATTTCCAATTTTGAGTGACCTTTTGACAACCTTTGAAACCCTATAAATTCCAATCACCAACCCTCTAAATAAAAACTGAAATATATAGTTATTTGCATTTTCCTAAGATAAAGCAGCTAATCTACAGTGCTAAAATTAAGGTAGGCTTGTGCCGATCAGCGGCTGCTTCTTAAAAGGAATTGTGTCCTGTCCCACGACTGAGAATCACTCAGTATTGTATTATCATTGTACTGTTGTTGTCATGCTACTATGCAATCAGGTTTTCCCCATTTTAGAACTTTGTCCTGTCTCTCTCTGAAGCCCAATTCTGTAAGTAACCCCTCATTTGTTCCCCTGTCAGAGCTTGACAGCCATCTTTGTCTGATGTTTATCTCTGTACATCTTGGGTTTAGAATTGTCTTTTCACTTACTGCTACTGCAGTTGTTGCAGCTGCTACTATTACTATTGTGCATAATACAAGAATTGAGTGTGAGAATAAACTTATTCTGTATTCTTCATACATGCCTCTGCAGTCGAGTCAAGCTATCTGATGAAGTTCTTGGTGTGAGTACTAGTTCAATACAGACATTTACAGAAATGTTTAATAAGTAGGAAATGGAGTAAAAAAATGCAAAAAAAATAAAGTTTTGTTGGAAATAAATAACATATGTGACAAATACTAATTACATGGATTTCATATACACAAATAAGTGAAAAAAATCCATAGGTGTGATAAATTACGGAAGAAAAGACCAGGGAAAAGGAAGGCAAACACAGGTGGTAAAACTGCTAATATTAGCCTTGTAACAGATATACAGTAGGGTTGAGCGAAACGGGTCGTTCATTTTCAAAAGTCGCCGACTTTTGGCAAAGTCGGGTTTCATGAAACCCGATCCGACCCCTGTGCGGGGTCGGCCATGCGGTACGCAAATTTCGCGCCAAAGTCGCGTTTCAATGACGCAAAAAGCGCCATTTCCCAGCCAATGAAGGTAAACGCAGAGTGTGGGCAGCGTGATGACATAGGTCCTGGTCCCCACCATCTTAGAGAAGGGCATTGCAGTGATTGGCTTGCTGTCTGCGGCGTCACAGGGGCTATAAAGGGGCGTTCCCGCCGACCGCCATGTTACTGCTGCTGATCTGAGCTTAGGGAGAGGTTGCTGCCGCTTCGTCAGAAGCAGGGATAGCGTTAGGCAGGGTCCATTAACCACCAAACCGCTTGTGCTGTAGCGATTTCCACTGCCCAACACCACCTTCGGTGTGCAGGGACAGTGGAAGCTACATTTTTTTTTTTTTCCCCTCAGCGCTGTAGCTCATTGGGCTGCCCTAGAAGGCTCCCTGATAGCTGCATTGCTGTGTGTACGCCGCTGTGCAAACCAACTGCTTTTTTCAAAGCACAAATCCTCTTGTTCCTTCCTTTCTGCACAGCTATCTTTTTTGTTTGTACACACTTTTTATTTAATTTGTGCATCAGTCCACTCCTTATTGCTGCCTGCCATACCTGGCTGAGATTACTGCAGGGAGATAGTAATTGAAGGACACTCCCTGTTTTTTTTTTTTTGTTTTTTTTTTGTGGGAGATTAAGATTGACATTTCTGCTAGAGTGCCATCCCTGTGTGTGCCATCTCTCACTCAGTGGGCCATAGAAAGCCTATTTATTTTTTTGCTTGATTTGGGTTATAAAATCTACCTGAAAAAATCACTACATCAATCAGTGGGAGAAAAATATTGGCCTCAGGGCTTGTGTGCGACTCCTGACTCCTGTGTGCATCATCACTCACTCAGTGGGCCATAGAAAGCCCTTTTTTTTTTTTTTGCTTTATTTGGGTTCTAAATTCTACCTGAAAAAAATCAATAAATCAATCAGTGGGAGATTAATATTGGCCTTTGGGCTTGTGTGCCAGTCCTAAGCGTGCCATCTCTCTCTCTCAGATAGTGGGCCATAGGAAGCCTATTTATTATTTTTTTTATTGGGTTTATAAATTTTCCCTGGAACAAAAAAAAAAAGTGGGAGATTAATATTGGCCTCTGGGCTTGTGTGCCAGTCCTGAGCGTGCCATCTCTCTCACAAATAGTGGGCCATAGAAAGCCTATTTATTATTTTTTTTATTGGGTTTATAAATTTTCCCTGGAACAAAAAAAAAAAGTGGGAGATAAATATTGGCCCCTGGGCTTGTGTGCCACTCCTGACTCCTGTGTGCGTCATATCTCACTCAGTGGGCCATAGAAAGCCTTTTTTTGTTTTATGTGTTTTCTAAATTCTCCCTGAAAAAATCATTTTATTTTATTTGGTTTCTAAATTCTTCCTGAAAAAATCATTTTATTCTATTAGTTTTTTTCCTAAAGTCTCCTTGAAAAAACAAACAAAAACAAATCAGTGGGAGATTAATATTGCCCTTTCTGCTTGTGTGCCAGTCTTGACTCCTGGGTGTGCCATTTCTCTCTCTCTCTCCAATTGTGGGCCATAGAAAGCCTATTATTTTTTTTAGCTTGATTTGGGTTCCAATATCTACCTGAAAAAATCACTACATCAATCAGTGGGAGATAAATATTGGCCTCTGGGCTTGTGTGCCACTCCTGACTCCTGTGTGCGTCATCTCTCACTCAGTGGGCCATGGAAAGCCTTTTTTTGTTTTATTTGTTTTCTAAATTCTCCCTGAAAAAATCATTTTATTTTATTTGGTTTCTAAATTCTTCCTGAAAAAATCATTTTATTCTATTATTTTTTTTTCCTAAAGTCTCCCTGAAAGAAAACAAAACAAATCAGTGGGAGATTAATATTGCCCTTTCTGCTTGTGTGCCAGTCTTGACTCCTGGGTGTGCCATCTCTCTCTCTCTCTCCAATTGTGGGCCATAGAAAGCCTATTATTTTTTTAGCTTGATTTGGGTTCCAAAATCTACCTGAAAAAATCACTACATCAATCAGTGGGAGATAAATATTGGCCTCTGGGCTTGTGTGCCACTCCTGACTCCTGTGTGCGTCATCTCTCACTCAGTGGGCCATAGAAAGCTTTTTTTTGTTTTATTTGTTTTCTAAATTCTCCCTGAAAAAATCATTTTATTTTATTTGGTTTCTAAATTCTTCCTGAAAAAATAATTTTATTCTATTATTTTTTTTTCCTAAAGTCTCCCTGAAAAAAAAAACAAATCAGTGGGAGATTAATATTGCCCTTTCTGCTTGTGTGCCAGTCTTGACTCCTGGGTGTGCCATCTCTCTCTCTCTCTCCAATTGTGGGCCATAGAAAGCCTATTATTTTTTTAGCTTGATTTGGGTTCCAAAATCTACCTGAAAAAATCACTACATCAATCAGTGGGAGATAAATATTGGCCTCTGGGCTTGTGTGCCACTCCTGACTCCTGTGTGCGTCATCTCTCACTCAGTGGGCCATGGAAAGCCTTTTTTTGTTTTATTTATTTTCTAAATTCTCCCTGAAAAAATCATTTTATTTTTTTTGGTTTCTAAATTCTTCCTGAAAAATTCATTTTATTCTATTATTTTTTTTTCCTAAAGTCTCCCTGAAAAAAAAAAACAAATCAGTGGGAGATTAATATTGCCCTTTCTGCTTGTGTGCCAGTCTTGACTCCTGGGTGTGCCATCTCTCTCTCTCTCTCCAATTGTGGGCCATAGAAAGCCTATTATTTTTTTAGCTTGATTTGGGTTCCAAAATCTACCTGAAAAAATCACTACATCAATCAGTGGGAGATAAATATTGGCCTCTGGGCTTGTGTGCCACTCCTGACTCCTGTGTGCGTCATCTCTCACTCAGTGGGCCGTAGAAAGCCTTTTTTTGTTTTATTTGTTTTCTAAATTCTCCCTGAAAAAATAATTTTATTTTATTTGGTTTCTAAATTCTTCCTGAAAAAATCATTTTATTCTATTATTTTTTTTCCTAAAGTCTCCCTGAAAAAACAAACAAAAACAAATCAGTGGGAGATTAATATTGCCCTTTCTGCTTGTGTGCCAGTCTTGACTCCTGGGTGTGCCATCTCTCTCTCTCTCTCCAATTGTGGGCCATAGAAAGCCTATTATTTTTTTTTAGCTTGATTTGGGTTCCAATATCTACCTGAAAAAAATCACTACATCAATCAGTGGGAGACAAATATTGGCCTCTGGGCTTGTGTGCCACTCCTGACTCCTGTGTGCGTCATCTCTCACTCAGTGGGCCATAGAAAGCCTTTTTTTGTTTTATGTGTTTTCTAAATTCTCCCTGAAAAAACCATTTTATTTTATTTGGTTTCTAAATTCTTCCTGAAAAAATCATTTTATTCTATTATTTTTTTTCCTAAAGTCTCCCTGAAAAAACAAACAAAAACAAATCAGTGGGAGATTAATATTGCCCTTTCTGCTTGTGTGCCAGTCTTGACTCCTGGGTGTGCCATCTCTCTCTCTCTCTCCAATTGTGGGCCATAGAAAGCCTGTTATTTTTTTTAGCTTGATTTGGGTTCCAAAATCTACCTGAAAAAATCACTACATCAATCAGTGGGAGATAAATATTGGCCTCTGGGCTTGTGTGCCACTCCTGACTCCTGTGTGCGTCATCTCTCACTCAGTGGGCCATAGAAAGCCTTTTTTTGTTTTATTTGTTTTCTAAATTCTCCCTGAAAAAATCATTTTATTTTATTTGGTTTCTAAATTCTTCCTGAAAAAATCATTTTATTCTTTTAGTTTTTTTCCTAAAGTCTCCCTGAAAAAAAAAAAAATCAAATCAGTGGGAGATTAATATTGCCCTTTCTGCTTGTGTGCCAGTCTTGACTCCTGCGTGTGCCATCTCTCTCTCTCTCTCCAATTGTGGGCCATAGAAAGCCTATTATTTTTTTTGCTTGATTTGGGTTCCAAAATCTACCTGAAAAAATCACTACATCAATCAGTGGGAGATAAATATTGGCCTCTGGGCTTGTGTGCCACTCCTGACTCCTGTGTGCGTCATCTCTCACTCAGTGGGCCATAGAAAGCCTTTTTTTGTTTTATTTGTTTTCTAAATTCTCCCTGAAAAAATCATTTTATTTTATTTGGTTTCTAAATTCTTCCTGAAAAAATCATTTTATTCTTTTAGTTTTTTTCCTAAAGTCTCCCTGAAAAAAAAAAAAATCAAATCAGTGGGAAATTATTATTGCCCTTTCTGCTTGTGTGCCAGTCTTGACTCCTGGGTGTGCCATCTCTCTCTCTCTCTCCAATTGTGGGCCATAGAAAGCCTATTATTTTTTTTGCTTGATTTGGGTTCCAAAATCTACCTGAAAAAATCACTACATCAATCAGTGGGAGATAAATATTGGCCTCTGGGCTTGTGTGCCACTCCTGACTCCTGTGTGCGTCATCTCTCACTCAGTGGGCCATAGAAAGCCTTTTTTTGTTTTATTTGTTTTCTAAATTCTCCCTGAAAAAATCATTTTATTTTATTTGGTTTCTAAATTTTTCCTGAAAAAATCATTTTATTCTATTAGTTTTTTTCCTAAAGTCTCCCTGAAAAAAAAAAAAAATCAAATCAGTGGGAGATTAATATTGCCCTTTCTGCTTGTGTGCCAGTCTTGACTCCTGGGTGTGCCATCTCTCTCTCTCTCTCCAATTGTGGGCCATAGAAAGCCTATTATTTTTTTTGCTTGATTTGGGTTCCAAAATCTACCTGAAAAAATCACTACATCAATCAGTGGGAGATAAATATTGGCCTGTGGGCTTGTGTGCCACTCCTGACTCCTGTGTGCGTCATCTCTCACTCAGTGGGCCATAGAAAGACTTTTTTTGTTTTATTTGTTTTCTAAATTCTCCCTGAAAAAATCATTTTATTTTATTTGGTTTCTAAATTCTTCCTGAAAAAATCATTTTATTCTTTTAGTTTTTTTCCTAAAGTCTCCCTGAAAAAAAAAAAAATCAAATCAGTGGGAGATTAATATTGCCCTTTCTGCTTGTGTGCCAGTCTTGACTCCTGCGTGTGCCATCTCTCTCTCTCTCTCCAATTGTGGGCCATAGAAAGCCTATTATTTTTTTTGCTTGATTTGGGTTCCAAAATCTACCTGAAAAAATCACTACATCAATCAGTGGGAGATAAATATTGGCCTCTGGGCTTGTGTGCCACTCCTGACTCCTGTGTGCGTCATCTCTCACTCAGTGGGCCATAGAAAGCCTTTTTTTGTTTTATTTGTTTTCTAAATTCTCCCTGAAAAAATCATTTTATTTTATTTGGTTTCTAAATTCTTCCTGAAAAAATCATTTTATTCTATTATTTTTTTTTCCTAAAGTCTCCCTGAAAAAAAAAAAAAAATCAAATCAGTGGGAGATTAATATTTACATTTGTGCTTCAGTGACAGTCCTGCGTGTGTGGCATCTCTCTCATTTGTTGCCACCAACAACAGAGTGTGTAACATTGTGCCTGATTTTCGTTGTGGTCTCACTCACCTGTAAAGGGGTAGCTAAATCATACTGAAGTTATAGCTCACTGTGTAATTTGTGTGACAGCAACAAATACCGTTAGTTTGTTTACGTTTTTAAAACAATGAGGAAGTCTGGTGGAAGAGGTCGTGGCCGGGGGTGTTCATTGTCAGCTGGTAATGAGGGTAGTGGTAGTGGTGGAGCATCAGCTGGTCGTGGGAAAAAAAATATTGCACCTAAGTCTGGAGCTGTGGAGCCAGGTTCGTCGTCTGGCTACACAAGGCCTCGAACGCTCCCTTTTCTGGGAGTAGGAAAAGCGCTTTTAAAGCCGGAGCAGCAAGAGCAAGTTTTGGCTTATCTTGCTGACTCAGCCTCTAGCTCTTTTGCCTCCTCTCGTGAAACTGGTAAATGTCAAAGCAGCGTGTCGTTAGTGGATGTTCACGGTCAGGGACAAGTCGCTTCCTTGTCCTCTTCAGCAAAAACAACAACAGAGAAGAATGCAGCAGGCGACACAACGTGTTACTCCATGGAGCTCTTTACACATACCGTCCCTGGCTTAGAAAGTGAAGCAGTTAACAGTCCATGCCCATTACAAGTTGAATCTGACATAGAGTGCACTGATGCACAGCCACAGCCAGACTACTATGCTGGTCCTTTGACTCAGACCACAACATTGCCCTCGCAGGGTAATGATCAAGAAGCAGACCCTGATGAGACTATGTTGCCCCATCACGAACGCTATACCACCGACCGACACGGTGACACAGACGAAGTTGCACACGAGCTACAAGAAGAGGTAATAGATGACCCAGTTCTTGACCCCGATTTGCAGCCATTGGGGGAACAGGGTGCAGGCGGCAGCAGTTCTGAAGCGGAGGAGGAGGGGCCGCAGCAGGCATCAACATCGCAACAGGTTCCATCTGCCGGGCCCGTATCTTGCCCAAAACGCGTGGCAAAGCCAAAACCTTTTGGAGGACAGCGTGGCCATCCGGTTAAAGCTCAGTCTGCAATGCCTGAAAAGGTATCCGATGCTAGAAAGAGTGCAGTCTGGCATTTTTTTAAACAACATCCAATTGATCAGCGCAAAGTCATCTGTCAAAAATGTTCAACTACCTTAAGCAGAGGACAGAATCTGAAAAGTCTCAATACAAGTTGCATGCATAGACATTTAACCACCATGCATTTGCAAGCCTGGACTAACTACCAAACGTCCCTTAAGGTTGTAGCACCCTCGGCCAATGAAGCTAGTCAGCAACGCAACATCCCTTCCGGCAGTGTAGGGCCACCATTTTCCGCACCACCTGCAGTATCTGTGCAGGTTTCTTTGCCAGGCCAAAGCAGTCAGGGTCAGGGAATCACCAGTTTCGTAGTAGGAAACACTGCATCTAGGACACCGGCGGCAACAATACCATCTCCCACCGTCTCTCAGTCTGCCATGTCCACCGGCACCCCCGCTAGTTCCACGATCTCCAGCTCTCCAGTCCAGCTCACGCTACATGAGACTATGGTTAGAAAAAGGAAGTACTTAGCCTCGCATCCGCGTACACAGGGTTTGAACGCCCACATAGCTAGACTAATCTCGTTAGAGATGATGCCCTACCGGTTAGTTGAAAGCGAAGCTTTCAAAGCCCTGATGGACTACGCTGTACCACGCTACGAGCTACCCAGTCGACACTTTTTTTCCAGAAAAGCCATCCCAGCCCTCCACCAGCATGTTAAAGAGCGCATCGTCCATGCACTCAGGCAATCTGTGAGCACAAAGGTGCACCTGACAACAGATGCATGGACCAGTAGGCATGGCCAGGGACGTTACGTTTCCATCACGGCACACTGGGTAAATGTGGTGGATGCAGGGTCCACAGGGGACAGCAAGTTTGGGACAGTTCTGCCTAGCCCACGGTCTAGGAAACAGTTGGCTGTAGCCGTTCGCACCCCCTCCTCCTCCTCTTCGTCCTCCTGCAGAAGCGAGAGCTCGTCCACAGACCGCAGTCGCACAACCACTCCATCCGCAGCTGCCACTGTTGCACACCAGGTCTCCCATTATGGGGCAGCTACTGGCAAACGTCAGCAGGCTGTATTGGCTATGAAGTGTTTGGGCGACAACAGACACACCGCGGAAGTTCTGTCCGAGTTCTTGCAGAAAGAAACGCAGTCGTGGCTGGGCACTGTAGATCTTGAGGCAGGCAAGGTAGTGAGTGATAACGGAAGGAATTTCATGGCTGCCATCTCCCTTTCCCAACTGAAACACATTCCTTGCCTGGCTCACACCTTAAACCTGGTGGTGCAGTGCTTCCTGAAAAGTTATCCGGGGTTATCCGACCTGCTCCTCAAAGTGCGTGGACTTTGCTCACATATCCGCCGTTCGCCCGTACACTCCAGCCGTATGCAGACCTATCAGCGTTCTTTGAACCTTCCCCAGCATCACCTAATCATAGACGTTGCAACAAGGTGGAACTCAACACTGCACATGCTTCAGAGACTGTGCGAACAGAGGCGGGCTGTTATGTTTTTGTGGGAGGATACACATACACGGGCAGGCAGTAGGATGGCAGACATGGAGTTGTCAGGTGTGCAGTGGTCGAAGATTCAAGACATGTGTCAAGTCCTTCAGTGTTTTGAGGAATGCACACGGCTGGTTAGTGCAGAAAACGCCATAATAAGCATGAGCATCCCCCTAATGCGTCTGCTGATGCAAAGTTTGACGCACATAAAGGATCAGGCGTCTGCAGCTGAGGAAGAGGAAAGCCTTGATGACAGTCAGCCATTGTCTGGCCAGGGCAGTGTACAGGACGAGTTAGCGGGCGAAGAGGAGGAGGAGGACGAGGAGGATGATGGGGATGATTATATTTGTAATGAGGAAGCTTTTTCGGGGCCACTGGAAATTGGTGGCGCGGCAAGGCCGGGTTCTGGTTTTTGGAGGGACACAAGTGACGTGGATTTGCCTGAAACTGCCCCTCAACCAAGCACAACCGGAGATTTGAGAACTGGAACTTTGGCCCACATGGCGGATTATGCCTTACGTATCCTCAAAAGGGACACACGCATAACTAAAATGATGAACGATGACGATTACTGGTTGGCCTGCCTCCTTGATCCTCGCTATAAAGGCAAATTGCAAAATATAATGCCACATGAGAACTTGGAACTAATATTAGCAACCAAACAATCAACTCTTGTTGACCGTTTGCTTCTGGCATTCCCTGCACACAGCGCCCGTGATCGTTCTCACACGAGCTGCAGGGGCCAGCAGACCAGAGGAGTTAGAGGGGCAGAAATCAGAAGTGGCGTTGGCCAGAGGGGTTTTCTGACCAGGTTGTGGAGTGATTTTGCTATGACCGCAGACAGGACAGGTACTGCAGCATCAAATCAAAGTGACAGGAGACAACATTTGTCCAGTATGGTTACAAACTATTTTTCATCCCTTATCGATGTTCTCCCTCAACCGTCATTCCCATTTGATTACTGGGCATCAAAATTAGACACCTGGCCAGAATTGGCAGAATATGCATTGCAGGAGCTTGCTTGCCCAGCAGCTAGTGTCCTATCAGAAAGAGTATTCAGTGCTGCAGGTTCAATACTAACAGAAAAAAGGACTCGTCTGGCTACCCAAAATGTAGATGATCTAACCTTCATTAAAATGAACCACAACTGGATTTCGAAATCTTTTGCCCCACCTTGCCCGGCTGACACCTAGCTTTCCTATGTAAAGGTCTTGCCTGTGGACTATTCTGAACGACTTTTCCAATCTCGTAATTTGCAGCACCTGATTGTCCAGCATCCGACATGTTAACACCTCCCTAAATGGCCAAAGTCCCCACACGGGGCCGTGGTATCGCCACTTGGCGCCAGCACCCGTGAGAGTACTGTTTGTCTGAAGAGGTGGGTGTGCCCGCTTTTGGTCGACGGCACTGCCACTAGGTCCCTCATAGTACAATAAAGTGTCTGGCGGTGGTGGTGCGCACCCAACGTCAGACACACCGTTGTAATATGAGGGGCCCTGGGCCTGTACCGCCGGCCACAAGACAGTCCCCCCCAGGTCAAACAGTGCTCTACGACTTGCAAAATTTTCTCTCACAGCTCCACCAATGTTTAGTCTATGCGCTGACATCCTTCAATGCCTGGCACTGTCAATACCATTGTATTGACATTTTTCTTATGTTAGGCCTTCGAAGCCTGTCTGCGGTCCCTCCTTCCACTAGGCCTCCACTGACCTGTCTACTGCTGCCCGTGTTCCCCTGGAACCAATTTTAAATTGCCTACAGCCAGCCCAATTGATTATGTTAGGGCTTCGAAGCCTGTCTGCGGTCCCTCCTTCCACTAGGCCTCCACTGACCTGTCTACTGCCGCCCGTGTTCCCCTGGAACCAATTTTAAATTGCCTACAGCCAGCCCAATTTATTATGTTAGGGCTTCGAAGCCTGTCTGCGGTCCCTCCTTCCACTAGGCCTCCACTGACCTGTCTACTGCTGCCCGTGTTCCCCTGGAACCAATTTTAAATTGCCTACAGCCAGCCCAATTGATTATGTTAGGGCTTCGAAGCCTGTCTGCGGTCCCTCCTTCCACTAGGCCTCCACTGACCTGTCTACTGCCGCCCGTGTTCCCCTGGAACCAATTTTAAATTGCCTACAGTCAGCCCAATTTATTATGTTAGGGCTTCGAAGCCTGTCTGCGGTCCCTCCTTCCACTAGGCCTCCACTGACCTGTCTACTGCCGCCCGTGTTCCCCTGGAACCAATTTTAAATTGCCTACAGCCAGCCCAATTTATTATGTTAGGGCTTCGAAGCCTGTCTGCGGTCCCTCCTTCCACTAGGCCTCCACTGACCTGTCTACTGCTGCCCGTGTTCCCCTGGAACCAATTTTAAATTGCCTACAGCCAGCCCAATTTATTATGTTAGGGCTTCGAAGCCTGTCTGTGGTCCCTCCTTCCACTAGGCCTCCACTGACCTGTCTACTGCCGCCCTTGTTCCCCTGGAACCAATTTTAAATTGCCTACAGCCAGCCCAATTTATTATGTTAGGGCTTCGAAGCCTGTCTGCGGTCACTCCTTCCACTAGGCCTCCACTGACCTGTCTACTGCTGCCCGTGTTCCCCTGGAACCAATTTTAAATTGCCTACAGCCAGCCCAATTGATTATGTTAGGGCTTCGAAGCCTGTCTGCGGTCCCTCCTTCCACTAGGCCTCCACTGACCTGTCTACTGCCGCCCGTGTTCCCCTGGAACCAATTTTAAATTGCCTACAGCCAGCCCAATTTATTATGTTAGGGCTTCGAAGCCTGTCTGCAGTCCCTCCTTCCACTAGGCCTCCACTGACCTGTCTACTGCCGCCCGTGTTCCCCTGGAACCAATTTTAAATTGCCTACAGCCAGCCCAATTTATTATGTTAGGGCTTTGAAGCCTGTCTGCGGTCCCTCCTTCCACTAGGCCTCCACTGACCTGTCTACTGCCGCCCGTGTTCCCCTGGAACCAATTTTAAATTGCCTACAGCCAGCCCAATTTATTATGTTAGGGCTTCGAAGCCTGTCTGCGGTCCCTCCTTCCACTAGGCCTCCACTGACCTGTCTACTGCTGCCCGTGTTCCCCTGGAACCAATTTTAAATTGCCTACAGCCAGCCCAATTTATTATGTTAGGGCTTCGAAGCCTGTCTGTGGTCCCTCCTTCCACTAGGCCTCCACTGACCTGTCTACTGCCGCCCTTGTTCCCCTGGAACCAATTTTAAATTGCCTACAGCCAGCCCAATTTATTATGTTAGGGCTTCAAAGCCTGTCTGCGGTCACTCCTTCCACTAGGCCTCCACTGACCTGTCTACTGCTGCCCGTGTTCCCCTGGAACCAATTTTAAATTGCCTACAGCCAGCCCAATTGATTATGTTAGGGCTTCGAAGCCTGTCTGCGGTCCCTCCTTCCACTAGGCCTCCACTGACCTGTCTACTGCCGCCCGTGTTCCCCTGGAACCAATTTTAAATTGCCTACAGCCAGCCCAATTTATTATGTTAGGGCTTCGAAGCCTGTCTGCAGTCCCTCCTTCCACTAGGCCTCCACTGACCTGTCTACTGCCGCCCGTGTTCCCCTGGAACCAATTTTAAATTGCCTACAGCCAGCCCAATTTATTATGTTAGGGCTTCGAAGCCTGTCTGCGGTCCCTCCTTCCACTAGGCCTCCACTGACCTGTCTACTGCCGCCCATGTTCCCCTGGAACCAATTTTAAA
Source organism: Ranitomeya imitator (assembly GCF_032444005.1). Lineage (NCBI taxonomy): Eukaryota > Metazoa > Chordata > Amphibia > Anura > Dendrobatidae > Ranitomeya > Ranitomeya imitator. The sequence continues at coordinate 315,187,418 of NC_091283.1, forward strand.
TTGCCTACAGCCAGCCCAATTTATTATGTTAGGGCTTCGAAGCCTGTCTGCGGTCCCTCCTTCCACTAGGCCTCCACTGACCTGTCTACTGCCGCCCGTGTTCCCCTGGAACCAATTTTAAATTGCCTACAGCCAGCCCAATTTATTATGTTAGGGCTTCGAAGCCTGTCTGCGGTCCCTCCTTCCACTAGGCCTCCACTGACCTGTCTACTGCTGCCCGTGTACCCCTTGAACCAACATCAGAAAATATAAAAATAAGTATTTTGCTTATAAAAAAGAAAATACTGGAGAGATATCAAATGCAGACATTTTAACATTAAAAACAAACACATACAACAAAAATCTGGTACAGTACTAAAAATGGCCACCAGCTACAATAACTTTCTCCTGCAAGTAGTTAACTGAAAGTTTTTTTCAATTTAAAACACAGATATGGCATCCACCGAGTGTTGTCCTGTCGCGTCTTCTTTATATTATTGCCAAGAAGATGCAAAACAATGAAAATAATAAAATCATTATTTACCAAAAAAATAGAGTAAGTCAAAACCACATTGCAAATAAACATTCATTACAAATAAAGAAGCAGGGCGCGTCCGAGGGTGAGTATATACCTAATAAGAATATAATCACCCTCGGACGCGCCCTGCTTCTTTCCGACAGCCTTCCTTCCTAAGAATCAGCCCTTCCGTGGTGTAGAGAGAGGGTTTGTTACACTCCAAGGTGTTCCCCAGGTTGCCTTTCCTGAGCTTCGATCTTCATGCTCTCGTTTAGTAGTTGTCGGAAAGTAGGCTGCATTAGGCCTACAAATTGGGTATGGGGTGGAGAGAGATGGTGTGTTACACTCCAAGGTGTTCCCCAGGTTTCCTTGCCATTGCTTCGGTCTTCCGACTCTCGTTTAGTAGTTGTAGAAAACTACACTGCATTAGGCCTACAAAATGGGTATCGGGTGGAGAGAGATGGTGTGTTACACTCCAAGGTGTTCCCCAGGTTGCCTTTCCTGAGCTTCGATCTTCCGGCTCTCGTTTAGTAGTTGTTGGAAACTACACTACATTAGGCCTACAAATTGGGTATGGGGTGTAGAGAGATGGTGTGTTCCACTCCAAGGTGTTCTCCAGGTTTCCTCGCCAATGCTTCGATCTTTATGCTCTCGTTTAGTAGTTGTTGGAAACTACGCTGCATTAGGCCTACAAATTGGGTATGGGGTGTAGAGAGATGGTGTGTTCCACTCCAAGGTGTTCTCCAGGTTGCCTTTCCTGAGCTTCGATCTTCCGGCTCTCGTTTAGTAGTTCTTGGAAACTACACTGCATTAGGCCTACAAATTGGGTATGGGGTGTAGAGAGATGGTGTGTTCCACTCCAAGGTGTTCTCCAGGTTGCCTTTCCTGAGCTTCGATCTTCCGGCTCTCGTTTAGTAGTTGTTGGAAACTACGCTGCATTAGGCCTACAAATTGGGTATGGGGTGTAGAGAGATGGTGTGTTCCACTCCAAGGTGTTCTCCAGTTTGCCTTTCCTGAGCTTCGATCTTCCGGCTCTCGTTTAGTAGTTCTTGGAAACTACACTGCATTAGGCCTACAAATTGGGTATGGGGTGTAGAGAGATGGTGTGTTCCACTCCAAGGTGTTCTCCAGGTTGCCTTTCCTGAGCTTCGATCTTCCGGCTCTCGTTTAGTAGTTGTTGGAAACTACGCTGCATTAGGCCTACAAATTGGGTATGGGGTGTAGAGAGATGTTGAGTTCCACTCCAAGGTGTTCCCCAGGTTTCCTCGCCAATGCTTCGATCTTCATGCTCTCGTTTAGTAGTTGTTGGAAACTACGCTGCATTAGGCCTACAAATTGGGTATGGGGTGTAGAGAGATGGTGTGTTCCACTCCAAGGTGTTCTCCAGGTTGCCTTTCCTGAGCTTCGATCTTCCGGCTCTCGTTTAGTAGTTGTTGGAAACTACGCTGCATTAGGCCTACAAATTGGGTATGGGGTGTAGAGAGATGGTGTGTTCCACTCCAAGGTGTTCTCCAGGTTGCCTTTCCTGAGCTTCGATCTTCCGGCTCTCGTTTAGTAGTTCTTGGAAACTACACTGCATTAGGCCTACAAATTGGGTATGGGGTGTAGAGAGATGGTGTGTTCCACTCCAAGGTGTTCTCCAGGTTGCCTTTCCTGAGCTTCGATCTTCCAGCTCTCGTTTAGTAGTTGTTGGAAACTACGCTGCATTAGGCCTGCAAATTGGGTATGGGGTGTAGAGAGATGGTGTGTTCCACTCCAAGGTGTTCCCCAGGTTTCCTCGCCAATGCTTCGATCTTCATGCTCTCGTTTAGTAGTTGTTGGAAACTACGCTGCATTAGGCCTACAAATTGGGTATGGGGTGTAGAGAGATGGTGTGTTCCACTCCAAGGTGTTCTCCAGGTTGCCTTTCCAGAGCTTCGATCTTCCGGCTCTCATTTAGTAGTTCTTGGAAACTACACTGCATTAGGCCTACAAATTGGGTATGGGGTGTAGAGAGATGGTGTGTTCCACTCCAAGGTGTTCTCCAGGTTGCCTTTCCTGAGCTTCGATCTTCCAGCTCTAGTTTAGTAGTTGTTGGAAACTACGCTGCATTAGGCCTACAAATTGGGTATGGGGTGTAGAGAGATGGTGTGTTCCACTCCAAGGTGTTCCCCAGGTTTCCTCGCCAACGCTTCGATCTTCATGCTCTCGTTTAGTAGTTGTTGGAAACTACGCTGCATTAGGCCTACAAATTGGGTATGGGGTGTAGAGAGATGGTGTGTTCCACTCCAAGGTGTTCTCCAGGTTGCCTTTCCTGAGCTTCGATCTTCCGGCTCTCGTTTAGTAGTTCTTGGAAACTACACTGCATTAGGCCTACAAATTGGGTATGGGGTGTAGAGAGATGGTGTGTTCCACTCCAAGGTGTTCTCCAGGTTGCCTTTCCTGAGCTTCGATCTTCCGGCTCTCGTTTAGTAGTTGTTGGAAACTACGCTGCATTAGGCCTACAAATTGGGTATGGGGTGTAGAGAGATGGTGTGTTCCACTCCAAGGTGTTCTCCAGGTTGCCTTTCCTGAGCTTCGATCTTCCGGCTCTCGTTTAGTAGTTGTTGGAAACTACACTGCATTAGGCCTACAAATTGGGTATGGGGTGTAGAGAGATGGTGTGTTCCACTCCAAGGTGTTCTCCAGGTTGCCTTTCCTGAGCTTCGATCTTCCAGCTCTCGTTTAGTAGTTGTTGGAAACTACGCTGCATTAGGCCTACAAATTGGGTATGGGGTGTAGAGAGATGGTGTGTTCCACTCCAAGGTGTTCCCCAGGTTTCCTCGCCAATGCTTCGATCTTCATGCTCTCGTTTAGTAGTTGTTGGAAAGTACGCTGCATTAGGCCTACAAATTGGGTATGGGGTGTAGAGAGATGGTGTGTTCCACTCCAAGGTGTTCTCCAGGTTGCCTTTCCTGAGCTTCGATCTTCCGGCTCTCGTTTAGTAGTTCTTGGAAACTACACTGCATTAGGCCTACAAATTGGGTATGGGGTGTAGAGAGATGGTGTGTTCCACTCCAAGGTGTTCTCCAGGTTGCCTTTCCTAAGCTTCGATCTTCCGGCTCTCGTTTAGTAGTTGTTGGAAACTACGCTGCATTAGGCCTACAAATTGGGTATGGGGTGTAGAGAGATGGTGTGTTCCACTCCAAGGTGTTCTCCAGGTTGCCTTTCCTGAGCTTCGATCTTCCGGCTCTCGTTTAGTAGTTCTTGGAAACTACACTGCATTAGGCCTACAAATTGGGTATGGGGTGTAGAGAGATGGTGTGTTCCACTCCAAGGTGTTCTCCAGGTTGCCTTTCCTGAGCTTCGATCTTTCCGGCTCTCGTTTAGTAGTTGTTGGAAACTACGCTGCATTAGGCCTACAAATTGGGTATGGGTTGTAGAGAGATGGTGTTTTCCACTCCAAGGTGTTCCCCAGGTTTCCTCGCCAATGCTTCGATCTTCATGCTCTCGTTTAGTAGTTGTTGGAAACTACGCTGCATTAGGCCTACAAATTGGGTATGGGGTGTAGAGAGATGGTGTGTTCCACTCCAAGGTGTTCTCCAGGTTGCCTTTCCTGAGCTTCGATCTTCCGGCTCTCGTTTAGTAGTTCTTGGAAACTACACTGCATTAGGCCTACAAATTGGGTATGGGGTGTAGAGAGATGGTGTGTTCCACTCCAAGGTGTTCTCCAGGTTGCCTTTCCTGAGCTTCGATCTTTCCGGCTCTCGTTTAGTAGTTGTTGGAAACTACGCTGCATTAGGCCTACAAATTGGGTATGGGGTGTAGAGAGATGGTGTTTTCCACTCCAAGGTGTTCCCCAGGTTTCCTCGCCAATGCTTCGATCTTCATGCTCTCGTTTAGTAGTTGTTGGAAACTACGCTGCATTAGGCCTACAAATTGGGTATGGGGTGTAGAGAGATGGTGTGTTCCACTCCAAGGTGTTCTCCAGGTTGCCTTTCCTGAGCTTCGATCTTCCGGCTCTCGTTTAGTAGTTCTTGGAAACTACACTGCATTAGGCCTACAAATTGGGTATGGGGTGTAGAGAGATGGTGTTTTCCACTCCAAGGTGTTCTCCAGGTTGCCTTTCCTGAGCTTCGATCTTCCGGCTCTCGTTTAGTAGTTGTTGGAAACTACGCTGCATTAGGCCTACAAATTGGGTATGGGGTGTAGAGAGATGGTGTGTTCCACTCCAAGGTGTTCTCCAGGTTGCCTTTCCTGAGCTTCGATCTTCCGGCTCTCGTTTAGTAGTTGTTGGAAACTACGCTGCATTAGGCCTACAAATTGGGTATGGGGTGTAGAGAGATGGTGTGTTCCACTCCAAGGTGTTCTCCAGGTTGCCTTTCCTGAGCTTCAATCTTCCGGCTCTCGTTTAGTAGTTGTTGGAAACTACACTGCATTAGGCCTACAAATTGGATATGGGGTGTAGAGAGATGGTGTGTTCCACTCCAAGGTGTTCTCCAGGTTGCCTTTCCTGAGCTTCGATCTTCCGGCTCTCGTTTAGTAGTTCTTGGAAACTACACTGCACTAGGCCTACAAATTGGGTATGGGGTGTAGAGAGATGGTGTGTTCCACTCCAAGGTGTTCTCCAGGTTGCCTTTCCTGAGCTTCGATCTTCCGGCTCTCGTTTAGTAGTTCTTGGAAACTACACTGCACTAGGCCTACAAATTGGGTATGGGGTGTAGAGAGATGGTGTGTTCCACTCCAAGGTGTTCTCCAGGTTGCCTTTCCTGAACTTCTATCTTCAGGCTCTCATTAAATTGTGGTTAAACGGAACAACTGCATTTGGCGTAGTAGTTGGTTTGGGGCCTACTATCGGTGTCTGCCACTCCTTGCTGTTCTCCTGGTTTCCTGTCCTGAAATTCCGTTTTCAGGTGCTCGTTAAGTAGTTGTTAATGTTAGACTGCATTTGGCCTACTAGTTGGGTTGGGGCCTACTATCGGTGTCTGCCACTCCTTGCTGTTCTCCTCCACTGAACAAAGCTGTGCCGCCTGTTTACTACGGTTGCCAATTTTGAACTGCATTTCGACTACTTACTGATTTGGGCCTACTCTCTGTGTCAGCCTCTCATTCCAGTTGTCCTCCACTGCAATGCCCCCTGGTTATTCCTGTGTTACCAATTTTGAACTGCATTTAGCCAACTTTATTCTTTGGGCCTATATCTGTGTTTCCTCCTCATTCTGCCCATTGCCCAGCCAGTGATAGATGAGTCTGCTGGTACATTGACCCATAACGCAACATTCCCCGTGCACGCTACACAACAACATTGTGACCCTGCTGAAAGTCAGGTTGCTCTTCCCGCATACCATACCACCTTACACGGGGACAAAGAGGAAGGTGCAGATGAAAGTGCAGGTTCCTTCATCAGGTGGGGGGAGGAATACTAGTTGGCGACGTCACTGGCACAGGGCCTCTCATAGTACGCAAAAGTGTTGCTGCCGGTGGGAGGCGCCCCCGCCGTGCAAACACACCGCTGTACTTTGAGGGGCCCTGTGCCAGTGCCAATGCCAACGAGTGGGCCCCCCCTGCTTGCTCAGGTTCACAGCACTTGCAAAGTTGAAATACTTACCTCTCCCTGCTCCACTGCCGTGATGTGGTCCAGATTTCCTGGGCCCACTAAATACTTGAACCAGCCCTACCCACCACAACTTTAGCCAAATGACCCCCAATTTCAAATGCCTTACAATTATTATAAGGTAAATTATGCTTGACAAGCTTCATTAAGAAGAATGGATGGTTTTGACATTAAAATGGGCACTCTAGGTGTTTTCCTGGCCCCCACTCACTGCCGACTATGCTGCCCCATTGACTTGCATTGGGTTTCGTGTTTCGGTCGATCCCGACTTTACGTCATAATCGGCCGATTTCACTCGACCCGACTTTTGAGATAGTCGGGTTTCGCGAAACCCGGCTCGACTCTAAAAAGGTCAAGGTCGCTCAACTCTAATATACAGTAATGGCCAAAAGTGTTGACACCCCTGCAATTCTGTCAGATAATACTCAGTTTCTTCCTGAAAATGATGGCAGAGACAAATTATTTGGTATTATTATCTTCATTTAATTTGTCTTAAATGAAAAAACACAAAAGAGAATGAAGCAAAAAGCAAAACATTGATCATTTCACACAAAACTCCAAAAATGGGCCAGACAAAAGTATTGGCACCCTCAGCCTAATACTTGGTTGCACAACCTTTAGCCAAAATAACTGCGACCAACTGCTCACGGTAACCATCAATGAGTTTCTTACAATGCTCTGCTGGAATTTTAGACCATTATTCTTTGGCAAACTGCTCCAGGTCCCTGATATTTGAAGGGTGCCTTCTCCAAACTGCCATTTTTAGATCTCTCCACAGGTGTTCTATGGGATTCGGGTCTGGACTCATTGCTGGCCACCTTAGAAGTCTCCAGAGCTTTCTCTCAAACCATTTTCTAGTGCGTTTTGAAGTGTGTTTTGGGTCATTGTCCTGCTGGAAGACCCATGACCTCTGAGGGAGACCCAGCTTTCTCACACTGGGCCCTACATTATGCTGCAAAATTTGTTGGTAGTCTTCAGACTTCACTCTAAACAGCAAAAGCACAAAAAGAGGATTCAGAGATCCTCCAAAAATTTGAAAAAACAGCAAAAACATGGCAGAGGTTCTTACCTGCCCAGGCCTCCAAACAAATGCACTAACAGGATGCAGTGGACCCATGTGGTAAAATAGAAACACAGGTGCAGCATAACCGATGACGCAGCCACTCACCAGCTACCAAACTAATGGAGGGGGTGGCTGCTTGGCACATTGCCGCACATAAAAACTTGTATGTGGCGCTGTTCACACAATGGAGATGCACAGCATCCAGGCAGGCCTAGTAGTGACACCCTTCTATTAGATCAAGCGGGCCTGCCCAGCGCTATCCAAATGCACCCCATGTGCACAGACACCACAGTTTACAAGCAGAAAATGGGCCCAACTGCACCCAGTCTTCAGACTTCATAATCCCATGCACACGGTCAAGCAGTCCAGTGCCAGAGGCAGCAAAGCAACCCCAAAACATCAGGGAACCTCCGCCATGTTTGACTGTAGGGACCATGTTCTTTGCTTTGAATGCCTCTTTTTTTTCTCCTGTAAACTCTATGTTGATGCATTTGTCCAAAAAGCTCTACTTTTGTCTCATCTGACCAGAGAACTTTCTTCCAAAACATTTTAGGCTTTTTCAGGTAAGTTTTGGCAAACTCCAGCCTGGCTTTTTTATATGTTGGGGTAAGAAGTTGGGTCTTCCTGGGTCTCCTACCATACAGTCCCTTTTCATTCAGACGCCGATGGATAGTACGGGTTGACACTGTTGTACCCTCTGGTCCATTTTTCTTTTCCGTCCACGTCTAGGGAGGTTAGCCACAGTGCCATGGGCTTTAAACTTCTTGATGACACTGCGCACGGTAGACACAGAAACATTCAGGTCTTTGGAGATGGACTTGTATCTTTGAGATTGCTCATGCTTCCTTACAATTTGGTTTCTCAAGTCCTCAGACAGTTCTTTGGTCTTCTTTCTTTTCTTCATGCTCAATGTGGTACACACAAGGACACAGGACAGAGGTTGAGTTAACTTTAATCCATGTCAACTGGCTGTAAGTGTGATTTAGTTATTGCCAACACCTATTAGGTGCCACAGGTAAGTTACAGGTGCTGTTAATTACACAAATTAGAGAAGCATCACATGATTTTTCGAAAGGTGCCAATACTTTTGTCCCCCCCTTTTTTATGTTTGGTGTGGAATTATATCCAATTTGGCTTTAGGACAATTCTTTTTGTGTTTTTTCATTTAAGACAAATTAAATGAAGATAACAATACCAAATAATTTGTGTTTGCAATCATATTCAGGAAGAAAATGAGTATTATCTGACAGAATTGCAGGGGTGTCAATACTTTTGGCCATGACTGTATGTGCCCAATTATATGTAACAGACAATAAATGCCCCCTGAGGAAGCGAGACTACTTGTACGCGAAACGCGCATCAGGGTTTATGGCCGAGGTCCAGGCGGGATTTAAGTATGCAAATTGGTAATTACTCCCCTTGTTTTCTTATACTAATATAGGAATGACATACACGCTGAACAATTTAGCTATGGTGCTGTGACCTAAATAGAACGTGTGCATTTATTGCCTGTTACTTATAATTGGGCACATATATCTGTCACAAGGCTAATAATAACAGTTTTACCACCTGTGTTTGCCTTCCTTTTCCCTGGTCTTTTCTTCGGTCATTTATCACATCTATGGATTTTTTCACCTATTTGTGTATATGAAACCCATGTAATTAGTATTTGTCACATATGTTATTTATTTCTAATAAAACTTTATTGTTTGGTAGTTTTTGACTCCATTTCTTCATTATGTATCGATATATGAGTCACCATTCACATGGGTATATGTTACTTTTTTTTACTGGTACCCTTTTAGATCTATAGAAATGCTGTCTGAGGAGCCCCACACTTGCAGTCTAGTTATGGAGTCAGAATAAATTATCTTCTTGACACCACTTATTTTAAAATTGAACATATATATTTGAATAAATGTATTGTTTTTTCTATGTATATTTGCCATGATAAAGGTTGAGGTTTTATTTTTGTGATAAAGTGTAAATGTTGTTTAAGGCAACTTATCAGTATAAGCAGTTCTGAATGTGTATGAGGAATAAGACTAGGAATATTCCTGGCCTATTTATGGCTTGAAATTCCTTCCCTGTAACATATATTTATAACTATTGGTTTTCACTGAGCTAAACTTCAGATAGAAAGTAGAGTAAATGTTGTATCATCCCGCAAAATGATTTATGAAAAATTACGACGATCACACTTTAAATGGTAAAAGACGCTGCCAGAAGCCATCACTAGAAGGTTACAAGCTTCAACATTAAAGGGAATCTGTCACATCATTTTGGCCCAATAAACTGTGGCCACCACCATCAGGGGCTTATTTACAGCATTCTGTAATGCTGTAGATAAGCCCCCGATGTTACCTGAAAGATAAGAAAAGCAAGTTAGATTATGCTCACCCAGGGTTGGTCCTGGTTCGGATTGGGTCTCATGGGCATCGCAGGTCCAGGTCCGGCACCTCCCATCTTCATACGATGTTGTCATCCTCCTTTCTTCTGTTGCGGCTTTTGCGCATACTGATTTGCCCTTTTGAGGGCAGCGTAAAGTACTGCAGTGCACAGGCACTCGGCCTCTCTGACCTTTCCCAGCACCTATGCCCTGCAGTACGTTGCTCAGCCCTCAACAGGGCAGATAAACTACGCCTGCGCAGGAGCCGCGACAGGAAGCAAGGAAGAGGACGTCATCACATGAAGCTGGGAGGCGCCGGACCCGGACCACGATGTGTTATGATCCGGTGGCTTGGACAAATAATGGACCTGATTGTTACTGATAATAAGGACGAGCTCTGGGACGTGGGAACTCTGCTGACCGCAATCCCTAAACCAATCAAAACACACTAGAAATAGCCGTGGATTGCGCCTAACGCTCCCTATGCAACTCGGCACAGCCTAAGAAACTAGCTAGCCCTGAAGATAGAAAAATAAAGCCTACCTTGCCTCAGAGAAATTCCCCAAAGGAAAAGGCAGCCCCCCACATATAATGACTGTGAGCAAAGACGAAAATACAAACAAAGAGATGAAATAGATTTAGCAAAGTGAGGCCCGACTTACTGAACAGACCGAGGATAGAAAAGGTTACTTTGCGGTCAGCACAAAAACCTACAAAAGACCACACAGAGAGTGCAGGGAAAAATACCTTCCGCACCGACTCACGGTGCGGGAGGCGCCCCTCTGCGTCCCAGAGCTTCCAGCAAGCAAGGCAATATTGACAAAAGCAAGCTGGACAGAAAAAATAGCAAACAAGCAAAATAGCACAGAGGAACTTAGCTTCTGCTGGAGCAACAGGAACTCAGAATGATCCAGGAGCGAACTAGAGCCATAGTACAACATTGACAGCTGGGATGGGGCAAAGATCCAAGTGGAGTTAAATAGAGCAGCCCACTAACGAATTAGCCTCGTCACCTGTGGAAGGAAACTCAGAAACACCCACAGGCACCAGAGAAAGTCCATGAACAGAACCAGCCGAAGTACCATTCATGACCACAGGAGGGAGCCTGACAACAGAATTCACAACAGTACCCCCCCCTTGAGGAGGGGTCACCGAACCCTCACGAGAGCCCCCAGGCTGACCAGGATGAGCCAAATGAAAGGCACGAACCAGATCGGCCGCATGAACATCAGAGGCAAAAACCCAGGAATTATCTTCCTGACCATAACCCTTCCACTTGACCAAGTACTGGAGTTTCCGTCTCGAAATACGAGAATCCAAAATCTTCTCCACCACATAATCCAACTCCCCATCAACCAACACCGGAGCAGGAGGGTCAACGGATAGAACCACAGGTGCCACGTATCTCCGCAATAACGACCTATGGAACACATTATGGATGGCAAAAGAATCTGGAAGGGCCAAATGAAATGACACAGAATTGATAACCTCAGAAATTTTATACGGACCAATGAAACGAGGCTTAAACTTAGGAGAGGAAACCTTCATAGGAACATAACGAGACGACAACCAAACTAAATCCCCAACACGAAGTCGGGGACCCACACAGCGCCGGCGGTTAGCGAAACGTTGAGCCTTCTCCTGGGACAATGTCAAATTGTCCACCACATGAGTCCAAATCAGCTGCAACCTATCCACCACAGTATCTACACCAGGACAGTCCGAAGACTCAACCTGCCCTGAAGAGAAACGAGGATGGAAACCAGAATTGCAGAAAAACGGCGAAACCAAAGTAGCCGAGCTGGCCCGATTATTAAGGGCAAACTCAGCCAACGGCAAAAAGGACACCCAATCATCCTGATCAGCAGAAACAAAGCATCTCAGATATGTTTCCAACGTTTGATTAGTTCATTCGGTTTGGCCATTTGTCTGAGGATGGAAAGCCGAGGAAAAAGACAAATCAATGCCCATCCTAGCACAAAAGGATCGCCAAAACCTCGAAACAAACTGGTAACCTCTGTCGGAAACTATGTTCTCCGGGATGCCATGTAAACGAACCACATGCTGGAAAAACAATGGCACCAAATCAGAGGAGGAAGGCAATTTAGACAAGGGTACCAAATGGACCATCTTAGAAAAGCGATCACAAACCACCCAAATGACTGACATCTTTTGAGAGACGGGGAGATCCGAAATAAAATCCATAGAAATATGCGTCCAGGGCCTCTTCGGGACCGGCAAGGGCAAAAGCAACCCACTAGCACGAGAACAGCAGGGCTTAGCCCGAGCACAAGTCCCACAGGACTGCACAAAAGAACGCACATCCCGTGACAAAGAAGGCCACCAAAAGGATCTAGCCACCAAATCTCTGGTACCAAAGATTCCAGGATGCCCAGCCAACACCGAACAATGAAGCTCAGAGATAACTCTACTAGTCCATTTATCAGGGACAAACAGTTTCTCTGCTGGGCAACGGTCAGGTCTATCAGCCTGAAATTTTTGCAGCACCCGCCGCAAATCAGGGGAGATGGCAGACAAAATTATCCCCTTTTTGAGAATACCTGCCGGCTCAGAAATACCCGGAGAGTCAGGCACAAAACTCCTTGACAGGGCATCAGCCTTCACATTCTTAGAGCCCAGAAGGTACGAAACCACAAAATCAAAACGGGAGAAAAACAACGCCCATCGAGCCTGTCTCGGATTCAACCATTTGGCAGACTCAAGATAAGTCAAATTTTTGTGATCTGTCAAGACCACCACGCGATGCTTGGCTCCTTCAAGCCAATGTCGCCACTCCTCGAATGCCCACTTCATGGCCAACAATTCACGATTACCAACATCATAATTGCGCTCAGCAGGCGAAAACTTTCTAGAAAAGAAAGCACATGGCTTCATCACCGAGCCATCAGAACTTCTTTGCGACAAAACAGCCCCTGCCCCAATCTTAGAGGCATCAACCTCAACCTGAAACGGGAGCGAAACATCTGGCTGGCACAACACAGGGGCAGAAGAAAAACGATGCTTCAATTCCTGAAAAGCATCCACGGCCGCAGAAGACCAATTGACCACATCAGCACCCTTCTTGGTCAAATCAGTCAACGGTTTAGCAACACTAGAAAAATTAGCGATGAAGCGACGATAAAAATTAGCAAAGCCCAGGAACTTTTGCAGGCTCTTCACAGATGTCAGCTGAGTCCAGTCATGAATGGCCTGGACTCTAACAGGGTCCATCTCGACAGTAGAAGGGGAAAAAATGAACCCCAAAAATGAAACCTTCTGAACTCCAAAGAGACACTTTGACCCCTTCACAAACAAGGAATTAGCACGAAGGACCTGGAACACCATTCTGACCTGCTTCACATGAGACTCCCAATCATCACCCGAAAAGACCAAAATATCATCCAAATACACAATCAGGAATTTATCCAGGTACTCTCGGAAGATGTCATGCATAAAAGACTGAAATACTGATGGAGCATTGGAAAGCCTGAATGGCATCACCAGGTACTCAAAATGGCCCTCGGGCGTATTAAATGCTGTTTTCCATTAATCGCCCCGTTTAATACGCACAAGATTATACGACCCCCGAAGGTCTATCTTGGTAAACCAACTAGCCCCTTTAATACGAGCAAACAAGTCGGACAGCAACGGCAAAGGATACTGAAATTTGACTGTAATTTTATTAAGAAGGCGGTAATCAATACAAGGTCTCAAAGAACCATCCTTCTTGGCCACAAAAAAGAACCCTGCTCCCAACGGTGATGATGATGGGCAAATATGGCCTTTCTCCAAGGATTCCTTTATATAACTCCGCATAGCGGCGTGTTCTGGCACAGATAAATTGAACAATCGGCCCTTAGGAAACTTACTACCAGGAATCAAATTAATTGCACAATCGCAATTCCTATGAGGAGGTAGGGCACTGGCTTTGGGCTCATCAAATACATCCTGATAATCCGACAAAAACTCCGGAACTTCAGAAGGAGTAGAAGACGAAATTGACAAAAATGGAACATCACCATGTACCCCCTGGCAACCCCAGCTGGACACAGACATAGATTTCCAGTCCAATACTGGATTATGGACCTGTAGCCATGGTAACCCCAAAACGACCACATCATGCAGATTATGTAACACCAAAAAACGGATACCCTCCTGATGTGCAGGAGCCATGCACATGGTCAATTGGGTCCAGTACTGAGGCTTATTCTTGGCCAAAGGCGTAGCATCAATTCCTCTCAATGGAATAGGATGCTGCAAGGGCTCCAAGAAAAAACCACAGCGCCTAGCATACTCCAAGTCCATCAAATTCAGGGCAGCGCCTGAATCCACAAATGCCATTACAGAATAGGATGACAAAGAGCAAATTAGAGTAACGGACAAAAGAAATTTAGACTGTACCATACCAATGGTGGCAGACTTAGCGAACCGCTTAGTGCGCTTAGGACAATCGGAGATAGCATGAGTGGAGTCACCACAGTAAAAACACAGCCCATTCTGACGTCTGTGTTCCTGCCGTTCAGCTCTGGTCAAAGTCCTATCACACTGCATAGGCTCAGGCCCATGCTCAGATAGTACCGCCAAATGGTGCACAGTTTTACGCTCACGCAAACGCCGATCGATCTGAATAGCCAAAGACATAGACTCATTCAGACCAGCAGGCATGGGAAATCCCACCATGACATCTTTAAGGGCTTCAGAGAGACCCTTTCTGAAGATTGCTGCCAGGGCACATTCATTCCACTGAGTGAGCACAGACCACTTTCTAAACTTCTAACAATATATCTCTGCTTCATCCTGACCCAGACATAGAGCCAGCAAGATTTTCTCTGCCTGATCCACTGAATTAGGTTCGTCATAAAGCAATCCGAGCGCCAGGAAAAACGCATCTACATCACGCAATGCCGGGTCTCCTGGCGCAAGGGAAAATGCCCAGTCTTGAGGGTCGCCACGTAATAAGGAAATAATGATCCTTACCTGCTGAACAGGATCACCTGAGGAGCGAGGTTTCAAAGCTAGAAACAATTTACAATTATTTTTGAAATTCAAGAACTTAGATCTATCACCAAAAAATAAATCAGGAATTGGAATCCTAGGCTCTGACATCGGATTCTGAACCACAAAATCTTGAATGTTTTGTACCCTTCCAGTGAGATTATCCATACAAGAGGACAGACCTTGAATGTCCATATCTACACCTGTGTTCTGAACCACCCAGAGGTAAAGGGGAAAAGTGAGACAGAACACGCTGCAAAGAAAAAAAAATGGTCTCAGAGCTTCACTTATCCCTCTATTGAGACGCATCAATACTTTTGGCCAGCTGTACTGTTATGATCCGGTGGTTTGGACAAGTAATGGACCTGATTGTTACTGATAATAAGGACGAGCTCTGGGACGTGGGAACTCTGCTGACCGCAATCCCTAAACCTATCAAAACACACTAGAAATAGCCGTGGATTGCGCCTAACGCTCCCTATGCAACTCGGCACAGCCTAAGAAACTAGCTAGCCCTGAAGATAGAAAAATAAAGTACAGCTTGCCTCAGAGAAATTCCCCAAAGGAAAAGACAGCCCCCCACACATAATGACTGTGAGTAAAGACGAAAATACAAACACAGAGATGAAATAGATTTAGCAAAGTGAGGCCCGACTTACTGAACAGACCGAGGATAGAAAAGGTTACTTTGCGGTCAGCACAAAAACCTACAAAAGACCACGCAGAGAGTGCAGGGAAAAATACCTTCCGCACCGACTCACGGTGCGGGAGGCGCCCCTCTGCGTCCCAGAGCTTCCAGCAAGCAAGGCAATATTGACAAAAGCAAGCTGGACAGAAAAAATAGCAAACAAGCAAAATAGCACAGAGGAACTTAGCTTCTGCTGGAGCAACAGGAACTCAGAATGATCCAGGAGCGAACTAGAGCCATAGTACAACATTGACAGCTGGCATGGGGCAAAGATCTAAGTGGAGTTAAATAGAGCAGCCCACTAACGAATTAGCCTCGTCACCTGTGGGAGGAAACTCAGAAACACCCACAGGCACCAGAGAAAGTCCATGAACAGAACCAGCCGAAGTACCATTCATGACCACAGGAGGGAGCCTGACAACAGAATTCACAACAGCGATGCCCATCGGACCGGACTGCACCGGACCACTCACCGGGTGAATATAATCTGACTTATTTTTCTTATCTTTCAGGTTACATCGGGGGCTTATCTACAACATTACACAATGCTGTAGATAAGCCCTTGATGGCGGTGGCCGCAGTTTATGGGGCCAAAATGAGTTGACAGATTCCCTTTAAACTCAACAAAATACAGAATGGTGTGCACTAGATCTCCCCCTTGTGGTGGCTGTAGACACATCAAATATTTATTGACATGATAAAAAATGTAGACATTCCCATTAGTTTTGGAAATAATTTACTGCCCACCAATAAGTCCCTTTTTACTGTGCTTCCATGTAGAGCTTTGGAAATAATGTTTATTTCAGAAACTTGGAGTAAAATCTCCAAAAGTAGCCAGGTACTTTACCTTTGTTAGCTCATTATTAGTTCTTATTTGATAGCTGGCAATGTTAAATAAAATCTCCAACATCTAGTAAAGTAAACCACTGCAAAGGTAATCGGTTTTTGACAACTATGAGAGACAATTACCTTTCACAACTGGTTCAGGACCCAACAAGAAAGGGGGCACTGCTAGACCTAATATTAACCAACAGGCCAGACCGCATATCAAATATAAGGGTTGGGGGTCACTTGGGAAATAGCGATCACAAAATAATAAGTTTCATGTATCCTTTAAAAAGATGTGTAGTAGAGGGGTTACAAGGACACTAAACTTCAGGAGGGCAAATTTCCAACGGATGAGAGAGGATCTTGGTGCAATTAACTGGGACGATGTCCTGAGACACAAAAATACACAAAGAAAATGGGAGACGTTTATTAGCATCCTGGCCAGGACCTGTGCACAGTATATACCGTATGGGAATAAACATACTAGAAATAGGAGGAAACCAATATGGCTAAATAGAGCTGTAAGGGGCGCAATAAGTGACAAAAAGAAAGCATTTAGAGAATTAAAGGAAGTAGGTAGTGAGGAGGCATTAAATAAATACAGAAAATTAAATAAATTCTGTAAAAAGCAAATCAAGGCAGCAAAAATTGAGACAGAGAGACTCATTGCCAGAGAGAGTAAAAATAATCCTAAAATATTCTTTAACTACATAAATAGTAAGAAACTAAAAAATGATAGTGTTTGCCCCCTTAAAAATAGTCTGGGTGAAATGGTGGATGAGGATGAGGAAAAGGCCAATATGCTAAATGACTTTTTTTCATCAGTATTTACACAAGAAAATCCCATGGCAGACAAAATGACTAGTGATAAAAATTCCCAATTAAATGTCACCTACTTAAGCCAGCAGGAAGTGCGGCGGCGTCTACAAATCACTAAAATTGACAAATCTCCGGGCCCGGATGGGATACACCCTCGACTACTGCAGGAATTAAGTACAGTCATTGATAGACCATTATTTTTAATCTTTAAAGACTCCATAATAACAGGGTCTGTGCCACAGGACTGGCGTATAGCAAATGTGGTGCCAATATTCAAAAAGGGAACAAAAACTGAACTCGGAAATTATAGGCCAGTAAGCTTAACCTCTACTGTGGGTAAAATCCTGGAGGGCATTCTAAGGGACGCTATACTGGGGTATCTGAAGAGGAATAACCTCATGACCCAGTATCAGCACGGGTTTACTAGGGACCGTTCATGTCAGACTAATTTGATCAGTTTCTATGAAGAGGTAAGTTCCGGATTGGACCAAGGGAACCCAGTGGATGTAGTGTATATGGACTTTTCAAAAGCTTTTGATACGGTGCCACACAAAAGGTTGATACATAAAATGAGAATAATGGGGATAGGGGAAAATATGTGCAAGTGGGTTGAGAGCTGGCTCAGGGATAGGAAACAAAGGGTGGTTATTAATGGAGCACACTCGGACTGGGTAGCGGTTAGCAGTGGGGTACCACAGGGGTCAGTATTGGGCCCTCTTCTTATTAACATATTTATTAATGACCTTGTAGGGGGCATTCAGAGTAGAATTTCAATATTTGCAGATGACACTAAACTCTGCAGGGTAATCAATACAGAGGAGGACAATTCTATATTACAGGATGATTTATGTAAACTAGAAGCTTGGGCTGATAAATGGCAAATGAGCTTTAATGGGGATAAATGTAAGGTCATGCACTTGGGTAGAAGTAATAAGATGTATAATTATGTGCTTAATTCTAAAACTCTGGGCAAAACCGTCAATGAAAAAGACCTGGGTGTATGGGTGGATGACAAACTCATGTTCAGTGGCCAGTGTCAGGCAACTGCTACAAAGGCAAATAAAATAATGGAATGCATTAAAAGAGGCATAGATGCTCATGAGGAGAATATAATTTTACCTTTATACAAGTCACTAGTTCGACCACACTTAGAATACTGTGCAAAGTTCTGGTCTCCGGTGTTTAAGAAAGACATAGCTGAACTGGAGCGGGTGCAGAGAAGAGCGACCAAGGTTATTAGAGGACTGGGGGGTCTGCAATACCAAGATAGGTTATTACACTTGGGGCTATTTAGTTTGGAAAAACGAAGACTAAGGGGTGATCTTATTTTAATGTATAAATATATGCGGGGACAGTACAAAGACCTTTCTGATGATCTTTTTAATCATAGACCTGAAACAGGGACAAGGGGGCATCCTCTGCGTTTGGAGGAAAAAATGTTTAAGCATAATAACAGACGCGGATTCTTTACTGTAAGAGCAGTGAGACTATGGAACTCTCTGCCGTATGATGTTGTAATGAGTGATTCATTACTTAAATTTAAGAGGGGACTGGATACCTTTCTGGAAAAGTATAATGTTACAGGGTATATACACTAGATTCCTTGATAGGGCGTTGATCCAGGGAACTAGTCTGATTGCCGTATGTGGAGTCGGGAAGGAATTTTTTTCCCCAATGTGGAGCTTACTCTTTGCCACATGGGTTTTTTTTGCCTTCCTCTGGATCAACATGTTAGGGCATGTTAGGTTAGGCTATGGGTTGAACTAGATGGACATATAGTCTTCCTTCAACCTTAATAACTATGTAACTATGTAACTAAGATTACCCAGTAATAAGTATAAGATGGTAGAAAATCATGAAATATTTTAAGTGGTATTGGGACTTAAACTGGTTCCATTAGAGAGCTCAGCCAGCATCTGGTCATCTCCCAGTAACCCTACACCTGGAGTGCCTGATTGCAATCACTCCTACCAAAAAGGGTTAGAGCATTTTCCAGCATTCTTCCTCTCTAACTACTGTAAAAAGCGGAAGCCATAACATATACATTTATGCATCCCTCCTTAAAGAGCTAAACCAACAAGGATCTTAGTGTTTTTTCCTCCAAACACAGCTGGTTCTGCTTTTCGAGCTCTTATTGAAACATATTTACAAATGCCTCTCTGGCATCTGGGCTGTTTATATTGCAGTGTTGTGCTTTGAATTAGCCCCTCCAAATTACATCTTCAAAGACTTCCAAGTTCAACAGCAGTGCTTACTTCTTTCCTTGGCTATGTTACCTCTCCATTATTGCCTCAGCAAAATCTAATATATAATCCATCATCTGTTTCTTCTAGGGAATCCCAGCCTGCTGTATCTAATCTATCTCAATATAACAGTGTGCCAGATCTATTTGGTTGTGATAGGGTGAACAGTAAGAAAAACCCTTCCATTTAATAACATTAGCTCTACACCACATGAATTTCCCTTGCCGAAATCAAAGTCTGTGACCCAACCGCATCCTCTAATAGTGGTTATCACATTACTGGAGGACATACTAGCACGAGACGCCAAAAGTGTGATGGTGGCAAGACTGTTTTTTCTTCCTGGAAGCAGTTTGCACAAGTCAGAGGAGTTTGAGACACAATCAAAATCCAGTTAACGATATCTATTGTCGAAAGGTAATGAGCTAATTGTGCTATCCGGAGTTGAAGACCCTTTAGAAAAAACACTAGCTGAGTATTTATGTGCAATGTTGATAGGCTGGCGGTGTGAGAGCCCAAAGGGTTAATTGGAGTTCAGATCTTTACGATAGGCTAAGGCGGTGAGCGAGACAGGCAGCCGGTCTGGGTTAAGCAGCAGCTCTTGACGAATAGCTAATACTAAGAGAAATGCGATCCCAATCAGGTAGAATTAAAGGAAACAATTGCATGCCAAAAAGCCGTATTGAAGAAAAAACTGCACAGGAGTATGAACTATCCCTCGTAATGTAATTCTGCTTCAGAATATTTACATTATGGATTGCAAATGGAAAATCTAAAATGCATCGGTCATGCAAGTGATGTATAGGTTTGCGCGGGAACTAATTTAGGAATTGTTAACTATAAATAGTGTAAAAAAGAAAAGAACATTTAGGTTATTTAAGGTTGAGCTCACAGAAATGACATACAGTGTGCCCATAGACCATCACTAGATGGTATACCAACATGGGTCCTTATTGTATAAATTTAGCCAGTAAAGCTTTACCTCAATATTGAAAACGTATACAAAAGGAATTTCCCAATACCCAATAATATAGGCTGAAACGCAATAAATGCAGACAGTTGGTCAAAGTACAGGCAACAAACCAATGAGAAGGGCATATTGTAGTCCCAAATAATTTTATTCTTTAAAAATGCATACAAATAAATGAATAAATAGATAAATAAATAAGCGCTAGATACTTAAAAAGTAAGGTGCTGCTATAAAATACGGGGACAAATGTAGTAAGTGAACTAACTAGCCAAGTGTGAGCCAAACCATTGTAAGAGAGGACACTGAATGCCTTGTAAATAAGAGGGGATAGATATACAGCTCTGGCAAAAATTAAGAGACCACTGCAAAATGTTCAGTTTGTCTGATTTTTCTCTTTATAGGTATATTTTTAAGTAAAATGTAAATTGTTCTTTTATTCTATAAACTACTGACAACATGTCTCCAAATTTCCAAGCAATACATGTTGTATTAATTTACTCAAAATGAGAAATGGTCAAAATAACAATTAAATGCATTGCTTGCAGATGTCAAATAATGCAAAAAAAACAAGTTCATAATCATTTAGAAACAACAGTACTAATGTTTTAACTCAGGAAGAGCTCAGATCAATATTTTGTGGAATAATCATGATTTTTAATCACAGCTTTCATGCGTCATGGTCATGGCATGCTTTCCACCAGTCTTTCACACTGCTTTTGGGTGACCTTATGCCACTCCTGGTACACAATATTAAGCAGTTCTTCTTTGTTTGATGGCTTGTGACTATCCATCTTCCTCTTGATTACATTCCAGAGGTTTTCAATGGGGCTCAGGTCTGGAGATTGGCTGGCCATGACAGGGATTTTATGTGGTGGTCCTTCATACACACCTATATTGACCTAGCTGTGTGGCATTGTCCTGCTGTAAAAACTAGTTCTCAGAGTTGGGGAACATTGCCTGAGTAGAAGTAATCAACTGTTTTTCCAGGATAACCTTGTATGTGGCTTGATTCATATGTCCTTCACAAAGATTAACCTGCCCAATTCCAGCCTTGCTGAAGCATCCCCAGATCATCATCCACCAAATTACACAGTGGGTGCAACACACTGTGACTTGTACAGCTCTCCAGGTCTCCGTCTAACAATTAGATGACCAGGTGTTAGGTGTCGAGTTCCCGCCTCTGCACAGGGGGAATCTCGAACCATCTCCGCTGCGGTCTCCCATTCTTCTCCAGCCGCAGTGGAGTCTGCTCAGCGGAGAAGTCGGTCCCAGCATCTTGCTCAGTCTCACTCTGCGCATAGGGTTACTGCTACTTTTCCAGCTTCTGCCATTGAAGCCAGTGCTGGGCAGCGGCAAGCAGATGCTTTGGGGACTAAGTCCTGCTATTCCCCTTCTGAGCATGCCCAGGGAAAGATCTCCTGTTGGAGATCCAGGGTCACATGCTCAGATACTGCAGCAGATCCCATTGGTCATCCAGGAAGGTCCTGAAGGTGCTCAACTTCTGTGGCAGCCTCCCATTGGTCCTTCTGGGAAGGTCCTGTACATGCTGCAGCTATATAAGGTTCACATGACCGCACGGCCATGCGCTAGTGTAAATTTGTAAACGTGTGTGTGTTGATGTGTGAAAGTCGTTCATTAATTATCCCCTCCCTTGTGTATGACTGCTCGCATAAGGTGGATGATTGCTATCTAGCACCCGACTTAGCACCAGTACGTAAAACACAAAACAGCGTCTATTGCTGTGACCACCAGTGCGGCGCTGTGCGCTTTCACAGCGCTTTCTTGACCCAAGCCTGGGTGGTTAGTGGCGTCCGCCAGTGCGGCACCGCACGCACTCTTGTGCATCTTTATTATTATTTCTGTCACTCTGACACCCCAGTTGCGGTGTCGCAGGTCTATATGAACTCAATTCCTGTGTTTTTGGATTGAGTTCTGAGACTCCTTGCTTGCGCTCTTGGTGCGGTACCTGTTATGATCAGGTGACCTTGGAGCAGCATGAAAACTTTCACTGGAGTAGGTGGTAACTATACTGACCGCAAACCCTGATCTTATTACCGCAACTAGAAGTAGCCGTGGGGTGTGCCTAACAAAACCTAGACACCTCGACACAGCCGGAGGACTAAATACCCCTATAGATGGAAATAGGAATTTCTACCTTGCCTCAGAGCAGAACCCCAAAGGATAGGCAGCCCCCCACAAATATTGACTGTGAGTAGTAGTGGAAAAGACACACGTAGGCAGGAAACAGGATTTAGCAAATGAGGCACACACTAGCTAAATAGGAAAGGATAGGACAGGATACTAAGCGACCAGTATTAAAAATCCTTCCAAAAAATCCACAGCAGAAAATACAAAAACTCCACCATCCAATTAAAGATGTGGAGCGTATATCTGCATCTCCAGAGAATCCAACAAGACTGATAAAACACTGACACAGTCTAAGCTGGACAAGAGAAAAACAAATGAATAGCACAGAATATAAGCACACTGCATGTGTGCCACAGAAACAAAAACCAGACACTTATCTTTGCTGAATTGATAGCTGAGCAGGAGAAGCCAGAAAGAGATCCAACACTTCAGAAGAAACATTGACAACTGGAAAGAACTAATGAATCCTGCACACCTAAATATCCCAGTCAGAACTGCAATCAGCAGAAACACCTGGCCAGGACTGCGAGTCAGAGACAACTGCATTCCCACCTACAACCACTGGAGGGAACCCAAGAGCAGAATTCACAACAGGTACCGCAGCCCTGTGATGAAACAGGGTTCGCTCCCTTCACACAGGGTGAAGTTAACCCGTGTGTGTATCCACAGTGTACCGCCATGTAGTCCGTCATTACTTGGCAGCAGGTTCCATCTCTGCACGGTGGACCCCGGGCTGCGAATGCACCTTACTCAATCTTTCTTATTTTTTGGTGCGTTCCGCTAGCCCTAACACCAGGTGTTGGGCTAAGCTGAAAATTAGACTCATCACAGAAGATTACCTTACTCCAGTCCTCTATGGTCAAATCCTTATGGTCTTTTGCAAACTTCAGCCTTTGCTTCTCATTGATGAAATGCTTTTTTTTCTAGCTTTTCATGACTTGAGTCCTGCCTCTAGGAGACTGTTATGAACTGTTCTTGCCATGCACTTCACCCCAGCTGCCATTTGCCAATCCTTTTGTAGGTCACTTGATGTCATCCTGCGGTTGCTGAGTGACATTTGAATAAGATGACGATCATTTTCTTCAGTGGAGAGTCATTTTCGCCCTCTGCCAGTTTGTAGCTTTGTTGTCCCCAATGTCTGCTGCTTGACCTTGTTGTAATGGACTGCTGTCTTAAAAATTTAAAGGATAGAGGCAACATGACGCTCACTTTGTCCCTCTGCTAGTAAAGCCAAAATTGAGCCCTTCTTTTCCTCACTCAAGACTTTTCCGTTCAACTCCTTTGGCATGGTTAAAAGTTATTTCTTCATTCCTATTACTTTTGGGATATTACTAGCACTTATTTTGCCATCCAGCTTGTCCTATTGCAAGAGGATTGTGAACACCACAGCAGTGTTTTTTTATGCTTTCCTTTGTTAAATAAGATTTGGTTCAGGTGATCACTGATCACCTAATCAGAATCACATTAAGTAGAATGAGGTGTACTCTGGTTGGAATTCAACTGTCACTGGAATGGAATGGCTGTCAGACATGTAGAGATGGTGATTTTTATAAAACTTTGCATTGGTCTCTAAGTTTTTGCAAGAGCTGTATATTATAGGGAGGTCCTTACAAATTAAATAGGCTGCCACACTGGTGCAGATTATGAGCAGGTAAGATGCTTACATGAGTAAAAAACATTAGCTTAATCATGATCTGTACTTTATTTATCTGTATGCATTTATTTGTATGCATTTATTTATCTGTATGCATTTATTTGTATGCATTTATTTATCTGTATGCATTTTTTAAAGAATACAATACAAGTGCTTCTCACTAAGTTAGAATATCATCAAAAAGTTAATTTCAATTCTTCAATACAAAAAGTGAAACTCATATATTATAGTGAGTCATTACAAACAGAGTGATCTGTTTCAAGTGTTTATTTCTGTTAATGTTGATAATTATGGTTTGTAGCCAATGAATACCCAAAAGGCATTATCTCAGTGAATTAGAATAATTAAAGGGACACTGTCACCTGAATTTGGAGGGAACAATCTTCAGCCATAGAGGCGGGGTTTTCTGGTGTTTGATTCACCCTTTCCTTAACCGCTGGCTGCATGCTGGCTGCAATATTGGATTGAAGTTCATTCTCTGTCCTCGTAGTACATGCCTGCACAAGGCAATCAGCGGTTAAGGAAAGGGTGAATCAAACACCAGAAAACCCCGCCTCTATGGCTGAAGATTGTTCATTCCAAATTCAGGTGACAGAGTCCCTTTAACAAAATACACCTGCAAACATTTCCTAAGAGTTTAAAAAGGTCCCCTATTCTGTTTCTTCTGATCACCTCCTGTGTGTAGCAGAGTCGATCAAAGTACTACAGCATCTAGTCTCCCATGGAGTCTATGAAGCGTACAAAAAGTTAAAAAAATTAAAAAATTTTTTTAAAAATATAAAAATTCAAATCACCCCTCTTCCGTCCCATTCAAAATAGAACACCAAAATAAAAATCAGATATACACATATTTGGTATTGCCGCATTCAAAATCATCCGATTTATCAATATAAAAAAGAATGAACCTGATCGCTAAGCCGGGTAACGATAAGATTAAAAATATCAGAATTACGTTATTTTGGTCACCTTTACATTGCAACAAAAATGCAATAAAAGCTATCAAAAGATTGTATCTACAGTCATGGCCAGAAGTTTTGAGAATGACACCAAAATTATATTTTCACATGATCTGCTGCCCTCTGGTTTTTATTAGTGTTTGTCTGATGTTTATATCACATACAGAAATATAATTGCAATCATATTATGAGTACCAATAGGTTATATTGACAGTTAGAATGAGTTAATGCAGCAAGTCAATATTTGCAGTGTTGACCCTTCTTCTTCAAGACCTCTGCAATTCTCCCTGGCATGCTCTCAATCAACTTCTGGACCAAATCCTGACTGATAGCAGTCCATTCTTGCATAATCAATGCTTGCATTTTGTCAGAATTTATTGGTTTTTGTTTGTCCACCTGTCTCTTGATGATTGACCACAAGTTCTCAATGGGATTAAGATCTGGGGAGTTTCCAGGCCATGGACCCAAAATCTCTGTTTTGTTCCATGAGCCATTTAGTTATCATCTTTGCTTTATGGCAAGGTGCTCCATCATGTTGGAAAAGGCATTGTTGGGCGCCAAACTACTCTTGGATGGTTGGGAGAAGTTGCTCTTGGAGGACATTCTGGTACTATTCTTTATTCATGGCTGTGTTTTTAGACAAGACTGTGAGTGAGCCGATTCCCTTGGCTGAGAAGCAACCCCACACATGAATGGTTTCAGGATGCTTTACAGTTGGCATGAGACAAGACTGGTGGTAGCACTCACCTCTTCTTCTCCGAATAAGCTGTTTTTCAGATGTCCCAAACAATTGAAAAAGGGATTCATCAGAGAAAATGACTTTGCCCCAGTCCTCAGCAGTCCACTCCCTGTACCTTTTGCAGAATATCAGTCGGTCCCTGATGTTTTTTCTGGAGAGAAGTGGCTTCTTTGCTGCCCTCCTTGAAACCAGGCTTTGCTCAAAGAGTCTCCGCCTCACAGTGCGTGCAGAAGCACTCACACCAGCCTGCTGCCATTCCTGAGCAAGCTCGGCACTGCTGGTAGTCCGATCCCGCAGCTGAAACAGTTTTAAGATACGGTCCTGGCACTTGCTGGTCTTTCTTGGGCGCCTTGGAGCCTTTTTGACAACAATGGAAGCTCTCTACTTGAAGTTCTTGATGATGCGATAGATTGTTGACTGAGGTGCAATCTTTGTAGCTGCGATACTCTTCCCTGTTAGGCCATTTTTGTGCAGTGCAATGATGGCTGCACGTGTTTCTTTAGAGATAACCATGGTTAACTGAAGAGAAACAATGATACTAAGTACCAGCCTCCTTTTAAAGTGTCCAGTGATGTCATTCTTACTTAATCATGACTGATTGATCGCCAGCCCTGTCCTCATCAACACCCACACCTGTGTTAATGGATCAATCACTAAAACGATGTTAGGTGCTCCTTTTAAGGCAGGACTGCAATGATGTTGAAATGTGTTTTGGGGGTTAAAGTTCATTTTCTGGGAAAATATTGACTTTGCAAGTACAGTAATTGCTGTTAAGCTGATCACTCTGACATTCAGGAGTATATGCAAATTGCCATTAGAAAAAATGAAGCAGTAGACTTAGGAAAAATTAATATATGTCTCATTCTCAAAACTTTTGGCCATGACTGTACACCAAAATAGTATCAATAAAAACGTCAGTTCGGCATGCAAAAAATAAGCCCTCACCCAGACCTAGATCATGAAAAATGGAGACGCTACAGGTCTCGAAAAATGACATTTTTTTAAACCAAAATTTTTGATATTTTTTTCACCACTTAAATAAAAAACAACTTAGACATGTTTGGTGTCTGTAAACTCATGTTTGTGCTATGTTGTGTATAAATATGTGATTCTTCACAGGTCTATGCCTAAGGCCAGTCTCACACGTCCAGATAATTCCGGTACCGGAAAAATCGGTACCGGAATTATCCGTGTCTGTGTGTCCGTGTGCTTACGCTGAACATTAGTGTGGCACACATGTGGCAGCCGTGTGCCGACTGAGGACCACACGGACCATACAGGAGACAGTGCTACAGTTAAGTGCTGTCCCCTGCATGTGGTGCTGAAGCCGCCATTCATTTCTTCTCTCCAGCATCATTCGCTGGAGAGAAGATATGAAAAATCTTTTTTTTTTTTGTTGTTTTAAAAAAAGATCCCTGTCCCCAACCCCCTCCCACCCCCTGTGCACCCCCCGCTGTTAATCAAATACTTACCCGGCTCCCTCGCTGGCGCTACTTTCTGCCCTCACTGCAGCTTCTCCTGTAGGAGCGGTCACATGGGGTTTCAGCACCACACGTGGGGGGGACAGCGCTTACAGTAGCGCTGTCTCCTGCACGGCACACAGACTGCACACGGACAACATCCGTGTGCGGTACATGTTTTACATGGACCCATTGACTTTAATGGGTCCGTGTAATACGTGCGCTCCCACGAACACTGACATGTCTCCGTGTTTTCCAAACAGACACACGGTCCGTGAAAACACGCTGACATGTGCAGAGACACATTGATTTTAATGTGTCTACATGAGTCAGTGTCTCCGGTACGTGAGGAAACTGTCACCTCACGTACCCGAGCCACTGACGTGTGAAACCGGCCTAATGAAGAGACCTGAGTAGTCTCAAAAGCTTGCAATTTGTTACCATCTTTTCAGTTAGCCATTAAAAGGTATCAACCACTGAGGACTCTCAATTCCAAATATTATTTTATGTAAACTCATAATGACCTTGAGAATCATAATTGAAGGTGAGTTTTAGCATTTACCGAACATGGTTAAAAAAAAGAACTGTGAAATTGTACTTTTTGCAATTTCACCACACTTGGAATTTTCTATCCATTTTCTAGTACAAGATATGTTAAAACCAATAGTGTCGTTCAAAAGTACAACTTGGCCTGCAAAAAATAAGCACTCACATGGGCGTTTTGATAGAAAATAAAAAAGTTATGGTTCTGGGAAGAAGGGGAGCAAAAAACGAAAAGGCAAAAACTGAAATATCTCTGATTATAGAGGTGTTAAAACTTGCTATTTGTCATCACACTTTTAGTTAGCCAATAATTGATATCAAATACAGATGAGTGAATCGTTTGAAATTCGAATTCATTGGCCTCATCAATTCTTCCCCAAAAATGTGATTTTCAATACTGAAAAGCCTCTTTTGGGCAAGAAAATAGGTGCACAATCTAGGACTGTACTTAACCTTTTATGAGTTGCGTTATGCCAATAAAGCTTCATTAATGTTCAAACGACCCCCACATACCTGGCTAGGGAAAAAACGGTAAATTATAATCAGTATCAAGCAGCAATGGAGTTAGGGTGACATGTACAGGTCTAATATTAAACTAGTACAACAACAAAGTGTGCAAAAAATCTGTATTTTTTTAAAACTCTGCACACTTTATGAGACAGACAGTTGTTTTTAAGTTTCTGCATTTAGAAGCTCTTACAAAACACAATGGCTTGCCCATCCTACAATGCAGGAACCACACATTCTGTGACACTATCTCTGTCCTTCTCTAGCTCTATAAAGTCAGAGCTGTCAATCAAAGAAGAGAGGGGTGGATATGGAGGGAAAACAAAAAGGTGGAAAGGTGCACTCAACTGTTTGGCTACACCAAGGGTGTACCCAGCATTTGTACATGGATTAAACAGTCATTCTGTGCTGGCAGTTTCTAATGCGTTTTTATCATGTTTTTATTGCGAAAAAACGTGAAAAAAAAGTGAAAAAAACTGAACGTGTGCACATACCCTAAGACTATAAATCCTACTTTTTAGATACCTCAGCATTGCTGTAGTACACCACAATCAGATTAGGCTATTGTCTATCTTCAATGTGAAATAAGCTGTGTGCTCTTAGCTTCATGTCCCTACACTGCATAAGCACAAAATGACGATCCTTGGTCACCCCCTATCTTTTATACTTTCTGTGATAAGCCCATTGATTGGTTACGCTAGACCATCTGATGTGATAGCTGCTCCCAAAAAGCTAGAAAACAAGCAATTGTTATGAGAAACCCTACGAGGTTGCTCATTATGCCTTTGTCTTACTCTCTGAATCTTCAGTAGTCTGTGAAGTGGCACTGGGCATATTTTTGGGGGCTGATCCATACCAATTGCCTGAAAGATTTAGAAGTCCATCCTCTGAGGTTCGATCTACTTATCGCTAGTATCAAACCTCCCCAAAGCACAGTAAGGAACATTGAATTCGTATGAAAATTAGTTGAATTTCCCTGTCCAATTCAAATCATTTGCCAAATTTCATTCTCAGAAGTTTCGATAATCTCTAATGCCATAAGAGATATTCCTGTTTCTGAGCAGCAGATGCATTCAGATGTACAGTAAAAACCACATGCTCTATAAATGAATAATCATTTTACGAGAAAGCATATTCATCAGTGTGCCTCGGGTGGTATGTGAGAAGTCAAAGTGTTGAGAGTGTCTTGGGACATATCTACAAAGCCCAGGAGACTACAGATAAAAATAAAAGAGATACACACTAAATAAAGGTACTCTCACTAGTGGCTAAATTATTGTATATTTTTTGGTGGGATTTGTACCAGGAAGATTTTCCTTAATCTTTTCCATCTTATTTTATAGCAAGCAATAACCGTAGCTTTCTATGCATCTAATACTTAGATCAACTTCAATCAGATAGAAGTAAATCAAATTATTCAGCTCTATACAACTACATGGACAGAAATTTTATGACAAATTATGTATGCAAAATATGTGCAACGTTCTTTGTATTTCAAGGTATTAATGGAAAACAAAGAAAAACAGGTAAAAAAAAAGCATGATGCACGTTCGAGATTTTCATGATCCATCAGAAATTGACAAAATAATTTAACAAAAATAGACGTATTTGATCAATTGCACAAATAATTTAGTGAAATGAAGCAGTAGATATATTATTGTCTCATCCATTTACCCAGTTGGCCATTTTAGAAGCATTCATTATTCCCTATCTCGTTTATGGGACAGGATTGTTGTGCCATTCAGCGTTTCCATTTTTATAGTTTGCTTTCCGATGTCGCATTTCTTTCTTTCTATGGCATATTTTGTAATCATTTAGATTGTGATCAATTGTAAAATGTTATTATTAGTCAAAATATAGTATAGTTTAAGGTTGAGCGGCAAAGTGTTCACTCTGTAGTATGTGAAATTGTATGATAATTCATATAAAAATGTTTATCTTTGTATTTCAGTTATCATTACATTGTTTGAAGGTACAATGTCTAGCATGCGCTGAAAACAAACATGATGAAGTATGGAAGTAATGGAGAAATGTAAAAAGTTATAGCTCTCAGACAAGGGCAATGCAGAAACTAATTTTTTTTCTATAAAATTGTTTTTAGTGTGTGGAAGAAGCATTAAAAACTGAGTAAATGAAATACCACATTAATCTCACTGACCCAAAGAATTAAACTGTAGTTACACTTTGACCACATGGGAAATGATGAAAATATTGAATATAAATAAATTTCCTGCATTTACTGAATTGCTGTTTTTTGTCTGTTCTTTCAAAAATTGAAATAAAAAGCGTTCAAAAACTCATCTCCCAAAAAATCAAACCCTCAGATGACTGTCTGCGAAACAAAGAAAAATTATAGCTCTCAAAACCCATACGGGTAGAGCAAAGGCTCTGTAAAAAAAAGCCACGGCTCCCCCGATCAGAAATTCATTTAAATCTGAGCTCTCAAATTCGAATGCCCCAACCCTTCTAATCACCACAGTGTGCCTAAGTCACAGTTACTGTCCACATGTATGACATTAATGTTGCCGGAGGACCCACTTAAAAATGTACAGGGTATATGTCTACAAAACCACAATCTATGGGGCACAAAACTGGCTTATTTACAGTTTTCACTTGGCAACATCTATTGGGTGCTTACTTCTAGAAGATACACATGGAGTCAAAATCATCAATACACTACTAGATGCATTTCCAGAGTGGTGTAATTTCTAAAATGGAATCATTTCAAGAGGGATTTCTGCTGTTCTGGCACTTAGGGGATCGACAAATGGAGTTTGCAATCAATTCCACCAAACATAGCAATCCAAAACTCATATAGCATTTCTTCCCTTCTGAGCCCTACCATATGTCCATAGATAACTTCATTCTTTTTGTAAATCCTTTATGTAATTTCAACATTGCACAGCCACAACTCGGCCAACAGCTGGATGCAGCGTCAAGAGAAAATGACAAACAGCAATAATCTAAAACTGTAAAGAAAAATAAGTGACTAATTCTGTAAAGCATAAAATACAAAAGACAATCTGCCTGATCAAGTTAATGTTAGATCCGGGCAATGCATTTCAAATAATTAAATTGCCTAAATGGCTAAAAAAAAATGTGAAGTCGGAAAGAAGAGGTTAAGCAGGAAAAAACAGAGAAGAGAAAGAGAGAGAAGAAAAATAAAAAAATAAAAAATACAGGGGATAGTCCAGGATACATCAACAGTGAAATGACTATTGACTGTGTCACCACATTCCATTTTGAGCACCACATTTAAAAACTGGAGAAGAGCTACCAGGATAGTGATCAAACTGTAATCTATGTCCTATAAAGAACGCTTAAAGGTTCTGAGAATGTTTAACTTGCAAAAAGAAGGGTAAGAAGAGACTTAATAGATGTCTACAAATATCTAAAGGCGTGTCACAGTGCAAAGAGATCATCCTTTTTTTAAAAAAAAAATGATACCTTGGTTGAGGAAATCCATCTTGAAGTTATTGCTTAATCCTTATTTTCAGTTGATTTAACCCTTTCCCGACCTATGACGCATACGCTGCATCATGAAAGTCGGTGACAATCCGACCTGGGACGCAGCGTATGCGTCATGGCAGGATCGCGTTCCTGCAGGTCGGGTGAAAGGGTTAACTGAAATTGCACCCGACCTGCAGGTACAGGGGGACTTGAACTTTAGCCCAGGAGGGGTGGCTTAACCCCCACTTGGCTACGATCGCTCTGGTGACCACTTTGTCATCACCCCCCAAATCTGATTGGAGCTAGCGTCCATGTGACGCTAGCTCTCCATTCAGATGTGGAGGGGTGGAGGAAACCATGGCTGCCTCGCTGTCCAGCTTCATGCCTTCTGTGGAAGCTGAACAGCGAGGTGCCTGCATGCTGTCCTGCCACATACTGCGATCGTTGCAGTCACCACTGCCGCTGCAGTTACCGCCACCACCGCCAGGTACTCCCCTCTGCTTCTCTTCCCCCCCTGCCTTGCGATTCCACACCCCCTGACCTTCGCTCCCTCCCCTGATGATCAACCCCACCCCCTGCCCCGGAGATCACCCCCCTGCTTCTGCCAGCTACATTTCCTCCCACTGCATCGCACCTGACAGCCCCCGCCCCAGTGATCCCCCTGATCATCCCCCTGATTGCCCCACTGATCTTCCCCACCGATTGCCCCCCTGATCTTCCCCACTGATCGTCCCCCTGATTGCCCCACTGATCTTCCTTACTGATCGCCCCCCTGATCTTCCCCACTGATC
Source organism: Ranitomeya imitator (assembly GCF_032444005.1). Lineage (NCBI taxonomy): Eukaryota > Metazoa > Chordata > Amphibia > Anura > Dendrobatidae > Ranitomeya > Ranitomeya imitator. Next base: position 315,219,726 of record NC_091283.1, read on the forward strand.
ACCCCCATGATCATCCCCTGATCTTCCCCCCTGATCGCCTCCTGATCTTCACCCCTGATCGCTACCCTGATCTTCCCCACTGATCTTCCCCACTGATCGCCCGCCTGATCTTCCCCACTGATCGCCCCCCTGATCTTCCCCACTGATTGCCCCCCGATCTTCCCCACTGATCGCCCCCTGATCTTCCCCACTGATCACCCCCCTGATCTGTGGATCGCCCCTGCCCCGCTGATGTCCCCTCTGCCCCGCTGTTGTCCTTCCCTGCCCCACTGCTGTCCCCTCTGCCCTGCTGATGTCCTCCCTTGCCCCGTTGTTGTCCCTCCTGCCTTGTGGATCGCCCCCTGCTTTGCTGATGTCCTCCCTGCCCCTTTGATGTCCTCCCCTGCCCCGCTGATGTCCCCTCTGCCCCACTGATCTCCCCCGTTCCCCCGCTGATTTCCCCCTTCCCCCGCTGATCTCCCCCTGCCCTGTGGTTTGCCCCCTGCTCTGCTGATGTCCCCCCTGCCCCACTGATCTCCCCTCTGCCCCACTGATCACCCCCAGCCCCAGTTTTTCCATTAGGGTTGGGGCTAAAATTAGGGTTAGGGTTGGTGCTAAAGTTAGGGTTGGGATTAGGGCTAGGGTTAGGATTAGGGTTGGGATTAGGGGTAGGGTTAGGATTAGGGTTAGGGGTGTGTTGGGGTTAAGGCACCGTCACACATAGCGAGATCGCTAGCGAGATCGCTGCTGAGTCACAAGTTTTGTGACGCAACAGCGATCTCAGTAGCGATCTCGCTATGTGTGACACATACCAGCAATCAGGCCCCTGCTGTGAGATCGCTGGTCGTGTCGGAATGGCCTGGGCCATTTTTTGATCGTTGAGGTCCCGCTGACATTGCTGAATCGGCGTGTGTGACGCCGATTCAGCGATGTCTTCGCTGGTAACCAGGGTAAACATCGGGTTACTAAGCGCAGGGCCGCGCTTAGTAACCCGATGTTTACCCTGGTTACCATAGTTAAAGTAAAAAAAACAAAAGCTACATACTTACCTACCGCTGTCTGTCCCCGGCGCTCTGCTTCTCTGGTCTGGCTGTGAGCACCAGGCAGCCGGAAAGCAGAGCGGTGACGTCACTGCTCTGCTTTCCGGCTGCCTGCCGCTCACAGCCAGACCAGAGAAGCAGAGCGCCGGGGACAGACAGCGGTAGGTAAGTATGTAGCGCTTGTTTTTTTTACTTTAACTATGGTAACCAGGGTAAACATCGGGTTACTAAGCGCGGCCCTGCGCTTAGTAACCCGATGTTTACCCTGGTTACCGGGGACCTCGGGATCGTTGGTCGCTGGAGAGCTGTCTGTGTGTGACAGCTCTCCAGCAACCAAACAGCGACGCTGCAGCGATCCGGATCGTTGTCGGTATCGCTGCAGCGTCGCTAAAGTGTGATGGTACCTTTAGGGTTGGAGTTAGAATTGGGAGGTTTTCATTGTTTAGGCACACCAGGGGCTCTCCAAACGCGACATGATGCCCGCAGACTATTCCATCAAAGTCTGCATTTCAAAATGTCACTACTTCCTTTCCGAGCCCCGACGTGTTCCCAAACAGTGGTTTACCCCAACATATGGGGTATCAGCGTACTCAGGACAAGCTGGACAACTACGTTGGGGACTAGTGTTGAGCATTCCGATACCGCAAGTATCGGGTATCGGCCGATACTTGCGGTATCGGAATTCCGATACCGAGATCCGATATTTTTGTGATATCGGGTATCGGTATCGGAAGTGTAAAATAAAGAATTAAAATAAAAAATATTGTTATATTCACCTCTCCGGCGGCCCCTGGACATCAGCGGGAGGATCCGGCGTCCGGCACGGCTTCTTTCTTCAAAATGCGCGCCTTCAGGACCTGTGGAATGACGTCCCGGCTTCTGATTGGTCGCGTGCCGCCCATGTGACCGCCACGCGACCAATCAGAAGCCGCGACGTCATTCCTCAGGTCCTAGAAGGCGCTCATTCTAGGACTTTAGCTGAGGAATGACGTCGCGGCTTCTGATTGGTCGCGTGGCGGTCACATGGGCGGCACGCGACCAATCAGAAGCCGGGACGTCATTCCACAGGTCCTGAAGGCGCGCATTTTGAAGAAAGAAGCCGTGCCGGACGCCGGATCCTCCCGCTGATGTCCAGGGGCCGCCGGAGAGGTGAATATAACAATATTTTTTATTTTAATTCTTTATTTTACACTTTAATATGGATCCCAGGGCCTGAAGGAGAGTTTCCTCTCCTTCAGACCCTGGGATCCATGAGGATACATTCCGATACTTGATGTCCCATTGACTTGTATTGGTATCGGATATCGGTATCGGCGATATCCGATATTTTTCGGGTATCGGCCGATACTATCCGATACCGATACTTTCAAGTATCGGACGGTATCGCTCAACACTATTGGGGACCAATTCCTCCTGTTACCCTCGTGAAAATAACAAATTGCGGGCTAAAAATCATTTTTGAGGAAAAAAAAGATTTTTTTTATTTTCACGGCTCTGCGTTATAAACTTCTGTGAAGCACTTGGGGGTTCAAAGTGCTCACCACACATCTAGATAAGTTTCTTGGGGGTCTAGTTTCCAAAATGGGGTCACTTAAGGAAGGTTTCTACTGTTTAGGCACATCAGGGGCTCTGCAAATGTAACATGACGCCAGCAGACCATTCCATCAAAGTCTGCGTTTCAAAACGTCACTACTTCCCTTTCGAGCCCCGACGTGTGCCCAAACCATTATTCCCCCACATGTAGGGTATCATCGTACTCAGGACAAACTGGACAACAACTTCTGCGGTCCAATTTCTCCTGTTACTCTTGTAAAAATAAAAAAAATTGCGGGCTAAAAAATAATTTTTGAGGAAAGAAAAATTATTTTTTATTTTCACGGCTCTGCGTTATAAACTTCTGTGAAGCACTTTGGGGTTTAAAGTGGTCACCGCAAATCTAAATTAGTTTCTTGGGAGGTATAGTTTCCAAAATGGGGTCACTTATGGGGTAGCTCCAATATTTAGGCACACAGTGGCTCTCCAAACGCGACATGGTGTCCACTAACGATTGGGGCTAATTTTTCATTCAAGTCAAATGGTGCTCCTTCCCTTCCAAGCCCTGCCGTGTGCCCAAACAATGGTTTACCCCCACATGTGAGGTATCTGTGTACTCAGGAGAAATTGCCCAATAAATTTTATGATCCTTTTTTGTTCTGTTGCCCATGTGGAAATGAAAAAATTGAGGCTAAAGAAATATTTTTGTGAAAAAAGTACTTTTTGATTTTTACGGATCAATTTGTGAAGCACCTGCATCTAAATAAGCTCCTTTTGGGGTCTTGTTTCCAAAATTGGGTCACTTGTAGGGGATCTCCAATGTTTAGGCACACAGGGGCTCTCCAAACGCAACATGGTGTCCGCTAAAGATTGGAGCCAATTTTTCATTGAAAAAGCCAAATGGCGCTCCTTCCCTTCCGAGCCCTGTTGTGCGCCCAAACAGAGGTTCCCCCCACATATGGGGTATCGGCATACTCAGAACAAATTGTACAAACACTTTTGTGGTTCAGTTTTTCCTTTTACTCTTGGGAAAATAAAAAAAATTGTTGCTAAGAGATCATTTTTGTGACTAAAAAGTTAAATGTTCATTTTTTCCTTACATGTTTCTTCTGCTGCTGCTGTGAAGCACCTGAAGGGTTAATAAACTTTTTGAAAGTGATTTTGAGCACCTGGAGGGGTACAGTTTTTAGAATGGTGTCACATTTGGGTATTTTCAGCCATATAGACCTCTCAAAGTGACTTCAAATGTGAGGTGGTCCCTAAAAAAAATGGTTTTGTAAATTTCGTTGTGAAAATGAGAAAGCACTGGTCAAATTTTAACCCTTATAACTTCCTAGCAAAAAGAAATTTTGTTTCCAAAATTGTGCTGATGTAAAGTAGACATGTGGGAAATGTTATTTATTAACAATATTGTGTCACATAACTCTCTGGTTTAACAGAATAAAAATTCAAAGTTTGAAAATTGCGAAATTTTCAACATTTTAGCAAAATTTCAAATTTTTCACTAGTAAACGCAAAAATTATCGACCTCAATTTACCTCTATCATCAAGCCCAATATGTCATGAAAGAAATATCTGAGAACCGTTAAGATCCGTTGAAGCGTTCCTGAGTTATTACCTCATAAATGGACACTGGTCAGAATTGCAAAAAACGGCCAGGTAATTAAGGTCAAAATAGGCTGGGTCATGAAGGGATTAATGATATGCTAGTGATCCGGGGTGGGCCTGTGTGGTGGTCTTCATGTGGTGCTCTGATTAGGTATTCATATGTATAGCTTCTGACAGGTCACTGATCCTTCAGTGACCTGCCCCCCCCATTTTACATAATGAATATTATATATATTTTTTTGGAAAAAATCCCCTCTTGCAGGCAGCCGCCAACAGTGATGATCACATATGTAATGTCTATATAATTCCTTTATTTGAGGTTATCCAAGATGAATATAACACAAGGGGTCATGGGAAAGACATCGGTACAAAAAGTCTGCCATATGTGCCAAGCTCCATACAGCCAACACTTCCCTGTCTTCACCATGATGACAATTCTCATTCTCCTCCTCCTCCCCTCTTCCTCCTCATTCCCATCCTTAGCCCATCAATGTATGAGAGACGGGACAAAGGTTTTGTGGCTACTAGCCTCTGTTGCGCTAGCCACCAGCTTCTGTTCCTCCTCTTCCTCCTCCTCAGCGATCACATCCTCACTGCAGATAAGATGAGGCTGGAATGGCTACAATCTCTTATTGTTATGTCTTGCTCCATTACCACCTGGTCTCTATGAAATGCTTCATGTTTAATTGTGAGCAGTGACTGTTTAAGTAGGCACAGCAGCAGGAAAATTTTGCTGACTATGGCATCATCAATGCTCACTGTCTTTGTGGCGTACTTAAAGTTTTGGAGAACCAAACAAATGTCAGACATCCATGCCCACTCTTCAGATATTATGTGCACAGGCTGACTTTATTACCAATGAGCTTGTTGGATCTGGTACTCAACCACTGGCCTCTTCTGCTAACAAAGCCTTGCCAGCCTTTTCAGTGTGGAGTTTCAGATCGTGATGACGTCACACACCAGTTGGTGAGCTGGCACTTGTATGTACTGCTGCAGCACTGCCAGAGTGGCGACAGCTGCAGCCGACTTGTGGAAATGGGTGCTGACGTGGTGTACCTTGACTAGAAGCTCTGGCAAATCTGAACTACCAAGTTGAGCACATGTGCCAAGCATGGTACGTGTGTGAGCTTGTCAAACTCACAAACGCCATCAAGTTACACCCATTATCACACATGACTACACCTGGTTAAAGGTTCACCAGCAAAAATCACAGATCTGTTATTCCTTTAGGTAAGTCTGTGTGCAGTTTGTCTCCTAGACAAATTTGCTTCACCAGAGGCTGTTTCTGTTTCACTGAGGCAGTGCTGTAGAGCTTCCAGTTGATGTGGACGACTTGCTGTGAGATAAGACATCGGAGATGGTGGATGATGAGGAGCAAGAGGGGGCACAGGAACTTCTATAGAAGGTGGAGCAAACCTTGATAGAAGTAGGTTCAGCAATCCTCGGTGTTGGGAGCACATGTGCCACGCCAGGATGTACTTGGCCCCAGCCTCCACAATGTTCACACATTTTGCCATCAGGGAAATGTAATATCCCTGGCCACAAGTGCTTGTCCATGTGTTGGTTGTTAAGTGGACTATGCCAGTAAGTTTGTTGGTAAAGGCACAGATGATGTTCCTGGACATGTGCTGGTACAAGGCGGGGATGCCACACTGGGAGAAAAAGTGGTAGCAGTTTTATAGTCACAATACATGCATGGAACACCTGTTTATTGGCCTCTCCATGCATGTGTTGTGACTGTGAAATAACCGAGACACATGCAGCTTCGTCATGAACAGCTGATCAGCAGCATCGATCATGGTATCCTGGTTCCCTCTGCAGCTTATTCGGTAAGCATTATAGCTTGCCAAATAAGGGTGGAGGCAAATATATTCTTGCTAGTGTCTTGGTGCAGCACATACAAGGCTGGGTTCACACTGCGTTCTGGCAGTCCGTTAGACGGACTACGTTACACCGCGGCATAAACGCGGTTTAACGTAGTCCGTTAAGGCCGCCATTAATTCCTATGTCGGACGCATCGCTAGCGCACGCCCACAATTGGCGTGCGCTAGAGATGTGCCGTCATTGAGTGACGGACCCTGAGACATGGGCTGCAGCACTTCCAGGTCCGTCACTGCTAATGCAGAGAGAGCTAGCAGATGCTCTATTTGCGCTAGCGCGATGGAGAATGTCGGCACTTGTGTCAGCAGCCCATTCATGTATGTGTTGAACGGGCTGCTGTTTAACGCAATGTGAACCCAGCCTAATCCTTTTTTAGTATGCTTTCTTACCTATCATCTTGTTTCCATGACCTGTTTCATGTCTCTCATTATGTTATTCTGGCATCTCTTTGAGTGGTCAGTCCAACCCCTCCCTGTCTTTATGACCTCTGTCTAACTCTGTACATCCAGTCTCCCATACCCAGCCACCTCCTCATTTACACCTGATTGCCCTTAACTGGGGATATATTCACATGCAGGCGTCTGCTACAGACGCAGTCTGCTGCATTCATCTTTTAACTTCCATCTTTTAAATTGCATCTTTTTAATTACGTTGAATTACTGTAGACTGAATTGGACTGGAATTGACTGGAAGTTAACAGACTAGCAAACCTCGACAATGTTTCGGTTTCTTTTCTTATTCACTCCCATACTACTTCCTTCATACAATCTCCTGCAATCCCTCAACCTGGTAAAGAACTAGTCAATTCTTCATCCATCCTCCCCAGCCATCTCACCTTCTCCTCAGAACTGTTCCTCCACATACAATCCTTTTCCTCCAGACACACACAGCCATATCATGTCCTATCCTGCTCCCACCTTCTAACGCTCTGTCTGCTGCTCCTCATTGCTGGTGACGTATCCCCAAATCCTGGCTCTCCCCAACACATCCCCACACTCATTTCTAAACCCCTGCCACGATCCTCTGCATGTTTTCCCAAGCATGATAACCTCATACCCATTCATCCAGCCCCCACTTCCCCGGTCCCTGACCTGGAGAACTATGGATTGCACGCTCCACCTGCAGCAAACTGCCATTTTTCCATAACCTCTTCATCACCAACAAATTCTCCTTCCTCGGCATCACTGAATCCTTGCTCACCTCCTCTGCCTCTCCAATTGCGCTTTCCTATGGTGGATTCCACCTCTTTCACACCCCTCACTCCACCAACAAATGTGGTGGAGGGGTTGGCTTGCTCCTGTCCGACACCTGCTCCTTCTCTCCAATCCCGCTACCACCCTCCACTACTCCCCTGCTCCCTCGTTTGAGGTGCACTCCTTCCGCATCTATTCCCCCCTCCAACCTCCAGCTGGCTGTCATCTACCACACCCCAGAACTAGCCATCTCCACCTTTCTCGACCACTTCACCACCTGGCTATTTAATTTCCTCTCTGTTGACATCCCCACTATCATCATGGGTGATTTTAATATCCCAATTGACACTTCCACCTCAGCTGCCTCTAAACTTTTATCACTGACTGCCTCCTTTGGCCTCACTCAATGGTCCTCTGAGGCCACTCACAAAGATGGCCACACGCTGGACCTCATTTTCACCTGCCTCTGCTCCCTTACTAATCTCATTAACACACCCCTTCCCCTGTCTGACCACAACCTACTGACATTCTCTTCCCTCTCCTCTCTTAGTGTGCAACCCCCACTCCACAAACTCCCTCGCAGAAATCTCAAACATCTCAACTTACAATCATTCTCTGAGTCCCTTCTCCCTCTTACAGACATAGCCTCCCTTCTTGACACAGATGCTGCTGCCACTTTTTATAACACCACAATTACAGCACCACTCAATTCTTCCGCCCCACTCATGCATAGCAAAACTCGTACACTCAACAGGAAGCCCTGGCTGACCAGCCTGACCAAAAAACTGAGATGGGCTCCCAGGATCGCTGAGCGGAGATGGAAGCGATCCTGCTCTGCCGACCACTTCACTGCATACAAGCAGTCCCTCACCAGTTTCAAGTCTACTCTCACTGCCACAAAACAAACTTATTTCTCATCTCTCATACCCTCCCTGTCTCACAACCCTAAACAGCTTTTCAACACTTTCAATTCTCTATTCCGTCCCCCTGCACCCCCTCCCTCCCCTCTCATTTCTGCTGAAGACTTTGCCTCTTTCTTTAAACAGAAGGTCGACACAAACAGAGAAAGCTTTGACACACAGCGTCCACTGCCCCTCTTAGCTGCTCAACCCTGCTCCTCCAAAACCAGCTTCTCCACCATGACAGAAGATCAGCTCTCTACCCTCCTGTCAAGATCACACCTCACCACCTGCACGCTCGACCCGCTCCCATCCCACCTCATCCCTAACCTTTCCACGGTCTTCATTCCAAACCTAATGCACCTCTTTAACCTCTCACTCACAACAGGTGCCTTCCCCTCATCCTTCAAGCATGCCAAGATCACACCCATCCTCAAATAGCCCTCCCTCGATCTATCCTCTGTGTCTAGCTATCACCAGATATCTCTTCTCCCTTATGCCTCCAAATTACTGGAGCAACACCTCCATCTTGAACTGTCCTCCCACCTCTCCTCCTGCTCCCTCTTTGATCGGTTACAATCTGGCTTCCAAAACCAGCTTCTCCACCATGACAGAAGATCAGCTCTCCACCCTCCTGTCAAGATCACACCTCACCACCTGCACGCTCGACCCGCTCCAATCCCACCTCATCCCTAACCTTTCCACGGTCTTCATTCCAAACCTAATGCCCCTCTTTAACCTCTCACTCACAACAGGTGCCTTCCCCTCATCCTTCAAGCATGCCAAGATCACACCCATCCTCAAATAGCCCTCCCTCAATCTATCCTCTGTGTCTAGCTATCACCAGATATCTCTTCTCCCTTATGCCTCCAAATTACTGGAGCAACACCTCCATCTTGAACTGTCCTCCCACCTCTCCTCCTGCTCCCTCTTTGATCGGTTACAATCTGGCTTCCAAAACCAGCTTCTCCACCATGACAGAAGATCAGCTCTCCACCCTCCTGTCAAGATCACACCTCACCACCTGCACGCTCGACCCGCTCCCATCCCACCTCATCCCTAACCTTTCCACGGTCTTCATTCCAAACCTAATGCCCCTCTTTAACCTCTCACTCACAACAGGTGCCTTCCCCTCATCCTTCAAGCATGCCAAGATCACACCCATCCTCAAATAGCCCTCCCTCAATCTATCCTCTGTGTCTAGCTATCACCAGATATCTCTTCTCCCTTATGCCTCCAAATTACTGGAGCAACACCTCCATCTTGAACTGTCCTCCCACCTCTCCTCCTGCTCCCTCTTTGATCGGTTACAATCTGGCTTCCAAAACCAGCTTCTCTACCATGACAGAAGATCAGCTCTCCACCCTCCTGTCAAGATCACACCTCACCACCTGCACGCTCGACCCGCTCCCATCCCACCTCATCCCTAACCTTTCCACGGTCTTCATTCCAAACCTAATGCCCCTCTTTAACCTCTCACTCACAACAGGTGCCTTCCCCTCATCCTTCAAGCATGCCAAGATCACACCCATCCTCAAATAGCCCTCCCTCAATCTATCCTCTGTGTCTAGCTATCACCAGATATCTCTTCTCCCTTATGCCTCCAAATTACTGGAGCAACACCTCCATCTTGAACTGTCCTCCCACCTCTCCTCCTGCTCCCTCTTTGATCGGTTACAATCTGGCTTCCAAAACCAGCTTCTCTACCATGACAGAAGATCAGCTCTCCACCCTCCTGTCAAGATCACACCTCACCACCTGCACGCTCAACCCGCTCCCATCCCACCTCATCCCTAACCTTTCCACGGTCTTCATTCCAAACCTAATGCCCCTCTTTAACCTCTCACTCACAACAGGTGCCTTCCCCTCATCCTTCAAGCATGCCAAGATCACACCCATCCTCAAATAGCCCTCCCTCGATCTATCCTCTGTGTCTAGCTATCACCAGATATCTCTTCTCCCTTATGCCTCCAAATTACTGGAGCAACACCTCCATCTTGAACTGTCCTCCCACCTCTCCTCCTGCTCCCTCTTTGATCGGTTACAATCTGGCTTCCGTCCCCATCACTCAACTGAAACTGCCCTGACTAAAGTCACCAATGACCTACTAACTGCCAGGCGCATTCGACAATACTTTGTCCTCCTTCTCCTGGACCTGTCTTCTGCCTTCAACACTGTGGACCACTCCCTTCTGCTACAGATCCTCTCATCTCTTGACATCACAGACTTGGCTCTTTCCTGGATCTCGTCATATCTGACAGACCGAACGTTCAGTGTCTCCCTCCCCCACACCACCTCCTCACTTCGCCCCTTGTCAGTCAGTGTTCCTCAAGGCTCTGTTCTAGGACCCCTGCTCTTCTCCATCTATACCTTCGGCCTGAGACAGCTCATAGAATCCCACTGTATGCAGTACCATCTCTACGCCGATGACACGCAGATCGACCTATCCGGACCTGACCTCACCTCCTTACTTACCAAAATCCCACTCTGTCTGTCTGCTTTTTCAGCCTTCTTTCCTGCTCGCTTTCTACAACTGAACATGGACAAAACAGAATTCATCATCTCTCCCCCATCTCACTCTACCCCTCCACCAGACCTATCCATCAATGTCAATGGCTGCTTACTTTCCCCAGTCCCACGCAACCGGTGCCTCGGGGTGATCCTCGACTCTGCCCTCTCTTTCAAGCCACATATCCAAGCCCTTGCCTCTTCCTGCCATCTCAAACTCAAAATTATTTCCCGGATCCGCGCATTCCTTGACAGCGACACTGCAAAAACACTAGTGCATGCCTTTATCTCCCGCCTTGACTACTGCACTCTCTGGACTCCCCTCTAGCACTCTGGCACCACTCTAATCCATCTTACACTTTGCTGCCCGACTAATCTACCTTTCTCCCCACTATTCCCCAGCCTCTCCCCTATGCCAAGCCCTTCACTGGCTTCCTATCGCCCAGAGACTCCAGTTCAAAACCCTCACAATGACATACAAAGCCATCTACAACCTATCTCCTCCATACATCTGTGACATGGTCTCCCAGTACCTACCTACACGCAACCTCCGATCCTCTCAAGACCTCCTTCTCTACTCCCCTCTCATCTCTTCTTCCCACAACCGCATCCAAGACTTCTCCCGTGCTTCCCCCATACTCTGGAACTCTCTACCCCAACACATTAGGTTCTCATCTACCATAGAAACCTTCAAAAAGAACTTGAAGACTCACCTCTTCCGACAAGCCTACAGTCTGCAGTGATCCTCAACCTACTGAACCACCGCACAACCTGCCCTACCCTCTCCTAGTGTATCTTCACCCATCCCCTGCAGACTGTGAGCCCTCGCGGGCAGGGTCCTCCCTCCTTATGTACCTGTGTGCCTTGTTTTTTAATCTTTTTAATGTATTTGTCTAGATTTGCCCTTATTCACATGTAAAGCACCATGGAATAAATGGCGCTATAAAAATGTATAATAATAATAATAATGTTCGCTCATCATTAGTTAGTACCACATAAAGAGACTTGTCAGATTTGAAAAAATTGGCCTGGTCAGGAAGTTGAAAGCAGACTTAAGTTCTCATTCAGACATCCATATTGTGAGCATCATCAAGGCAAATCCCAGCCTGAACGTGGGTCTAATGACCAAACATGACAGTGTTATAGGGATCTTAAGACCATACGATTAAGGGCTAAGTAGTACTTTTCAAATATAGTTAAAAATCTGATAAAATATCAAAAGCACATGGATGCTAGTTAGTGATGATGAGCAAATCTTCCAAAACCAGAAATCAGAAATTCATTTGAATTTGGCTGTGAAATTTGAATATATTCTATGCAAATCAAATGTTAGCTAATATGTTCAATTCACCGCAAGCCAATTCACTCATCTCTAAGTCTAACATAATGCATAATAGGAATAACTCACTTCTATTTCCAAAACTTTTCTTTCACCAATTCTATGGAATGCGCTACCCCAGACAATCAAGTTAATTTTGAACATCCAAAGTTTTAAAAACAAAAACACATCTTTTAGAAAAGCCTATAACATTCATTCTAATGTTTCTTCATTTTTTTTTTTTTTTGCAGAATCCAGTCTTTTTTTGTCACGTTTCCCAGAATTCCAAGCCATTAATGGCAATGAACTTCAGTGAATACATATATTCTGACTTGTGACTGCCAAAAGTAGCTAAGATGTTCTTCATTTTTATTCTAATAGATGGCTGTCCCTTCCATCCTTTTAACCTTTTGGGTAAACCCTGTTTCCTGTTACGTTGTACACTTCCAAGCTGGGCCCGCACTTCTCATTTGAATCATTGAAAAAATTATGTATTGTCCTGTAATGTCTAATTATTGATGTAAATGTAATTTTTGAAAGCTTAGGAATACCTTATTGTTATAGAAAGATTTTATGATTTTCTTACACTTTAATAGACTTTTTTACTCCACAAATTTGAGTTTTGCTGTATAACGTTAAAGAATTAATGATGTTGGAGGTTTCTGTGCAATTTTTAGGCAAAGGCACATGTACTATGTTACAAATGGGTATATCTTTCCTGCTCTTGGGCTCCATGCAAATGATTTTTTGCAGTGTGTCCGTGTGTCGGTCACGTTTAGGTGGTTGCGAATGAATTATCATATCTCCAGGCAAGGTTTAAGTCACTTTCATGAAATGGTCAGAATTGCAATCTGTCATTCTTGTTAAAGTTGCCATGGAAAATCATAGCCTGTTGTTAACACCAAATGAGATCTATCTCAAGTATATCATATTTATTTGTAATAATGTGTCAAATCCCACTTGATCTCCACAACTATGTCTTAAGGCAGGTTTGGAATCCATAAGATAATTACACTTCAAGATAATAACAATGATATATAACCGGGATAAAGGTTATTGGTCTGCAAAATCCACTTATTACCTCCTTCTTGTCAGGAGCATTTATTGTAGCTCAAGGACAAGAACTTTACATTTCCTTACTGGCAAACAATGGTCGACATTACATGGTGCAGCTAGTGACAAGACACCGAATCAGGAAAAAATGTTACTAAATCCAGGGATAGAGACTTACAGCTCTGTAAAACGAGGCAAGATTTTTTTTTTGTCTTCAGTATTGAACCTCTCTGACTAAAATACAAATGTTTCATTTCAGACAATATCTGGTTTTCAATTGCAACAGCTGAAGGGAATCTAGTTATGACGAGGACCAAGGATGGAAATGGATCCTCATATCTAAATTTTAGTTTGGTTCTGTTCCTTTCAATTAGTTTTGGATTCATGAAATATTTATTTTATGAGAAAACAATAAAAATTAGGTATTAGAAGCACTTTTAGGACCCCAGTCCCAGCAAACCGCAACCCTACCTTAAAAGGAACTTGTCATTACATTCACGATGCCTGAACAACCTCCAGATGCACTATTGCAACCAGGTATGTTTTACTCTGAAACATTGCTGCGTTTCTGAGAAAAAGTAGTTTAAAAAGCCAGCTGGAAAAACTAGAGAGACCTGACTAGTCTAATGACATCCTGAGCCATCTTCTCCATCTTTGGGCTAGTCACTTTTCTCTCCCTAGCCTCAAGCCACATGTTCAAACTATTTTTTCTTAAATATCTCAGTGTTCCTGAGTAAGGCATACCTCGCTGCCAGACTCTGATTCTTGCTGCCCTTGGTTCGGGCATAATAAGTTAAATGATAGATTTCCTTAAAAGGGAATCTGTCAGCAGGTTTTTGCTATATAATCTGAGATCACCATGACGTACAGGCCGAGACACTGATTTCTGTGATGTGTCACTTACTAGACTGTATGATGTAGTTTCTATACTATCAGTGTTGTATCAGCAGGAGATAAACACTGCCGGACTAGCTGCCCTCCTGTCTCCTGATCCAACCACACCCCCAGAAATGATTAGCAGCTTACTGTCAATATACAATGTACACAGAAAGCTGCTAATCAATGGTGTGGGTGGACATAGCTTTCTAAGAATTAACCCCATTCTGCCATTAGACGTACTATTCCATCCATGTGGGGTGGGCTTTACTTCCCAAGGACGGAATAGTACGTCATAGGCGATCGGCCGTGCTCACGGGGGGAGCGCGGCTGATCGCGGCCGGGTGTCAGCTGCTTATCGCAGCTGACATCCGGCACTATGTGCCAGGAGCGGTCACGGACTGCCCCTGGCACATTAACCCCCGGCACACCGCGATCAAACATGATCGCGATGTGCCGGCGGTGCAGGGAAGCATCGCGCAGGGAGGGGGCTCCCTGCGTGCTTCCCTGAGACCCCCGCAGCAACGCGATGTGATCGCATTGCTCCGGGGGTCTCCTACCTTCCTCCCTGCAGCAAATCCCGGATCCAAGATGGCCGCGGATCCGGGTCCTGCAGGGAGGGAGGTGGCTTACCAAGTGCTTGCTCAGGGTTAGGGTTAGGGGTGTGTTTGGATTAGGGTTTCAGTTATAATTGGGGGGTTTCCACTGTTTAGACACATCAGTGGCTCTCCAAACGCGACATGGCGTCCGATCTCAATTCCAGACAATTCTGCGTTGAAAAACTGAAACAGTGCTCCTTCCCTTCCGAGCTCTCCCGTGTGCCCAAACAGGAGTTTACCCCAACATATTGGGTATCAGCGTTCTCAGGACAAACTGGACAACAACTTTTGGGGTCTAATTTCTCCTGTTACCCTTGGGAAAATACAAAACTGGGGGCTAAAAAATAAGTTTTGTGGGAAAAAAAGATTTTTTGATTTTCACGGCTCTGCGTTATAAACTGTAGTGAAACACTTGGGGGCTCAAAGTTCTCACAACACATCTAGATAAGTTCGTGGGGGGGTCTAGTTTCCAATATGGGGTCACTTGTGGGGGGTTTCTACTGTTTAGGTACATTAGGGGCTCTGCAAATGCAATGTGACGCCTGCAGACCATTCCATCTAAGTCTGCATTCCAAATGGCGCTCCTTCCCTTCCCAGCCCTCCCATGCGCCCAAACGGTGGTTCTCCTCCACATATGGGGCATCAGCGCACTCAGGACAAATTGGACAACAAATTTTGGGGTCCAATTTCTCCTGTTACCCTCGAGAAAATACAAAACTGGGGGCTAAAAAATAATTTGGGGGGGAATTTTTTTTTTATTTTCACGGCTCTGCGTTAGAAACTGTAGTGAAACACTTGGGACCTCAAAGTTCTCACAACACATCTAGATAAGTTCCTTGGGGGGTCTAGTTTCCAATATGGGGTCACTTTTGGGGGGTTTCTACTGTTTAGGTACATTAGGGGCTCTGCAAACGCAATGTGACGCCTGCAGACCATTCCATCTAAGTCTGTATTTCAAATGGAGCTCCTTCCCTTCCGAGCCTTCCCATGCGCCCAAACAGTGGTTCCCCCCCACATATGGGGTATCAGCGCACTCAGGACAAATTGCACAACAAATTTTGGGGTCCAATTTCTCCTGTTACCCTCGGGAAAATACAAAACTGGGGGCTAAAAAATAATATTTGTGGGAAAAAAAATTTGTTTTATTTTTACGGCTCTGCATTATAAACTTCTGTGAAGCTCTTGGTGGGTCAAAGTGCTCACCACACATCTACATAAGTTCCTTAGGGGGTCTACTTTCCAAAATGGTGTCACTTGTGGGGGGTTTCAATATTTAGGCACATCAGTGGCTCTTCAAACGCAACATGGCGTCACATCTCAATTCCTATCAATTTTGCATTGAAAGGTCAAACGGCGCTCCTTCCCTTCCGAGGTCTCCTATGCGCCCAAACAGTGGTTTACCCCCACATATGGGGTATCAGAGTACTCAGGACAAATTGTGCAACAACTGTTTGGTTCCAATTTCTTCTCTTACCATTGGGAAAATAAAAAATTGGGGGCGAAAAGATAATTTTTGTGAAAAAAAAAATATTTTTTATTTTTACGGTTCTGCATTATAAACTTCTGTGAAGCAGTTGGTGGGTCAAAGTGCTCACCACACCTCTAGATAAGTTCCTTAGGGGGTCTACTTTCCAAAATGGTGTCACTTGTGGGCGGTTTCAATGTTTAGGCACATCAGTGGCTCTCCAAACGCAACATGACGTCCCATCTCAATTCCAGTCAATTTTGCATTAAAAAGTCAAATGGCGCTCCTTCGTTTCCAAGCTCTGTCATGCGCCCAATCAGTGGTTTACCTCCACTTATGGGGTATCGGCGTACTCAGGACAAATTGTACAACAAGGTTTGGGGTCCATTTTCTCCTGTAACCTGTAACTCTTGGCAAAATAAAACAAATTGGAGCTGAAGTAAATTTTTTGTGAAAAAAAGTTAACTGTTAATTTTTATTTAAACATTCCAAAAATTCCTGTGAAACACCTGAAGGGTTAATAAACTTCTTGAATGTGGTTTTGAGCACCTTGAGGGGTGAAGCTTTTAGAATGGAGTCACACTTGGGTATTTTCTATCATATAGACCCCTCAAAATGACTTCAAATGAGATGTGGTCCCTAAAATAAAATGAAGACAAAAAGAGAAATGATCCAGCTGGAGGTGGAGGCAGTTCAGACTTTGTGAGACTTTATTAGACAACTAAAGTGATAAAAAGTTCTTCAACAAGAAAAATCTTTACATAGCAAACACCTGGCACACCAGTGAGGAGGATCAACGCGTTTCAACTATGAAGTCTTACTCATCATCCCTGGTGTGCCAGGTGTTTGCTATGTAAAGATTTTTCTTGTTGAAGAACTTTTTATCGCTTTAGTTGTCTAATAAAGTCTCACAAAGTCTGAACTGCCTCCACCTCCAGCTGGATCATTTCTCTTTTTGTCTTCATTTGCTGTGGGCGCTCACCCCGAACCGTGCTGGGCGTTGGCAGGTCTGGGGATTTCGTCTAAGACCAGTAAGCTGACTACATTCCTTTTTTCTTTACCTAAAATAAAATGGTGTTGTAAAAATGAGAAATTGCTGGTCAACTTTTAATCCTTATAACTCCCTAACAAAAAAAAATTTTGGTTCCAAAACTGTGCTGATGTAAAGTAGACATGTTTGAAATGTTACTTAATAAGTATTTTGTGTGACATATCTCTGTGATTGAATTGCATAAAAATTCAAATTTGGAAAATTTTCAAAATTTTCGCCATGTTTCCATTTTTTTCACAAATAAACGCAGGTAATATCAAAGAAATTTTACCACTATCATGAAGTACAATATGTCACGAGAAAACATTGTCAGAATCACCGGGATCCGTTGAAGCGTTCCAGAGTTATAACCTCATAAAGGGACAGTGGTCAGAATTGTAAAAATTGGCCCGGTCCATAACGTGCAAACCACCCTTGGGGGTAAAGGGGTTAATACATCAACAGCATTGAAAATTCTGATTGTGTCACAACTGCTAAACCCAATAAACTAAGTGATACATCATTGTAACCAGGGTGTATTTCCCTATATTATGCTGCTCTCAGGTGAGGTAGCAAAAACCTGGAGACAGATTCCCTTCAAGGTGTCCACACATCAGATTAAGGTTTGCCAAAGCAGCCAAGTTTGGCAGGATCAATAAACCATCAAATTCTTTTTTGTTGAAGATTAGCTGTTGCCGCTGGGGGTTGGTAGTTATGTATACCCCCTTTTCATTAAAACTACAAAGACTTTTTGCTGAGTCAAGCCTGCATGGGTATGGCATCTGAGTCTATCAGTAGAAATCTACAGCTCTCTAAGGCATGAGGGTACCTTTATATATTTAAATGGAACATGATAATGTAACACCCCAGATAACCGGTTATTACAGTGATGTTTCCTTCCTTTCGGGGAGGGCAATATCATGCTTGGAGGCAAGGAGGATTCCTCTTACCAGGTAGCGCACCTACATACAACACATTCTGAATCCAGGCCAGAAGGGGGAGCTCAGAACCCGGATTCAGGGGAGCTTCCCCAGCTTTTAGTGTTCTGGTCTGGAGGAGGAGTTAGTTCAGTCTGGAGAGACAGAGGAAGAGTGAGGACAGGGAGCAGACAGCGGAGCCATGCAGTCAGGACTAGTGTTGAGCGATACCTTCCAATATCGTAAAGTATCAGTGTCGGATTGGATCGGCCGATATTCAAAAAAATATCGGACATCGCCGATGCCGATACCCGATCCCAATGCAAGTCAATGGGACCAAAATATCAGAATTAAAATAAACCCTTTCTTTCCTTGTAGGTTCATTCTACATGAAGGAAAACAACTAAGAATAATGCAGGAGCAGGATGTATTTGGGGAGGTGGCGGAGACATTAAAGGCATAGAGGTTTAGCCCAATCAAATAGAATAGCATGATTTTTTTTTTTTTAAAGACGTTTGGAGTGACAAAGATATTGACTATGTAAATTTCTTTTTATTTTGTCAGATATTGATGTTTCACTATTCCACGCCCTTCCCCTTCTTTTTTTTTACTTTTTCCACACTTTCATCTTCATCATCAGCATCTTTGACATCAACTTCTTCTTCACCTTATTCATCTTCTTCTTCATCTTCTACCTATTTTTTTTTATTACATTCTTCATATTCATTTTATTCAACTATTATTATTCTTCCTATTCTACATATTCATTTTATTCAACTGTTATTATTCTTCCTATGCTACTTCATCATATTCTCATTTGTGACAGGCATTCCCGTAGTTGTTATCTATAAAAGTTTGAAGATTACACCTTCCGTTTTGCCTGTCACAAAAGTTACATTTGTCCGCGTTCAGTTTGGCCTGCAGCATCAGGCTTTATCCAGGGGCACCACGAGGAGGAACGGACTTACCCCCATACACTGCTTAGTCTTCTTCTGCATATAATTTAGATAATATCTTTTGCTTTGATATTAAGTGTTATGCTTAATGTTCTTCTGCTCTTTGTTCTGCAGCCTCTTGTTCTTCTGCTTCTAGGTCTTCCATGTCGTCGTCTCCAGGGTCATCGTCTCCAGGGTCATCGTCTCCGCCGCCGTCGTCGTCTCTGCCGTCGTCGTCGTCATCGGGGTGGTCTTCAGGGTCGTCATCTCCAGGGTCGTCGTCATCTCACTGATTGTCGTCTCTGGTGTCGTCGTCATCTTAGGGGTGGTCTTCCGGGTCGTCGACTTTAGGGTCTTCAACTTGGAAATGTAGCAGAAGGTACAAGAAGGCTGAGAAAATGCCAAGAACCAGCTGATGGAACTGGAACTCGGATGGCTACCTGAAGTTTCAAGAGCCTATGGAACTACCGAGGACCAGCTGACGTTACTGGAACCCGGTTACTAAGCAGGAGGTACCCGTGCTAAAAAGCACTACCAAGGACCGCCTGACGTTGGCGGAACTCGGATACCCAGAAGGAGGCACCTAAGCCAAAGGCTCTGCCCGGAACCAGCTGACGTTACTGGAACCAGGATGGGGAGCAGAAGGTACAAGAGCAAAAGACACTGCCGAGAACCAGCTGACGGTACTGGAACCCGGATGGGTAGCCAAAGGTCCAAGAGCCAATGGAACTACCGAGGACCAGCTGACGTTACTGGAACCCGGTTACTAAGCAGGAGGTACCCGTGCCTGAAAGCACTACCAAGGACCACCTGACGTTGGTGGAACTTGGATACCCAGAAGGAGGCACCTAAGCCAAAGGCTCTGCCCAGAACCAGCTGACGGTACTGGAACCAGGATGGGGAGCAGAAGGTACAAGAGCAAAAGACACTGCCGAGAACCAGCTGACGGTGCTGGAACCAGGATATGGACCAGAAGGTCCACAGGAGAGGAGAGAACAGCTAGGCCATGAGGCAGCCGCAGTTACCGAACCCCAACAGTCCTACAGGGGGAGCTTGGCCTACTGGCACTACAGAACCAGCCTTGACTGCCAATTCACGCAGCCCACATAGGAAGCTCCTAAACTGGAGGCACCCTGGAGTTGGCTAGCCCGACCGCAACACGACAGGGTAAGCATAGGCGTCTCAGTGAGCTTGACACTACCCGGAAACAGCTGACGGTGCTGGAACCAGGCTTGGCACGAGGGAGTACCTGTGACAAAAACATTGCCGAGAACCAGCTGGTGGTGCTGGAACCCGGATGCGTTGCCCCAGTGTGCAAGAGCCAATGGCACCGAGGACCAGCTGACGGTGCTGGAACCCAGTTACTAAGCTGTAGGTGCCCGCGCTTAAAAGCACTACCAAGGACCGCCTGGCGTTGGCGGAACTCGGATACCCAGGAGGAGGCACCTAAGCCAAAGGCTCTGCCCGGAACCAGCTGACGGTGCTGGAACCAGGATGTGGACCAGAAGGTCCACAGGAGAGGAGAGAACAGCTAGGCCGCGAGGCAGCCGCAGTTACCGAACCCCAACAGTCCTACAGGGGGAGCTTGGCCTACTGGCACTACAGAACCAGCCTTGACTGCCAATTCACGCAGCCCACATAGGAAGCTCCTAAACTGGAGGCACCCTGGAGTTGGCTAACCCGACCGCAACACGACGGGGCAAGCATAGGCATCTCAGTGAGCTTGACACTACCCGGAAACAGCTGACGGTGCTGGAACCAGGCTTGGCACGAGGGAGTACCCGTGACAAAAACACTGCCGAGAACCAGCTGGCGGTGCTGGAACCCGGATGCGTTGCCCCAGTGTGCAAGAGCCAATGGCACTGAGGACCAGCTGACGGTGCTGGAACCCGGTTACTAAGCTGTAGGTGCCCGCGCTTAAAAGCACTACCAAGGACCGCCTGGCGTTGGCGGAACTCGGATACCCAGAAGGAGGCACCTAAGCCAAAGGCTCTGCCCGGAACCAGCTGACGCTGCTGGAACCAGGATGTGGACCAGAAGGTCCACAGGAGAGGAGAGAACAGCTAGGCCGCGAGGCAGCCGCAGTTACCGAACCCCAACAGTCCTACAGGGGGAGCTTGGCCTACTGGCACTACAGAACCAGCCCTGACTGCCAATTCACGCAGCCCACATAGGAAGCTACTAAACTGGAGGCACCCTGGAGTTGGCTAACCCGACCGCAACACGACGGGGCAAGCATAGGCGTCTCAGTGAGCTTGACACTACCCGGAAACAGCTGACGGTGCTGGAACCAGGCTTGGCACGAGGGAGTACCCGTGACAAAAACACTGCCGAGAACCAGCTGGCGGTGCTGGAACCCGGATGCGTTGCCCCAGTGTGCAAGAGCCAATGGCACTGAGGACCAGCTGACGGTGCTGGAACCCGGTTACTAAGCTGTAGGTGCCCGCGCTTAAAAGCACTACCAAGGACCGCCTGGCGTTGGCGGAACTCGGATACCCAGGAGGAGGCACCTAAGCCAAAGGCTCTGCCCGGAACCAGCTGACGGTGCTGGAACCAGGATGTGGACCAGAAGGTCCACAGTAGAGGAGAGGAGAGAACAGCTAGGCCGCGAGGCAGCCGCAGTTACCGAACCCCAACAGTCCTACAGGGGGAGCTTGGCCTACTGGCACTACAGAACCAGCTTTGACTGCCAATTCACGCAGCCCACATAGGAAGCTCCTAAACTGGAGGCACCCTGGAGTTGGCTAACCCGACCGCAACACGACGGGGCAATGCATAGGCGTCTCAGTGAGTTTGACACTACCCGGAAACAGCTGACGGTGCTGGAACCAGGCTGGGCACGAGGGGGTACCCGTGACAAAACCACTGCCGAGAACCAGCTGGCGGTGCTGGAACCCGAATGCGTTGCCTATTCAAGATTGTCTTCCTAGAGCCCCAACTAGCGGTGTTGGAGCAAAGGGTAAGCAGGGGGAGCATAGTGTAGGCCGAAGCCTGCACTGGAAGCAGCTTTGTGTTTGCGTTGCGTTTGCAGGACACGATGCCGGCTACACAGCGGGGGAACAGCTGGCGGTGCTGAACCCCACTGA
Source organism: Ranitomeya imitator (assembly GCF_032444005.1). Lineage (NCBI taxonomy): Eukaryota > Metazoa > Chordata > Amphibia > Anura > Dendrobatidae > Ranitomeya > Ranitomeya imitator. The sequence goes on from NC_091283.1 coordinate 315,241,646, forward strand.
CACATTGGCTGGTGTTTTTCTCTGTGCAGCTAGCACTTCCGGGCCCCAACTGGCGGTGTTAGAGTCCAGGGTCAGCAGGAGGAGGAGAGGAGCAAAGTGTAGGCCGAAGGCTAATAGAACCAATTTCAAAGGTAACCTTTAACCCACCCTCAGGTGTTACAATTAGGGTTGAGCGAAACGGGTCGAAATTTTTCAAAAGTCGCCGACTTTTGGCAAGGTCGGGTTTCATGAAACCCGACCCGACCCCTGTGTGGGGTCGGCCATGAAGTTGGCGATCTTTTGAATCTAGAATCGGAATTCCGATACCGATTCCCGATATGTTTATATCGGGAATTGGTATTGGAATTCAGATTTAAGTGTAAAATAAAGAATTAAAATAAAAAATATCGCAATACTTACCCTCTGACGCGCCCTGGTACTAACCGGGAACCTTCCTTCCTTAGAATCAGCCTTCCAGGACCTTGCGGTGACGTCGCGGTGACGTCGCGGCTTGTGATTGGCCGCGCGGCCGCCCATGTGACCGCTCTCGGGCGACCAATCACAAGCCGCGACGTCACCGCGACGTCACCGAAGGTCCTGGAAGGGCTGATTCTTAGGAAGGAAGGCTGCCGGAAAGAAGCAGGGCGAGTCCGAGGGTGAGTATATACCTAATAGGAATATACTCACCCTCGGATGCGCCCTGCTTCTTTCCGGCAGCCTTCCTTCCTAAGAATCAGCCCTTCCAGGACCTTCGGTGACGTCGCGGTGACGTCGCGGCTTGTGATTGGTCGCGCGAGAGCGGTCACATGGGCGGCCGCGCGGCCAATCACAAGCCGCGACGTCACCGCGACGTCACCGCAAGGTCCTGGAAGGCTGATTCTAAGGAAGGAAGGTTCCCGGTTAGTACCAGGGCGCGTCAGAGGGTAAGTATTGCGATATTTTTTATTTTAATTCTTTATTTTACACTAAAATATGGATCGCAGGGCCTGAAGGAGAGTTTCCACTCCTTCAGACCCTGGGAACCATGGAAACCCAATGCAGTGCATTGGGTTTCAGGTTTCGGCCGACCCCGACCCCGACTTTTTTATAGGATCGGCCGATTTCACTCGACCCGACTTTTGAAAAAGTTGGGTTTCGTGAAACCCGACCCGATCCTATAAAAGTAAAGGTCGCTCAACCCTAGTTACAATGTAGAAGAGCAACACCTTGTGCAGCAATAATGCTCCACAAGTGAAAGGTTGCTCTTTAAATTTTGCTCATTGCACATGCAGAATGAAAGACGTACACAATTTTGCCCATTGTACAGTAGAACTGTATTGGAGGCGTGACTTGTCTTTTTAAGGAGACGCGGCACAGGTGTCCAAAAATAACGCCTTGGTGCTGGGCGCAGCCTCCTGAGCGTTGTTATTTGCTGTACAGGAGTCTGCGCTCTTGTTAGCCCTTGGCCATGCGCTGTGAGCGCTGACTGTCTTCTCACCTCATTTCACGTTGGCCGGTGCGGTTAGCGATGGTCATGAATCCCAGACCCACAGTGTCTTTTTATAAAGTTACACTGCAGGGCTGTGATTCGTGGCCTTGCGCAGTAAATATGTTTGTCGCTCACACATGTCCTTACACCTGCTTCAGACTGGGTGGCCTCAGCTGATCCCTTATCGCATGCCGCGGCCATGAGGCCGCACAGTCTGAAGAAGGCGGAAGGAGATGAGTGAAGACAGGCGAACATATGCACTGCACATGCCCATCAATCACACCCTCGCAGTCAAAATATATGAGACAGCGAGGGGCGTTGTGTCGGGCAGGGCGGACGCACAAGCACAAGCAGCCAACCAATGATGTCAGAAGACGGGCAGCGCTAACAAGGGGGGTGCTGCGTATCCTTAACAAGGAAAGTCACACCTCTGGGACAGTGTAATGGTCTCCAATGAGACACATTTTGTAGGTGTTTAGTTGCACGTGGGCAAGGAGAAAAAGTCAGCCACCTTGTACAAATGCAGCATTACTGCTGTACAAGGTGGCTGTTATACATAGAAACACCTGGGGGGGCAGGTTCCCTTTAATTTCAGCTCAGGTGCCTGCATGGCGTTTGCAGGACACGTTGCCAGCTACACAGCAGGGGAACAGCTGGCGGTGCTGAACCCCACTGACACAATGGCTGGTGTTTTTCTCTGGGCAGCTAGCACTTCCGGGCCCCAACTGGCGGTGTTAGAGCCCAGGGTCAGCAGGACGAGGAGAGGAGCAGAGTGTAGGCCGAAGCCTGCACTGGTGGCAGCTTTTGTTCTGTTGTGCCAGCGTGGCTTGTGCTGGACACGTTGCCGACTACACAGCAGGGGAACTGCTGGCGGTGCTGAACCCCACTGACACATTGGCTGGTGTTTTTCTCTGTGCAGCTAGCACATCCGGGCAAAAACAGGCGGTGTTAGAGCCCAGGGTCAGCAGGAGGAGGAGAGGAGCAAAGTGTAGGCCGAAGCCTGCACTGATGGCAGCTTTTGTTCTGTTGTGCCAGCGTGGCTTGTGCTGGACACGTTGCCGACTACACAGCAGGGGAACAGCTGGCGGTGCTGAACCTGTTGTGAATTCTGTGGCCAAGCTCCCTCCTGTGGTCGTGAGTGGTACTGCGGCTGGTTCTGTCTATAAGCTTCCTTTGGTGGATGAGAGTGGTACTGCGGCTTCTGAGTTTCCTTCCTCAGGTGATGAGGTTAAGTCGTTAGGTGCTGCTCTATTTAACTCCACCTGGTGCTTTGATCCTGGCCTCCAGTCAATGTTCTAGTATTGGTCTTGCTTCCTCCTGGATCGTTCCTGTGGCCTCTCTATCCTGCATAAGCTAAGTTCTGCTTGTGTTATTTTTGTTTGCTATATTTTCTGTCCAGCTTGCTATATTGGTTTTTCTTGCTTGCTGGAAGCTCTGAGACGCAGAGGGAGCACCTCCGTACCGTTAGTAGGTGCGGAGGGTCTTTTTGCCCCTCTGCGTGGTTGTTTGTAGGTTTTTGTGTTGACCGCAAAGCTATCTTTCCTAACCTCGGTCTATTCAGTAAGTCGGGCCTCAATTTGCTAAATCTATTTCATCTCTGTGTTTGTATTTCATCTTCACTCACAGTCGTTATATGTGGGGGGCTGCCTTTTCCTTTGGAGAATTTCTCTGAGGCAAAGTAGGCTTATTTTTCTATCTTCAGGGCTAGTTAGTTCCTCAGGCTGTGCCGAGTTGCATAGGGAGCGTTAGGCGCAATCCACGGCTACCTCTAGTGTGGTGTGTTAGGATTAGGGATTGCGGTCAGCAGAGTTTCCACGTCTCAGAGCTCGTCCTATGTTTTTGGTAAATGTCAGGTCACCTTGTGTGCTCTGAACTTCAAGGTCCATTGTGGTTCTGAATTACCTGTTCATAACAGTACTGGAGGCCTCCTCGAATGCCCACTTCATGGCTAGCAACTCTCGATTGCCAACATCATAATTTCGCTCAGCAGGCGAAAATTTCCTGGAAAAGAAGGCGCATGGTTTCATCACCGAGCAATCAGAACTTCCTTCATAGGAATATAACGAGATGACAACCAACCAAATCCCCAACACGAAGTCAGGGACCCTTAGGAAACTTACTAGCCCTGAAGATAGAAAAATAAGCCTACCTTGCCTCAGAGAAATTCCCCAAAGGAAAAGGCAGCCCCCCACATATAATGACTGTGAGTAAAGATGAAATACAAACACAGAGATGAAATAGATTTAGCAAAGTGAGGCCCGACTTACTGAATAGACCGAGGATAGGAAAGATAGCTTTGCGGTCAACACAAAAACCTACAAACAACCACGCAGAGGGGCAAAAAGACCCTCCGCACCGACTAACGGTACGGAGGTGCTCCCTCTGCGTCTCAGAGCTTCCAGCAAGCAAGAAAAACCAATATAGCAAGCTGGACAGAAAATATAGCAAACAAAAATAACACAAGCAGAACTTAGCTTATGCAGGATAGAGAGGCCACAGGAACGATCAAAGAGGAAGCAAGACCAATACTAGAACATTGACTGAAGGCCAGGATCAAAGCACCAGGTGGAGTTAAATAGAGCAGCACCTAACGACTTAACCTCATCACCTGAGGAAGGAAACTCAGAAGCCACAGTACCACTCTCATCCACCAAAGGAAGCTTATAGACAGAATCAGCCGCAGTACCACTCACGACCACAGGAGGGAGCTTGGCCACAGAATTCACAACAGTCACCGAACCCTCACCAGAGCCCCCAGGCCGATCTGGTTCGTGCCTTTCATGTGGCTCATCCTGGTCGGCCTGGGGGCTCTGGTGAGGGTTCGGTGACCCCTCCTCAAGGGGGGGTACTGTTGTGAATTCTGTGGCCAAGCTCCCTCCTGTGGTCGTGAGTGGTACTGCGGCTGGTTCTGTCTATAAGCTTCCTTTGGTGGATGAGAGTGGTACTGCGGCTTCTGAGTTTCCTTCCTCAGGTGATGAGGTTAAGTCGTTAGGTGCTGCTCTATTTAACTCCACCTGGTGCTTTGATCCTGGCCTCCAGTCAATGTTCTAGTATTGGTCTTGCTTCCTCCTGGATCATTCCTGTGGCCTCTCTATCCTGCATAAGCTAAGTTCTGCATGTGTTATTTTTGTTTGCTATATTTTCTGTCCAGCTTGCTATATTGGTTTTTCTTGCTTGCTGGAAGCTCTGAGACGCAGAGGGAGCACCTTTGTACCGTTAGTCGGTGCGGAGGGTCTTTTTGCCCCTCTGCGTGGTTGTTTGTAGGTTTTTGTGTTGACCGCAAAGCTATCTTTCCTATCCTTGGTCTATTCAGTAAGTCGGGCCTCACTTTGCTAAATCTATTTCATCTCTGCGTTTGTATTTCATCTTTACTCACAGTCATTATATGTGGGGGGCTGCCTTTTCCTTTGGGGAATTTCTCTGAGGCAAGGTAGGCTTATTTTTCTATCTTCAGGGCTAGTTAGTTCCTCAGGCTGTGCCGAGTTGCATAGGGAGCGTTAGGCGCAATCCACGGCTACCTCTAGTGTGGTGTGTTAGGATTAGGGATTGCGGTCAGCAGAGTTTCCACGTCTCAGAGCTCGTCCTATGTTTTTGGTAAATGTCAGGTCACCTTGTGTGCTCTGAACTTCAAGGTCCATTGTGGTTCTGAATTACCTATTCATAATATGAACCCCACTGACACATTGGCTGGTGTTTTTCTCTGTGCAGCTAGCACTTCCGGGCCACAACTGGCGGTGTTAGAGCCCAGGGTCAGCAGGAGGAGGAGAGGAGCAAAGTGTAGGCCGAAGCCTAATAGAACCAATTTCAAAGGTAACCTTTAACCCACCCTCAGGTGTTACAATGTAGAAGAGCAACACCTTGTGCAGCAATAATGCTCCACAAGTGAAAGGTTGCTCTTTAAATTTTGCTCATTGCACACGCAGAATGAAAGACGTACACAATTTTGCCCATTGTACAGTAGAACTGTATTGGAGGCGTGACTTGTCTTTTTAAGGAGACGCGGCACAGGTGTCCAAAAATAACGCCTTGGTGCTGGGCACAGCCTCCTGAGCGTTGTTATTTGCTGTACAGGAGTCTGCGGTCTTGTTACCCCTTGGCCATGCGCTGTGAGCGCTGCCTGTCTTATGACCTCATTTCATGTTGGCCGGTGCGGTTATCGATGGCCATGAATCCCAGACCCACAGTGTGTTTTCAATAATTCACACTGCGGGGCTAGGATTCATGGCCTTGTGCAGTAAATATGTTCGCCGCTCACAAATGTCCTTACACCTGCTTCAGACTGGGCGGCCTCACCTTATCCCTTATCGCATGCCACGGCCATGAGGCCGCACAGTCTGAAGAAGGCGGAAGGAGATGAGTGAAGACAGGCGAACATATGCACTGCACATGCCCATCAATCACACCCTCGCAGTCAAAATAGATCAGACAACGAGAGGCGTTTTGTTGGGCAGGGCGGACGCACAGGCACAAACAGCCAACAAATGATGTCAGAAGACGGGCAGCGCTACCAATGGGGGTGCTGCGTGTCATTTAAAAAGGAAAGTCACACCTCAGGGACACTGTAATGGTCTGTAATGAGACACATTTTGTACGTGTTAAATTCAACGTGGGCAAGGAGAAAAAGTCAGCCACCTTGTACAAATGCAGCAGTACTGCTGTACAAGGTGGCTGTTATACATAGAAACACCTGGGGGGGGTGGGGGCAGGTTCCCTTTAATTTCAGTTCAGGTGCCTGCATGGTGTTTGCAAGACATGTTGCCAGCTACACAGCAGGGGAACAGCTGGCGGTGCTGAACCCCACTGACACATTGACTGGTGTTTTTCTCTGTGCAGCTAGCACGTCCGGGCAAAAACTGGCGGTGTTAGAGCCCAGGGTCAGCAGGAGGAGGAGAGGAGCAGAGTGTAGGACGCAGCCTGCACTGGTGGCAGCTTTTGTTCTGTTGTGCCAGCGTGGCTTGTGCTGGACACGTTGCCGACTACACAGCAGGGGAACAGCTGGCGGTGCCGAGCCCCACTGACACATCAGCTAGTGTATTTTCTGTGTAGACAACACTTCCAGGTGGCAACTGACAGTGTTGAAACCCAGGGAATCAAAGAGGAGCAGCGTGTAGGCCGAAGCCTGCAGTGGAGCAAGTTGAAAGGGAACCTTTAACCCCCCCCAGGCATTTGTTGCTGAAAGAGCCATCTTGTACAGCAGTAATACTGCACATGGAAAATGGTGGCTCCTAAAATTATGCTCCTTGCAAACGCTGAAGTACACACTCATATAATGTGTCGCCTCACACCGTAAAACCGTCCCGGAAGTGGGACTTTCATTTGTAATGTGACACAGCACAGCCGTCATTCCAACCCCCTTGGTGCCGTGCGCCACCTCCTCAACGTTGTTTGGTTCTGTCACGGAGCCCGTGCTGTAATGTTATCCCTTGGCCATGCACAGTTAGCGGTGCCCGTCTTCTGACATCATTTAGGTGTCAGGCTGGCAGTGGCTGTGCGTCAAAGCTGCACAAAATCCAACCTTGCAGTGTCATCAAATGTAATCCCACTGCGGGCCAGGGATCCATGGGCATGCACAGTGCATATCATCGCCTCTCACTCACCTCCTTCCTGCTTCTTCAGACTGTGCGGCGTCATGGCCGTGGCATGCTATTAGGGATCAGCTGACGCCACCTAGTCTGAAGAAGTGTGAAGAAGGGGAGTGAGAGGCTAGTATATGCACTGTGCATGGCCATGGATACCAGGCCCACTGTGGGATCACATTAGATGACACTGCGAGGTGGCATTTCGGGCAGCGTGGACGCACAGGCACAGCCAGGACGAAAACAAATGATGTCAGAGGACGGGCAGCACAAACTGTGCACGGCCAAGGGATAACATAACAGCGCAGGGTCCATGACGGAATCAAACAACGCTAAGGAGGCAGCTCACGGAGCCAAGGGGGTAGGAATGACGGCTGTGCTGCGTCACATTACAAAGGAAAGTCCCACCTCCGGGACGGTTGGACGGTGTGAGGGGACACATTACATGAGTGTGTAGTTCAGCGTTTCCAAGGAGCATAATTTCAAGAGCGACCTTTTCCTTGTGCAGTATTAGTGCTGCATAAGGTGGCTCTTTCAGTAACAAATGCCTAGGGGGGGGGGACAGGTTCCCTTACATTTTTGTTGTGCCAGCGTTGCGGTCGCATGACACGTTGCCGGATACACAGCTGGGGATCAGCTGACGTTACTGAACCCCAATAACAGAGGAGCGACTGTTGACTGTGCAGACAGCACTTCCAGGTACCAACTGGCGGTGTTAGAGCCCAGGGACAGCAGGACGAGCAGATTGGAGGTATTGCCGCACACACAGCTGGGGATCAGCTGACGTTACTGAACCCCAATAACAGAGGAGCGACTGTTGACTGTGCAGACAGCACTTCCAGGCACCAACTGGCGGTGTTAGAGCCCAGGGACAGCAGGACGAGCAGATTGGAGGTATTGCCACACACACAGCTTGGGATCAGCTGACGTTACTGAACCCCAATAACAGAGGAGCGACTGTTGACTGTGCAGACAGCACTTCCAGGCACCAACTGGCGGTGTTAGAGCCCAGGGACAGCAGGAGGAGCAGAGGAACAGAGTGTAGGCCGAAGCCTGATTGGAGCAAGTTGAAAGGGAACCTTTAACCCCCCCAAGACGTTTGTAGCTGAAAGAGCCATCTTGTGCAGCACTAAGGATGCAAAAGGAAAAGGTTGCTCTTTTAATTATGCTCCTTGCAAACACAGAAGTAAACACTAAAAATGTGCCCCTTATACCGTAAAACCGTCCCGGAGGTGGGAATTTCCTTCGTAATGGGACGCAGCACAGCTGTCATTCCTATCCCCTTGGTGCCATGCGCTGCCTCCTCAGCGTTGTTTTAAGCTGTCACGGAGCCTGCGCTGGTCTGTTATCCCTTGGCCATGCCCAATTTGCGCTGCCTGTCTTCTGACATAATTTGGTGTCAGGCTGTCAGTGCCTGTGCATCCACGCTGCTCCAGATCTCACCTCGCAGTGTTGTCTAATGTAATCCCACTGCGGGCCTTGGATCCATGGGCATGCACAGTGCATATCCTCGCCTCTCACTCCCCTCCTTCCCTCTTCTTCAGACTGTGCGGCATCACGGCCGTGGCATGCTATTAGGGATCAGCTGACGGCGCACAGTCTAAAGAAGGCGGAGGGAGAGGAGCAAGAGCCCGAGGTGAAGATATGCACTGCGCATGCCCATGGATCCCAGGCTCGCAGTGTGATTTAATCAGAAGACACTGCGAGGCGGGTTCTCGGGCAGCGCGGGCGCACAGGCGCAGCCAACCTGACACCAAATTATGTCAGAAGACAGGCAGCGCAAATTGGGCATGGCCAAGGGATAACAGAACAGCGCAGGCTCCGTGACAGCTTAAAACAACGCTGAGGAGGCAGCGCATGGCACCAAGGGGGCAGGAATGATGGCTGTGCTGCGTCACATTATGAAGGAAAGTCCCAGCTCCGGGACGGTATAACGGTATCAGTGAACACATTTATAAGTGTTAAGTTCTGCGTGTGCAAGGAGCTAAACTAAAAGAGCTACCTTTTCCTTGTGCAACATTACTGCTGCACAAGATGGCTCTTTCAGTAACAAACGCTGGGGGGGGGACAGGTTCCCTTACATGTAGGTTGTTGTGCCAGCGTGGCGGTCGCAGGACACATTGCCGGCTACACAGCTGGGGATCAGCTAACGTTACTGAAACCCAATAACACTGGGTCATATGTTTTGACTGTGCAGCCTGCACTTCTGAGCCGCAACTGGCGGTGTTGGAGCCCAGGAATAGCAGTTCAGGTGGTAGAAAGATGAACACATCAGGAGACCTGGATGACACCCAATTACTTAATCAGGCAGAGGAGTGGCAAATTCCTGCGAGATCCAGGCCTGGTTCATTTTCAGGAAAGTAAGCCGGTCAACGTTATCGGAGGATAGTCGCATGCGACGGTCTGTTAGTACACCACCTGCGGCACTAAAGACACGTTCCGATAAGACACTAGCCGCAGGGCAAGCCAGCACCTCCAATGCATACTGGCTTAGCTCTGGCCATGTATCCAGCTTAGAGACCCAAAACTTGAATGGGGAAGAGCCATCTGGGAATACAGTAAGAGGGCAAGCCATGTAGTCTGTCACCATCTGACGGAACCGTTGCCTCCTGCTGACTGGAGCCGCCGGTGATGGTGTAGACATTTGGGGCGGGCACACAAAAGTTTGCCACAGTTGTGCCATACTGGGCTTGCCTTGGGCAGAGGCACTGCTTCTGCTCCCTCTTTGTGCAGAGCCTCCCCCACTGCCTCGACGCACTGAGCTGCTTTGTAAAGCACTAGCAGCACTCCTCTCAGTTGGACTGGAGAAGATGATGAAATTCACCAGTGTGTCGTGGTACTCCCGTGTTTTACGCTCCCGAGTCAACGCTGGGATGAGGTTTTGGACGTTGTCCCGGTAGCGAGGATCGAGGAGGGTGAACACCCAATAATCAGGCATGTTGAGAATGTGGTCGATGCGGCGGTCGTTTCTCAGGCACTGCAGCATGAAATCCACCATGTGCTGCAGACTGCCAACTGGCCCAGAAACGCTGTCCCCTGCTTGAGACATGATCTCTGCCCGCTCGTCATCACCCCACCCTCGCTGTACACACTGACCACTGGACAATTGTCTCACTCCCTCCTCTGGACGGAGCTCTTCCTCCTCCTCCTGCGTACCCCTTTGTGAGGAACCACGTGGCGCTGACTCTCCAGAAGCTGATGGAAAAGGTGACTCCTCATCCTCCACCTCTTCCACAACATCATCCCTTAACGCTTGCAAAGTTTGTTGAAGCAGGCAGATAAGGGGGACAGTCATGCTGACTAGTGCATCATCTGCACTTGCCATCCGCGTGGAATAATTGAAAGGACGCAAAACCTGGCAGACGTCCTTCATAGTGGCTCACTCTGTGGTTGTGAAGTCTGATCGGCGCTGACTGCGACTTTTTAGCGCCTGATGCAGCTGGTACTCCATTACTGCTTGCTGCTGCTCACACAACCGCTCCAACATATGTAACGTGGAATTCCACCTGGTAGGTAGGTCACATATGATGCGGTGTTCCGGAAGGCGGAATCGGCGCTGCAGAGCAGCAATGCGGGATCTTGCCAAGCTGGAACGCCGCAAGTGAGCACACTCTAGGCGGACCTTGTGCAGCAGTGCATCAAGATCCGGATAGTCCCTCAGAAAACTCTGCACAACCAAATTGAGCACATGTGCCAGACATGGGATGTGAGTGAGGTTGCCAATGGCCAAAGCTGTCACCAGATTTCGGCCATTGTCACACACTACCATGCCTGGCTGGAGATTCGCTGGCACTAACCACACATCGCTCTCCTGCTTGATGGCATTCCAGAGCTCCTGCGCTGTGTGGCTTTGATTCCCCAATGAAACTAGTTTCAAGACGGCCTGTTGACGTTTGGCCACGGCTGTGCTCATGTCGGTCATAGGTAAACGTTCACGGGTCCATGTGGAGGTGGACTGTGACGGCTCCTGCAGCGATGATTCTGAGGAACTTGTGTATGAGGAGGAGTCAATGCGTACAGACTGGATTCCTGCAATCCTTGGAGTGGGCAGGACACGTCCTGCGCCACTCGCACGATCTGTACCTGGCTCAACAACATTAACCCAATGGGCAGTGAGGGAAATGTATCGCCCCTGTCCATGTTGACTGGTCCACGCATCGGTGGTGAGGTGGACTTTGCTACTGACGGCGTTCAGTAGCGCGTGTTTTATTTGTCCCTCCACATGCTTGTGCAGGGCAGGGACAGCTTGCCTGCTGAAGTAAAAGCGGCTGGACACTTTGTACTGTGGGACTGCCAATGCCATCAAGTCACGGAAGCTGTCAGTCTCCACCAGCCTGAATGAGAGCATTTCCAGGGACAGAAGTTTGGCAATGCCTGCATTCAGAGCCTGTGCTTGGGGGTGGTTGGCCGAGAATGCCCGCCTTTTCTCCCATGCCTGTACTACCGATGCCTGTAGAGTAGACTGGGAGTGTGAGGATGACTGGGAATATGGTGCTGTGGGTGGAATTACACTAGGTCTCTGGACAACAGTGCCAGAGGTTCTTCCATGGCGATCCTGGGAGGAAGCCAAACCAGCTGTGCGTGAGCTGGAGGAAGAGGCAACACGAGCTGAAGAGGTGGTAGCTGCCGCTGTTGGTAGGCCTACGTCTTCAGTGTGTTTTTGTAACTCCACCGCGTGCCTGGTCCGCACATGTTTCCACATATTTGTGGTATTGAGGTTGCTGACACTTTTACCTCTTTTGACTTTCTGATGACACAGCTTGCATTTGACAAAACAAATGTCATCTGCAACTGTGTCAAAAAAGGACCAGGCACTGCAAGTCTTGGGAGCGCCCTTTTTGGCTTTTGAAAGAGACAGGCTCCTAACGGGTGCCAAAGTGGAGGCTACAGGCTCCGCAGTCTTCCCCCTCCCTCTCCCTCTTTGGCCCGTAAGGGGAATCTCTTCCTCAGAGCTGCTCCCACCACCTTCCTGTTCCTCACGCCACGATGGGTCAACGACCTCATCATCTCCACTACCCTCTGCCACCAACTGCTCCTCCTGGGTAGTCTCGGCAGCACAGTACGCACCAGAAAGCGGCACCTGAGTTTCATCATCAGATGCGTACTGTGCTGTGGTCACCGCAGGCACTGGCCCACCCGCCTCTTCAGAGTTAGAGAGACAAAGCTGTTGGGCATCACTGCACACTGCCTCTTCTTCCATTTCTCCAATGCTGCTTGGCTGGCCCCCTGTTTCCAAGCCAACAGATTCAGAGAACAGAAGTAGAGACGGCTCCTGTCCTGGGCTCTCTGACTGCATGGCCAATTTGGCAGGTGGTGAAGAGACAGATGGCTGCTCTCCAGTGGTCTGTGCCTGAGAGGATGTGGCACTAACTGAAGTCGATGCCGATGCGTTAGCTGCCATCCATCCGACAACGGCTTCAATTTGATCTTCACGCAGCAGCGGTGCACGGCGCTCTCCGACAAAACTGCGCATAAAGGACTGTTCCCTGCTGAAACTGAGTGATGATGAGTCACCGGTGCCCGCAGCAGGCACAGAATCACCACGTCCTCTCCCTGCTCCTCTCCCTGCTCCGCTCCCACGCCCACGTGCCTTACTCCCTGCCCTCTTCATCTTGGTTGACAGATAAAGATAAGCAGAAAAGTACTAAGTCCTTAGTGTGCTTATTCCTGAAATGCTCCTCCTAACAGGTGTAAGAAACACTAATGTTGTAAAGTGTGGACTAGACTTTATTATTGATAAAATGTGGCCTACACAAGTGTTAAGTGGTGTTTGGTGAACTTTACTTTTTTTTTTATGCAGATCGGGCTACAGAGCGACTTTAACACACACGGGGACCGTGCAGACAGCCGTAAACAGCGCTGCAAGGCCCAAAAACCCTCCTCTAGGTTATCCTATGTAGTGTTTTTCCACTATTTAGCTGGAGACGGGTGGAAAGACACTAATAGGAAATTTTTTAAAAAAATTTCAACTGGCTGCACTATTTGAAAAAAAGGAAAAGTTTTTTCACGGTATGAGGCAGTGATGCACCCTGAGCTGAATACAACCGGCTGTGGCTGCACACAGACTACAGGGCGAGCTGCGCTCACACGGAGACCGTGCAGACAGCCGTAAACGGCGCTGCAAGGCCCAAAAACCCTGCTCTAGGTTATCCTATGTAGTGTTTTTCCACTATTTAGCTGGATACGGGTGGAAAGACACTAATAGGAAATTTTTTAAACAATTTTCAACTGGCTGCACCATTTGAAAAAAAGGAAAAGTTTTTTCACGGTATGAGGCAGTGACGCACCCTGAGCTGAATACAACCGGCTGTGGCTGCACACAGACTACAGGGCGAGCTGTGCTCACACGGAGACCGTGCAGACAGCCGTAAACGGCGCTGCAAGGCCCAAAAACCCTCCTCTAGGTTATCCTTTGTAGTGTTTTTCCACTATTTAGCTGGAGACGGGTGGAAAGACACTAATAGGAAATTTTTTAACCCCTTAAGCCCCGAGGTTGGTTTGCACGTTAATGACCGGGCCAATTTTTACAATTCTGACCACTGTCCCTTTATGAGGTTATAACTCTGGAATGCTTTAACGGATCCCGGTGATTCTGACATTGTTTTCTCGTGACATATTGTACTTCATGGTAGTGGTAAAATTTATTCGATATAACTTGCGTTTATTTGTGAAAAAAACGGAAATTTGGCGAAAATTTAGAAAATTTCGCAATTTTCCAACTTTAAATTTTTATGCCCTTAAATCACAGAGATATGTCACGCAAAATACTTAATAAGTAACATTTTTCACATGTCTACTTTACATCAGCACAATTTTGGAACCCAAAATTTTTTTTGTTAGGGAGTTATAAGGGTTAAAAGTTGACCAGCAATTTCTCATTTTTACAACACTATTTTTTTTTTAGGGACCACATCTCATTTGAAGTCATTTTGAGGGGTCTATATGCTAGAAAATACCCAAGTGTGACACCATTCTAAAAACTGCACCCCTCAAGGTGCTCAAAACCACATTCAAGAAGTTTATTAACCCTTCAGGGGTTTCACAGGAATTTTTGGAATGTTTAAATAAAAATGAATATTTAACTTTTTTTTCACACAAAATTTATTTCAGCTCCAATTTGTTTTATTTTACCAAGGGTAATAGGATAAAATGGATGCCAAACCTTGTTGTACAATCTGTCCTGAGTACGCTGATACCCCATATGTGGGGGTAAACCACTGTTTGGGCGCATGGCAGAGCTCGGAAGGAAAGGAGTGCCATTTGACTTTTCAATGCAAAATTGACAGGAATTGAGATGGGACGCCATGTTGCGTTTGGAGAGCCACTGATGTGCCTAAACATTGAAACCCCCCACAAGTGACACCATTTTGGAAAGTAGACACCCTAAGAAACTTATCTAGATGTGTGGTGACTACTTTGACCCACCAATTGCTTCACAGAAGTTTATAATGCAAAGCCGTAAAAATAAAAAATCATATTTTTTCACAAAAATGTTCTTTTCACCCCCAATTTTTTATTTTCCCAAGAGTAAGAGAAGAAATTGGACCACAAAAATTGTTGTCCAATTTGTCCTGAGTACGCTGATACCCCATATATGGGTGTAAACCATTGTTTGGGCGTATGGCAGAGCTCGGAAGGGAAGGAGCGCCATTTTACTTTTCAATGCAAAATTGACTGGAATTGAGATGGGATGCCATGTTGCGTTTGGAGAGCCCCTGATGTGCCTAAACATTGGAACCCCTCACAAGTGACACCATTTTGGAAAGTAGACCCCTTAAGGAACTTATCTAGATGTGTGGTGAGCACTTTGACCCAACAAGTGCTTCACAGAAGTTTATAATGCAGAGCCGTAAAAATAAAAAATCATATTTTTTCACAAAAATGATTTTTTCGCCCCCAATTTTTTATTTTCCCAAGGGTAAGAGAAGAAATTAGACCACAAAAGTTGTTGTGCAATTTGTCCTGAGTGCGACGATACCCCATATGTGGGGGTAAACCACTGTTTGGGCACATGGCAGAGCTCGGAAGGAAAGGAGCGCCATTTGACTTTTCAATGCAAAATTGACTGGAATTGAGATGGGACGCCATGTTGCGTTTGGAGAGCCCCCGATGTGCCTAAACATTGGACCCCCTCACAAGTGAGGCCATTTTGGAAAGTAGACCCCTTAAGGAACTTATCTAGATGTGTGGTGAGCACTTTGACCCAACAAGTGCTTCACAGAAGTTTATAATGCAGAGCCGTAAAAATAAAAAAATCTTATTTTTTCACAAAAATGATCTTTTCGCCCCCAATTTTTTATTTTCCCAAGGGTAAGAGAAGAAATTAGACCACAAAAGTTGTTGTGCAATTTGTCCTGAGTGCGTCGATACCCCATATGTGGGGGTAAACCACTTTTTGGGCGCATAGCAGAGCTCGGAAGGGAAGGAGCGCCATTTGACTTTTCAATGCAAAATTGACTGGAATTAAGATGGGACGCCATGTTGGTTTGGAGAGCCCCTGATGTGCCTAAACATTAGAACCCCCCACAAGTGACACCATTTTGGAAACTAGACCCCCTAAGGAACTTATCTAGATGTGTTTTGAGAGCTTTGAACCCCCAAGTGTTTCACTACAGTTTATAACGCAGAGCCGTGAAAATAATAATTTTTTTTTTCGCAAAAATTATTTTTTAGCCCCCAGTTTTGTATTTTCATAAGGGTAACAGAATAAATTGGACCCCAAAAGTTGTTGTCCAATTTGTCCTGAGTACGCTGATACCCAATATGTGGGGGGGAACCACTGTTTGGGCGCATGGCAGAGCTCGGAAGGGAAGGAGCGCCATTTGGAATGCAGACTTAGATGGATTGGTCTGCAGGATTCACGTTGCATTTGCAGAGCCCCTGATGTACCCAAACAGTACAAACCCCCCACAAGTGACCTCATATTGGAAACTAGACCTCCCAAGGAACTTATCTAGATGTGTTGTGAAAACTTTGAACCCCCAAGTGTTTCACTACAGTTTATAATGCAGAGCCGTGAAAATAAAAATTCTTTTTTTTTTTCACAAAAATGATTTTTTAGCCCCCAGCTTTGTATTTTTACAAGGGTAACAGAATAAATTGGACCCCAAAAGTTGTTCTCCAATTTGTCCTGAGTACGCTGATACCCCATATGTGGGGGGGAACCACTGTTTGGGCGCATGGCAGAGCTCGGAAGGGAAGGAGCGCCATTTGGAATGCAGACTTAGATGGATTGGTCTGCAGGCGTCACGTTGCATTTGCAGAGCCCCTGATGTACCCAAACAGTACAAACCCCCCACAAGTGACCTCATATTGGAAACTAGACCTCCCAAGGAACTTATCTAGATGTGTTGTGAAAACTTTGAACCCCCCAAGTGTTTCATTACAGTTTACAACGCAGAGCCATGAAAATAAAAAATCCTTTTTTTTTCCCACAAAAATGATTTTTAGCCCCCCAAATTTTTATTTTCCCAAGGATAACAAGAGAACTTGGACCCAAAAAGTTGTTGTCCAATTTGTCTCGAGTACGCTGATACCCCATATGTTGGGGTAAACCCCTGTTTGGGTGCACGGGAGAGCTCGGAAGTGAAGGAGCACTGTTTTACTTTTTCAATGCAGAATTGGCTGGAATTGAGATTGGACGCCATGTCGCGTTTGGAGAGCCCCTGATGTGCCTAAACAGTGGAAACCCCCCAATTATAACTGAAACCCTAATCCAAACGCACCCGTAACCCTAATCCCAACTGTAACCCTAACCACACACCTAACCCTGACACACCCCTAATTCTAATCCCAACCCTAATCCCAACCGTAAATGTAATCCTAGCCCTAACCCTAGCCCTAACCCTAGCCCTAACCCTAATGGGAAAATGGAAATAAATACATTTTTTTTAATTTTATTATTTTTCCCTAAGGCTAGGTTCACATTGCGTTAGGGAAATCCGTTTAGCGCTAGCGGATTGCGCTAACGCAATGTCTTTTTAGGTGTCGCGTTTAGTGGTCGCGTTAACGTCCCCGCTCTGAAAGATCGGGGATCGGACCTCGGGCGTGCCGCGGACGCTGCAAGCAGCGTCCGAGGCGCGCCACAAAAGAACGGCACCTTGCTAGCGCGAGCCGAAAATGGCACGCTCTAGCGATGCGCTACACCCGAAAATCACATTGCTGTCAATGGGTGTGCTAACGGACCCGTTGCACGGCGTTAATTGTGACATTTTCGCCGTGCAACGCTGTCCGTTAGCGTTAACCCATTAACGCAATGTGAACCTAGCCTAACTAAGGAGGTGATGAAGGGGGGTTTGATTTACTTTTATAGCGTTTTTTATATCGGATTTTTATGATTGGCAGCTGTCACACACTAAAAGACGCTTTTTATAGCAAAAAAGTTTTTGCGTCTCCACATTTTGAGACCTATAATTTTTCCATGTTTTGGTCCACAGAGTCATGTGAGGTCTTGTTTTTTGCGGAACGAGTTGACATTTTTATTGGTAACATTTTCGGACACGTGACAGTTTTTGATCGCTTTTTATTCCGATTTTTTGTGAGGCAGAATGACCAAAAACCAGCTATTCATGAATTTCTTTTGGGGGAGGCGTTTATACCGTTCCACGTTTGGTAAAATTGATGAAGCAGTTTTATTCTTCGGGTCAGTACGATTACAGCGACACCTCATTTATATAATTTTTTTTATGTTTTGGCGCTTTTATACGATAAAAGCTATTTTGTAGAAAAAATAATTATTTTGGCATCACTTTATTCTGAGGACTATAACTTTTTTATTTTTTTGGTTATGATGCTATATGGCAGCTCGTTATTTGCGGGACAAGATGACGTTTTCATAGGTACCATGGTTATTTATATCCGTCTTTTTGATCGCGTGTTATTCCACTTTTTGTTCAGCGTTATGATAATAAAGCGTTGTTTTTTTGGCTCGTTTTTTTTTTTTTCTTATGGTGTTCACTGAAGGGGTTAACTAGTGGGCCAGTTTTATAGGTTGGGTCGTTACGGACGCGGCGATACTAAATATGTGTACTTTTATTGTTTTTTTTTTTTTTTAGATAAAGAAATATATTTATGGGAATAATATTTTTTTTTTCTTCTTTATTTAGGAATTTTTTTTTTTTTTTGTTACACGTGTGAAATTTTTTTTTTTTTACTTTTTCACTTTGTCCCAGGGGGGGACATCACAGATCACTGATCTGACAGTGTGCGCAGCACTCTGTCAGATCGGTGATCTTACATACAGCCGGGCAGGATTAGAGCTGCAGCTGCAGCCTGATCCTGACCCGGAAGTGCTCCCTGCAGGACCCGGATGCAGCCCCGTGGCCATTTTGGATCCGGGGACTGCAGGGAGAAGACGCTCGGTACACGGTGAGTACATCACCGTGTACCGATCGTCTCAGGGAAGCACGCAGGGAGCCCCCTCCCTGCGCGATGCTTCCCTGCACCGCCGGCACACCGCGATCATCTTTGATCGCGGTGTGCCGGGGGTTAATGTGCCGGGAGCGGTCCGTGACCGCTCCTGGCACATAGTGCCGGATGTCAGCTGCGATATGCAGCTGACACCCGGCCGCGATCGGCCGCTCTCCCCCCGTGAGCGCGGCCGATCGCATATGACGTACTATCCCGTCACTGGGAATTAAGTCCCAGGTCACCTTGACGGGATAGTACGTCATATGGGATTAAGGGGGTTAAAAAATTTTCAACTGGCTGCACTATTTGAAAAAAAGGAAAGTTTTTTCATGGTATGAGGCAGTGACGCACCCTGAGCTGAATACAACGGGCTGTGGCTGCACACAGACTACAGGGCGAGCTGCGCTCACACGGAGACCGTGCAGACAGCCGTAAACGGCGCTGCAAGGCCCAAAAACCCCCCTCTAGGTTATCCTATGTAGTGTTTTTCCACAATTTAGCTAGAGACGGGTGGAAAAACACTAATAGGAAATTTTAGAAAAAATGTGCAGCAGGCTGCACTATGAGCAAAAAAGAACAATGGATAGCACTGTATGAGGCAGTGTGAACCCCCCCTGAGCTGAATACAACCGGGTATATGGCTGCACACAGACTACAGAGTGAGCTGCACACACACACACACAGAGACCTTGCAGAACGCTGTTAAAACAGCGCTGCAAGGCAAGAGCAAGGTGAACAGTGAACAACACACAGCGTTTTGCTAAATTAGCCTTGGGAAAGCAAAATAAAGCAATTAGCTATCTCAACTGGCCCTCAGTTAGAACACAGCGTCCTGTCCCTAACTGAAATCACAGTAGAGTGAGCGCAAAATGGCGGCAGCGTTTTTTATAGTGCAGAGTGACATCATTTTAGCAGCCAATCACAGCCTTGCCAGTACTTACATGCCCACCATGCTAAACAGGATGTGCCCACACTTCCATTCATTCCTCATTGGCTGCTGCGTGCAGTTTGAATTCTGGGAACTTCCGATTCCGGTATCCGATACGCGGGAAGTATCGGAATTCGGTATCGGAATTCCGATACCGCAAATATCGGCCGATACCCGATACTTGCGGTATCGGAATGCTCAACACTAGTCAGGACTAAGCTGCAGCTCCAGGAAAGGAAGGGAACCCAAGGGGTTGAATGTGGTGAAGCATCAGAGGAAAGTACAGGAGAAGGAAAGGGGCTCAGAGGGGAACTTTGACCGGGCACCCTCAGTGCCGAAGCACAGTAACCGGGCACCGGGAGCCCGAGGCTGTATTGTACTCCAGGTCACACGGCAGAACCAGAGGGCATAGGACTGTAAGTTGTAATTTGCACGCACCCACACCTGAAGGTGCACCAGTACACTAGGAATCTGGGTCGTGATAGAGACCATATAAAAAGGCTCACAATGTCCATCATACAGGTATCTGTCGAGAGAGAGGACTTTGCCAGCAAGCTGCATGCAGCAGGGACCTTGCATACGAGCGTGAGTATGAAGGCTTATGGGCCTCACCTGTGAGAGGTATCTACTTTTGCCTCCAGGCCGGCCGGACCACATTATCACCTGTTCCTGGTACCCTTAACTGTGGACTGCTACCATCAGTAAACCAGGTAAAGACATTACAACTCTGTGTCCTCCATTTATTTATTGGCATACCCCATCTCTGCCCAGCACACCGGGAGCCCTGGAGACCTCACTTCACCTGTGGGAAGCATCACCATCTATGCTGCAGCAACATCATCCCAGAGGACCCCTTTAAGCAGCGTCGGTCCCTACTGACCGAGAACCACAGGTGGTATCACGAACACAAGCTTTACAAATCCCCTTAAAAGACCTTTCCCCCTTAATTGGGTGCCTAGGGCCACGGAACGGATCGCAGCCACCGTGACATCCCCTTTTAAGTGTGACCGGTCCCGTTACCAAGTACCCCACTGCCCTGGTGGGCGTTCCAATAACAAAGTGCATCAATCTTAAATTTTAATCAAGCATGGAAAGCATTCAGCCGGACCCCATTGATAGCTGCCAATCCAGTTTACCATATGTAGTGGTTCTTGGCTGTGTAGTGAATTTTACAAAAAAAACGCTCCAGGTAAAGCTGTTTATGTGTCTAGCAAAATCTTGGGAATCACTGTAATATATTTCCATCATTCTAACTTTTATGGTGCATCCAGAGCATAGGCCATAAATTAATTTTTAAAGAAGAAATTGGAAGGACAAAACACGCAATAGGATCTTACCTGGGTATAAAGTAGGAGAAATGTGGACAATCGCTCTCATTTGATCAGGATGTGAGCTCACGGCCACTGAAAAAAACTATGATTGACCCAAGGTGTGGAGCAACGTGAAGAAGCTAGAAACAAAAGGGTTAACCTTCCCTGCCAACAGAAAGATGATTAGGAGACAGGAATCCCAATATGCAGTTTATTTATCTATGTGTTTCGAAGTATCAAACTTCATCAGGACAAGCCACAGCGATAAATTAATTAAGAAATTAATTTTCACTTGAAATATTGAATATTGAAAAAGTAATTTGCTTAACATACTGCATAGATCTCCAAGTTTGCGAATCTTATTTACGGTAACTTTTTGTAAATACATTTTTTTTTAAGGCTGGCTGACAACCATAATAACTGTATGGGCGGCTCAGTGGTTAGCACGACTGTTTTGCAAAGCAGGGATCCTCTTTTCAAATCTCGCCAAGGAGTTTATATGTTCTCCCCATGTCTGCATGGGTTTTCTCCGGATTCTCTAGTTTCCTCCTACACTAACAAGACATACTGAGAGGGAAATTAGATTGTGATCCACGATGGGGACAGTGATGAAAATGTCTGTATAGTGCTGTAGACTGTTTGTGCCATATTAGCCATGCATAATAAATATAGATTCCTAAATAACAGATATGAATATTACTCTATCTTTTGCATTTCTTTATAACTGGGCAGATTTGCCAATCAGGAATCTTGGGATGCAGGATAATAATAATCTTTATTTTTATATAGCGCTAACATATTCCGCAGCGCTTTACAGTTTTGCACACATTATCATCACTGTCCCCGATTGGGCTCACAATCTAGAATTCCTATCAGTATGTCTTTGGCATGTGGGAGGAAACCGGAGTGCCCGGAGGAAACCCACGCAAACACGGAGAGAACATGCAAACTCTTTGCAGATGTTGTCCTGGGTGGGATTAGAACCCAGGACCCCAGCGCTGCAAGGCTGTAGTGCTAACCACTGCGCCACCGTGCTGCCCAGGATGATATGTTCCATGGCTGCCTTAATGATGACTTTATATTGTGCCTAAATTAGTAATGGCTGAATGATATTTAGAACATCATCTTGGATAAAAGTGAAGGAAAAAGACAATAGAAGTGCTTGCACAATGCTTATTGCACCATTTATGTTTCTCATTTCCTATGATCTTTCATCTTCTGCCTTGTTCTTTTTCATATTTCTGGCTTTTAAGCGATTTCCTCCTTATCTGGTTATAACTGTGAAATCTGATTATTTTTCTGATTGTACAAATTGCTTTTAAATGTCGTTCATTACTGTTACAGTAGAGTATCATTTACATGAGAGCTAATGAAGATTATGGAGATAACAAGTAAATGGTTCCCTTGAAGTATACAGGAGAATACCGCACTAATAAAGAAAATAAGAATATCCGGCATGTATTCGCTGTAGAAGCATTCTGCAATTTGCTTATTTAACCCATTCTTACTGACAATGACAAAGTGCATTTTACACATCCAACAATTTTAAATAATGTAACTAATAGAGATGGGTGAACTTTAACGCTAGAGTTCAGGGTCCATACCAGACACCTAGTAGCCATGTACGGACCACAAACATGGATCGGCAGCCCAAACAAAGCTTGTTGAAATGCTGCAGCACAGTCAATCAACAAAGCTTTTCCTATGTGGGCACTGGTAGAGGTGGTAGAGTTGGTGGATATTCACTATGATCTTCTGGGCGGAATCTTTTGAGCTAAACTTGAAGGCTACAGGGGATACCGATAGTTTTCATACTTCTCCTGTGTAGCTCTCCAAGCACTAGTTCATGGACCAATTTTTTCAGCTAGGCTCTTCTACGGAGTGGTTCGGACGCTTTTCAAGGTAAATCACTTATGAATTTATAGCACCCAAATTCAACATAGTGACTAATATGACTATTGGCCAGCGCCTGGAGTATCTGCTGATGCTGAAAGTTGAGCACACCAGATCAATTGTATCAAAACCCCCTTTGGTTGTATTATGAAATGTAATTATTTCTGTTTTTTTCTGCTTCAGACCCAGAATCTATGTCGTCTGTTGTGAATTCCGCTCTTGGGCTCCCTCCAGTGGTTGTAAGTGGCACTTTTGTGAGTTCTGCTCTTGGGCTCCCTCCGGTGGTTTTAAGTGGAATGGCTGCTCCTTGGATTTAGCAGTCAGCAGCTGCTTCCACTGATTGTCTATTCTGCTCGGCTATTTAGCCTGGCTCTTTCCTTAGCTTGTGCCACTTGTCAATGGATCCTGGTTGGATTCACATCTCTTTGGATTTCCCTGTTATCCTGACCAGTTCAGCAAAGCTAAGTCCTTGCTTGCTCTTTTCTTTCCACAGGTTGTGGACTTATCCGTTCTGTGCTTTCTATGTTTGTCCAGCTTGTCAGTATGAATTAATTCTGTGTAGCTGGAAGCTCTGGGAAGCAGATTTACCCTCCACACCTTTAGTCAGATGTGGAGATTTTTGTAAACTCTGTGTGGATTTTTTGTAGTGTTTTATACTGACCGCATAGTATTCCATCCTGTCCTATCTATCAAGCTAGACTGGCCTCCTGTGCTCATCCTGGTTTCATTCTGTGTATATCTTTTCCCTCTCCACTCACAGTCATTACTTGTGGGGGGCTATCTATCCTTTGGGGCTTTTCTCTGAGGCAAGATTGTTTTCCTGTTTCTATCTTTAGGGGTAGTTAGTTCTCAGGCTGTGACGAGGTGCCTTGAGTTCTGCTCTTGGGTTCCCTCTTGTGGTTTCTAGTGGTATGGCTGCTCCTTGGAGTTAGCTGTCATCAGCTGCCTCCACTTATCGTCTCTTCTGCTCGGCTATTTAAGTCTGGCTCTATCTTCAGCCAGTGCCACTTGTAAATAGTTCCTGGTTGGATTCACATCTCTTTGGAGTTCCCTGTCATCCTGACCAGTTCAGCTAAGCTAAGTTTTTGCTTGCCCTTTTCTGTCTATAGATTGTGGACTTATCCATTCTGTGCTTTCTATGTTTGTCCAGCTTATCAGTGTGAATTATTCTGTCTTGCTGGAAGCTCTGGGAGGCAGATTTGCCCTCCACACCTTTAGTCAGGTGTGGAGATTTTTTTGTAAGCTCTGCGTGGATTTTTGCAGTGTTTTATACTGACCGCACAGTATTCCATCCTGTCCTATCTATTTAGTTAGACTGGCCTCCTGTGCTCATCCTGGTTTCATTCTGTGTATGTCTTTTCCATCTCCACTCACAGTCATTATTTGTGGGGGGCTAATCTATCCTTTGGGGATTTTCTCTGAGGCAAGATAGCTTTCCTGCTTCTATCTTTAGGGGTAGTTAGCTCTTAGGCTGTGACGAAATGCCTAGGGAGAGTTAGGAGCATTCCACGGCTATTTCTAGTGTTGTGTTGAGCTTAGGGACTGCGGTCAGTACAGTTACCACTTCCTTCAGAGCTCGTTCCATGTTGCTCCTAGACCACCGTATCATAACAGTACAAGTGGCCAAAAATGAATTAAATGCATCTCAAAAGAAGGAAAAGAAAGTTCTGAACCATTTTTTTTCTGTGCTCTAGTTTGTCTTTTTTTTTCTTTTCCTCTTGATTTCTGGGTGGTTCAGGATATATGCTTTGGCATGGATGTTCAGGGTTTGTTTTCTCGTGTGGATCAACTTGCTGCAAGAGTGCAGAGTATCCAGGACTATGTCCAGACTCCGGCTTTGGAGCCCAGAATTCCTACTCCTGATTTGTTTTTTGGGGACAGATCCAAGTTTTTGAACTTTAAAAATAACTGCAGATTGTTTTTTGCTTTGAAACCCCGTTCTTCTGGTGATCCCATTCAGCAGGTGAAAATCATCATATCCTTGCTGCGTGGTGACCCTCAAGACTGGGCTTTTTCTCTTGAAACAGGGGATCCGGCATTATTGAATGTAGATGCATTTTTTCAAGCGCTCGGATTATTGTATGACGAACCTAATTCTGTGGATCATGCAGAAAAAACCCTGTTGGCCTTGTGTCAAGGTCAGGAAGCGGCAGAGTTATACTGCCAGAAATTTAGAAAATGGTCTGTGCTCACTAAATGGAATGAAGAGGCTCTGGCTGCTATTTTCAGAAAAGGTCTTTCTGAAGCCCTTAAAGATGTTATGGTGGGCTTTCCTACGCCTGCCGGTTTGAGCGAATCTATGTCTCTAGCCATTCAGATTGATCGGCGTCTGCGCGAGCGCAAAGCTGTGCACCATATGGCAGTATCCTCTGAGCAAAGTCCTGAACCTATGCAATGTGATAGGCTTTTGACTAGAACAGAACGGCAGGAATTCAGACGTCAGAATAGGCTGTGTTTTTACTGTGGTGATTCGGCTCATGTTATCTCTGATTGCCCTAAGCGTACTAAGAGAGTCGCTAGGTCTGTTACCATTAGTACTATACAGCCTAAATTTCTCTTATCTGTGACCCTGATTTGCTCATTATCATCCTTTTCTGTTATGGCATTTGTGGATTCAGGCGCTGCCCTGAACTTAATGGACTTAGAATTCGCCAGGCGCTGTGGTTTTTCCTTGCAGCCTTTGCAGAGCCCTATTCTTTGAGGGGCATTGATGCTACACCCTTGGCCAAGGATAAACCTCAGTACTGGACACAGATGACTATGTACATGGCTCCTGCACATCAGGAAGATTGCCGTTTTCTGGTGTTGCATAACCTGCATGATGTTGTTGTACTGGGATTTCATGGTTACAGGAACATAATCCGGTGCTGGATTGGAAAACTATGTCGGTGACTAGTTGGGGTTGTCGAGGAGTACATAGTGATGTTCCTTTGATGTCAATTTCCTCTTCCCCCTCTTCTGAGGTCCCTGAGTTTTTGTCGGATTTCCAGGATGTATTTGATGAGCCCAAGTCCAGTTCCCTTCCTTCGCACAGGGACTGTGATTGTGCTATTAACTTGATTCCTGGTTGTAAGTTCCCTAAGGGCCGACTTTTCAATCTTTCTGTGCCAGAGCATGCCGCCATGCGGAGCTATGTTAAGGAATCTTTGGAGAAAGGGCATATTCGGCCCTCTTCGTCACCATTGGGAGCAGGTTTTTTTTTTGTTGCTAAGAAGGATGGCTCCTTGAGACCCTGTATTGACTATCGTCTTCTTAATAAGATCACGGTCAAATTCCAATACCCCTTGCCTTTGCTTACTGATTTGTTTGCTCAGATTAAGGGGGCTAGTTGGTTTACTAAGATTGACCTCCGAGGGGCATATAATCTTGTTCGTATTAAACAGGGTGACGAATGGAAAACTTCATTTAATACGCCCGAAGGCCATTTTGAATACCTTGTGTGAGGCAGTGACCGGTGTCATATGCGAGGGTTGCTATGTGTCCCCCAGGATGTGCTTGGAAGCATATTAGATCCGCTGGAGTGCCCTGTGCTCACAGCAGGTTGCCTGTGAGACACAGGGAAGAATAAAAGTAAGTGTGAACTGGGTCAAGTTATTTGTCCCAGAATTTATTCAGGAAAACCTGGTATGGGCTTTTATTTTGAAACGGACTGAAGGATGGTAGTGGGGCCGGTCCGTTTCCTCCAGCCCAGATCTTATAGTGGCCCATGGCCATAGAATCTGGAGGATAGAAAAAAAAAAACCCCAGCAAGAGAGTTTGGGTGTGTCAGTCTGGTCTGGGAGTCAGACCTTGCAGGAGGCTTGTGCAGAGCTCCTTCCGTGTGGAGAAACACGGGCCAGGCAGAGCCTGAAAAGCCAGACACCCCAGCGTACACGGGGGGGGGGGGGTGTAATACGCTCACAGCAGCGGACTGTGGACTGTTGTTATTTTTCCTGGCTGCATACCGAAGGACTTATTTGCTTTCTTTTCCGGTTTGTGAGTATGCTATGAAATAAACAAGACTTTGTTTGAACTTTATATGGGTCACTGCCTATTCACTGCACAGCAAGGACATCGCTACATCACACTTGTGATGCCATTTGGGCTCTCTAATGCTCCATCTGTGTTCCAGTCTTTCATGCATGATATTTTCCGCAATTATTTTGATAAATTCATGGTCGTATATTTGGATGATATTTTGATTTTTTCCGATGATTGGGAGTCTCATGTGAAGCAGGTCAGGATGGTGTTCCAGATCCTTCGTGATAATGCTTTATTTGTGAAGGGGTCTAAGTGCCTATTCGGAGTTCAGAAGGTCTCTTTTTTGGGTTTTATTTTTTCTCCCTCGTCTGTAGAAATGGATCCTGTTAAGGTCCAAGCTATTCATGACTGGATCCAACCCACATCTGTGAAGGGTCTTCAAAAATTTTTGGGTTTTGCTAATTTCTATCGCCGTTTCATTGCCAACTTTTCCAGTGTGGTTAAGCCCCTTACTCATTTGACGAAGAAAGGCGCTGATGTGACGAATTGGTCCTCTGAGGCTGTTGAGGCCTTTCAGGAGCTTAAACGCCGATTTACTTCTGCCCCTGTGTTGCGTCAACCGGATGTTTCTCTTCCTTTTCAGGTTGAGGTCGACGCTTCTGAGATTGGGGCAGGGGCCGTTTTGTCTCAGAGGGAGTCTGAAGGTTCTTTGATGAAACCGTGTGCTTTTTTTTCCAGAAAGTTTTCGCCTGCGGAACGCAATTATGATGTCGGCAATTGGGAGTTGTTGGCTATGAAGTGGGCAATTGAGGAGTGGCGACATTGGCTTGAGGGAGCTAAACACCGCGTTGTGGTCCTGACCGATCATAAGAATCTGATTTACCTCGAGTCGGCCAAGCGGCTGAATCCTAGACAGGCTCGATGGTCCCTGTTTTTCTCCCGTTTTGATTTTGTGGTCTCGTATCTTCCGGGATCTAAGAATGTTAAGGCTGATGCCCTCTCTAGGAGTTTTTCGCCTGATTCTCCTGGAGTCCTTGAGCCGGTTGGCATTCTTAAGGAGGGGGTGATTCTTTCTGCTATCTCCCCTGATTTGCGGCGGGTGCTTCAGGAATTTCAGGCTGATAGGCCTGACCGCTGTCCAGTGGGGAAGCTATTTGTTCCTGATAGATGGACAAATAAGGTAATTTCTGAGGTTCATTGTTCAGTGTTGGCTGGGCATCCTGGGATTTTTGGTACCAGAGATCTGGTTGCTAGGTCCTTTTGGTGGCCTTCCTTGTCGCGCGATGTGCGTGCTTTTGTGCAGTCCTGTGGGACTTGCACCCGGGCCAAGCCTTGCTGTTCCCGCGCTAGTGGGTTGCTTTTGTCTTTGCCGGTCCCTGAGAGGCCCTGGACGCATATTTCCATGGATTTTATTTCGGATCTTCCTGTTTCCCAGAAGTTGTCTGTTATCTGGGTTGTTTGTGACCGGTTCTCTAAAATGGTCCATCTGGTACCTTTGCCTAAGTTGCCTTCCTCCTCAGATCTGGTTCCTTTATTTTTTCAGCATGTGGTTCGTTTGCATGGCATTCCGGAGAATATTGTGTCTGACAGAGGTTCTCAGTTTGTCTCTAGATTTTGGCGGGCCTTTTGTGCTAGGATGGGCATTGATTTGTCTTTTTCTTCGGCGTTTCATCCTCAGACTAATGGCCAAACTGAGCGAACTAATCAGACCTTGGAGACCTATTTGAGATGCTTTGTGTCTGCTGATCATAATGATTGGGTGTCTTTCTTGCCGTTGGCCGAGTTTGCCCTTAATAATCGGGCTAGTTCGGCTACTTTGGTTTCACCTTTCTTTTGTAATTTTGGTTTTCATCCTCGTTTTTCTTCTGGGCAGGTTGAGCCTTCTGATTGTCCTGGTGTTGATTCTGTGGTGGACAGGCTGCAGCAAATTTGGACTCATGTGGTGGACAATTTGACGTTGTCTCAGGAAAGGGCTCAACGTTTTGCCAACCGCCGTCGGTGTGTTGGTCCCCGGCTTCGTGTGGGGGATTTGGTTTGGTTGTCTTCTCGTCATGTTCCTATGAAGGTTTCTTCTCCTAAGGTTAAGCCTTGGTTTATTGGTCCTTATAAAATTTCTGAAATTATTAATCCGGTGTCTTTTCGTTTGGCTCTTCCTGCCTCTTTTGCCATTCATAATGTTTTCCATAGATCTTTTTTGCGGAGATATGTGGTGCCCGTTGTTCCTTCGGTTGACCCTCCTGCCCCGGTGTTGGATGAGGGAGAGTTGGAATATGAGGTTGAGAAGATTTTGGATTCTCGTTTTTCGAGGCGGAGGCTTCAGTATCTTGTCAAGTGGAAGGGTTATGGCAAGGAGGATAATTCTTGGGTTGTTGCCTCCGATGTCCATGCCACCGATTTAGTTCGTGCTTTTCACTTGGCTCGTCCTGATCGGCCTGGGGGCTCTGGTGAGGGTTTGGTGACCCCTCCTCAAATGGGGGGTACTGTTGTGAATTCCGCTCTTGGGCTCCCTCCGGTGGTTGTAAGTGGCACTTTTGTGAGTTCTGCTCTTGGGCTCCCTCTTGTGGTTTCTAGTGGTATGGCTGCTCCTTGGAGTTAGCTGTCATCAGCTGCCTCCACTTATCGTCTCTTCTGCTCGGCTATTTAAATCTGGCTCTATCTTCAGCCAGTGCCACTTGTGCATGGTTCTTGGTTGGATTCACATCTCTTTGGAGTTCCCTGTTTTCCTGACCAGTTCAGCTAAGTTAAGTTTTTGCTTGCCCTTTTCTGTCCATAGATTGTGGACTTATCCATTCTGTGCTTTCTATGTTTGTCCAGCTTATCAGTGTGAATTATTCTGTCTTGCTGGAAGCTCTGGGAGGCAGATTTGCCCTCCACACCTTTAGTCAGGTGTGGACATTTTTTTGTAAACTCTGTGTGGATTTTTGTAGTGTTTTATACTGACCGCACAGTATTCCATCCTGTCCTATCTATTTAGTTAGACTGGCCTCCTGTGCTCATCCTGGTTTCATTCTGTGTATGTCTTTTCCCTCTCCACTCACAGTCATTATTTGTGGGGGGCTAATCTATCCTTTGGGGATTTTCTCTGAGGCAAGAGAGCTTTCCTGCTTCTATCTTTAGGGGTAGTTAGCTCTTAGGTTGTGACGAGATGCCTAGGGAGAGTTAGGAGCATTCCACGGCTATTTCTAGTGTTGTGTTGAGCTTAGGGACTGCGGTCAGTACAGTTACCACTTCCTTCAGAGCTCGTTCCATGTTGCTTCTAGACCACCGTATCATAACAGTCGTCATCATCATGAAAAGTTGAGACAAGAATTACATTTTTCCTTTCGCATGGTACATGGGAAACCAAAACCTTTCCATTATTGAATGCAAACATACTGCTGTACTGTTTTCTCCTTTTCACATTTACAATTCTTTTTTATTTTTTCTTACAGTACCTACATATGAAAGGTTCTGCATTTTTCAGATAATCAATCAGATCACAATTTGAAAACCAATTGTCAGCTGTTAAATTGCGACCCGATCCAATTCAAGGGCTCAGTCATTCTTTTCACAAAAGCACTGGGTTTGTTGCTGACACGGTATGGACCTTCTGGTTGTTTTCCTGCATACATTTCAAGGTTGTATGTGTAGGTTTTCCTGGCATCAACAAAGGCATACATGTTAATTCCTTATTTGCTAGGTTTTGATGGAATGTATTGATGAAATGCACATCTGCCACGAAAACCAGGAAGCATTTAATCAATAGTGACGTTATCCCAAGGGTAATAGCTTTTCTTACAGTTTTAAACAAATTTTGGGAATAAATCACGAATTGGCTCAAGCCGGTCATATGTTTTACTTTGGGTTTGGGTAGTTCTGTAGAGCAATCCAAAAAAGCCCTCAGTTCTATTTCACCTGTGGGCTTGATGTTTCTGTTGCTGCTGAACTTGTCCTTTATAATGTCTATATATCGATTTGTGTATGTGACAATAGAGCCCAGAATGTCATCTGTGTATGAATTATTCCAGCATTCAGCTGCAGTTTTAGCATTCCTTGCTGTTCCTTTCACTGCAGAAAGGTGAGTGAGAATGTTTTGAGGTTCCCTATGTTTAGTTTGCATGGGTGGCTTATTGCTCCATTTGTTTCTTTTATCTCTTCCCATATTGTTAGGGTTGGCGGAACGCACCGAATATATATTTATTAGAAGACGTTGGTGCGTTCGCAACCCGGGATCCACCGTGCAGGAAAGCACCTGCTGCTAGATATTGCGGGTCAAAAAGCAGTATAAACAGACTCTGTTACTTCACAGAGTCTGTTAGCAAAGATAACGCTGTGCCCTGTTTGGCTCACAGAGGAACACAGCTACTTAGTAGAGCAGATGGTGGTCATACAGTCAAATGCAAACATGAAACTCCTCATTGGAGGTGCCAGCATTCAAGGGGCTTATTTCAGCTGGGTCCCTGAATACACACACACGAAACTCCTCGCCGGAGGTGCCAGCATTCTAGGGGCTTATTTCAACCAGGTCCCTGACTGCATACAAACATGATCACACTGGTGCCGATCTCATACATAAATTGATACTAGCGCATGGCCGTGCGGCCATGTGAACCTTATATAGCTGCAGCATGTACAGGACCTTCCTAGAAGGACAAATGAGAGGCTGCCACAGAGCCTGAGGAACTTCAGGACCTTCCTGGAGAACTAATGGGTCTTGCTGCAGTATCTGAGCATGTGACCCTTGATCTCCAATGAGAGATCTTACCCTGGGCATGCTCAGAAGGGTAAAAGCAGGACTTAGCCCCAAAAGCGTCTGCTCGCCGCTGTCCAACACTGGCTTCAATGGCAGAAGCCGGAAAAGCAGCAGTAACCCTTTGCACAAAGTCAGACTGAGCAAGACGCTGGGACCGACGTCTCCACTGAGCAGGCTCCACTGCGGCTGGAGAAGAATGGGAGACCGCAGCGGAGATGGCCCGAGATTCCCCCTGTGCAGAGGCGGGAACTCGATCCCTAACACATATAATATGTTTCTATATCTTCTTCATCCTAATCACTCTCAACATCTTGCTCTATATCAGAATTAATTTCACATACTTCTACCTCATCATGAGAATCAATCTCACTTTCTTCTCCTAAATCCTCATGCA
The DNA here is from genome assembly GCF_032444005.1 of Ranitomeya imitator. Taxonomy (NCBI): domain Eukaryota; kingdom Metazoa; phylum Chordata; class Amphibia; order Anura; family Dendrobatidae; genus Ranitomeya; species Ranitomeya imitator. Next base: position 315,273,295 of record NC_091283.1, read on the forward strand.
GTGCGGAGTCTGCATCATCTTCATCATCTAAGAGCATCTTCACTTCATCAACATGAAGGGTTTTGACAAATCATACATTTTCCTCTACACTTCAGCAGATAATCTGAAGCAAGAGACAGAATATGTGTTAGGGAACAATGTGCCTGAGAAGCACACTTTCATTTGTAAGAAAACCTTACTTATTTCTATGAAATATCCACAAACTTTGTACTGTCTGTAACGAATGGAAACAGAGGCACAGATGGTGAAGTTCACATTCGTTTTTATTATAATTAAATGTGGAACCTCTGGACCCCGGTCCAGGGGGCTCCGAAGGGGGAGTGACTACATGAGCCCCAGACACCCGTGGTAAGACCCCTCGAACAGGGTCAGAATGGGATACCTGGGGGACACGGGTGCTACCTCCAGTTAGACTCTGGGCTCGTGGGAGCTGACCCAGCGGGACAGATGGACAAGCAAGGTTAACGGGTGATGTAGAGCTAGCAGGTGGGTGTCGGGGGTAAGGGTAGAGACTGGTTCCAGTGGTACTGACGTTGTCCTGAGGTTCAGGTGACTGAATGGCGTGATGAGACGGAACTGTAGTAGGCAGATTAGAGATCGTCCAGGAAAGCAGGTAACGAATAGTAGATCGTCTGTGGAGACAAACAGTGTAAGCGGAGCACTGACAGACTTCAGAAACAGAAGCATATGCTAGCAGGAACCAAAAGTTAGGAACTGAGGATACTTATTGCTCCGACACCTTCCCTATGGTCGAGGGGTTAGAAATAGTAATCTTTAACACGCCATTGGTCAGAAGCACCTTTTGGAAAATGCATGCTGTCTCTTTAAGAGACCGGAAGCGAGCGCACGCGTGACCTGAACACACAGCCCGAGGACCTGCTAGCTGCATGCCAGGAAGCAGAGGGAAGCAGAGGAGGGAGGGGAAGCAGAGGCCCTATCAGGAAGGTGTGGAGCCGGCACAGAGAGGGAGTCCCGACGGGGACCCCGCAAAGGTACAGGGACCAGACCGGGTGTAACATTGTCCATTCATAAAACAAGCTAAATTAACAATTGTGATGACTAAAAACATAAAATACCAACCTAATATAGTGTTACGTGTTCGGGAACAATGTGTCTGAGAAGTCAGCACAGATATATCTGTTCTCCTGAGTCTCTGCAGTACATCTGTGATTTCAGGTTTCACAAAGCATCAAGAGTCAGAAAGGTATTGGGGGGTGGAGGTCTTCCTGACAATCTGGTGATGAGGGAGAAATGAAACTAAAAGAGCTGTGCCTGTCAGATCCGTTGTTCCTGATGAAGGGGTTAAACATATCTAAAGAATAATTGCTGCAAAACTCTTATATGATGACCACTAATGTCCTCCAACCCCTTTCCCTCTCTCAACGGGATTGGCGGACAGTCTAATGTGTATGGGGAATCTCGACTATCTCCTGACAGATGATTTCGGAAGAGAGGAGCATCCTGCCAGTTGAATTTGAGCTACCAATACTTTTGTTCAGCAAGGAGTTAGGCACCACCGAATGATTCTGGCAGCGCCTCTCTCATAGAAAAGGCAGGAGTGCTGACTGTTATTTTGCTTGTATGGGGACCTTATGGTCTCAGGTATTTTAAAGAAAAAGATTCACTAATGTCTATATAAACTGAAAATATAATCTCTGTAAGAATTTGTAGTAACAGAATAAAAAACTGAAAATCGTAGGCATCAATTCCCAGAAGTCAATTATAGGCAGGGGTGAGAATCATTAGAGATGTTCAGTCACATACATTTCCTCTTCTTGTTTTTCAAGCTACATAAAGAGCCTTTTCTTGTATACTCTGCAGCACTTATTTGTTCTGGCAGCTCTGGCCAGCACCTCCGACCCATCTCTGTACCCAGAGGACCACGTGAACTGTACAAGATGGGGATGCAGCATTCCTTAACTAGAAAGTTGAAGAAGCAGGACTGTGAAAGAGCAAGGAGACAAACTCTGCTTTCAAAACAAGGCTCCAGGCCTCGCTTGTAAGTCTGTATTTGCATTATGGACATAATGTGAGAGTGCTGTGTGCAAGGATAATAAACTGAAGTCAGAGGGTCAAATGCATATGAGGATTTTTTGTTTCTCTTTTTTTGTCTATTATGCTAAAGTTTGTTGCATCAAGGCAACCATCATGGTTCAAAACATTAAATGAAGGTAATAAAGCAGAGTTAGTGGAAGACACCAAAGTTTTGTAAGAACTCTGTTCTGAAGTAAGATGCAAGATCACCTCTCATCCAAGAATACTACCAGGGTGCAAGAAACAAATTCTCCAAAGTAAGAATTTTATATTTAGCTTTCAAGAGACAAATTCAATAGTTTTAGAAAAACAACAAACATCAAAACATGTGTCTTCGTAATCCTCAAAGCTATTACTGAGTTCATCCTAGGCTATTTTCACATTCCTTTTTGTTTGACAGAAAAAAAGTTTAGTGTACAGTGCTATTTTTCCAGTAAATTGACAGCATGATGGAATTCTGATGGACCCATTACAGTGTAGTCCATTAGACCATTGGTGTTTGTCATGTGATGGATCTGGCACACTGTCAGTTTTTGTATTCTACTCCTATGGCTGAACAGAGAACATTAAATCAATAGTACTCATAAAGATAAGCAAATTTGCCATATACAGTGAAGTAAATAATTATTTGATCCCTTGCTGATTTTGTAAGTTTGCCCACTGGCAAATACATGAACAGTCTATAATTTTAAGGGTAGGTTAATTTTAACATTAAGAAGTAGAATATCAAACTTAAAATCCAGAAAATCACATTGTATAAATAATATACATTTATTTGCATTTTGCAGTGAGAAATAAGTATTTGATCCCTCTGGCAAACAAGACTTAATACTTGGTGGCAAAACCCTTGTTGGCAAGCACAGCAGTCAGACTTTTTTGTAGTTGATAATGAAGTTTGTGCACATGTCAGTAGGAATTTCGGTCCACTCCTCTTTGCAGATCATCTCTAAATCATTAAGATTTTGAGGCTGTCGCTTGGCAACTCGGAGCTTCAACTCGCTCCATAAGTTTCCTATGGGATTAAGGTCTGGAGACTGGCTAGGCCACTCCATGACCTTAATGTGCTTCTTTTTTGCCTTGGCTGTATGTTTTGTGTCACTGTCTTGCTTAACCTACCCTTAAAATGATAGACTGTTTATGTCTTTGTCAGTCGACAAACTTACAAAACCAGCAAGAGATCAAATACTTATTTCCCCCACTGTATCTTATCAGAGAAATCTGCTTCTTTCTCCTCCTAAACTGATCTTTCGCAAATCTCAGGTAAAATCTGTTTTTAGTGATGACAGATTTTCAGATCACTGAGATAGAAGATGGAAGTTGAGAGTGAGAAGAAAAAAGAGGAAGGAGCTAGAGGCAGACATACACTGTGCTGCAAATTCACCTGAAACAACACTTGATTAGAATTACAGTGGGTACGGAAAGCATTCAGACCCCTTTAAATTTTTCACTCTTTGTTTCATTGCAGCCATTTGGTAAATTCAAAAAAGGTAATTTTTTTTCTCAATAATGTATACTCTGCACCACATTTTGACTGAAAAAAAACCAGAAATCTAGAAATTTTTTGCAAATTTTTTGAAAAAAAAAAAGCTGAAAACTGAAATGTGTGAAGAATGTTCACACTAGCCACCGAACAGAAAAGACAGTAACAAAAACAATAAATACCCAGCAGTAAATAACTAAATAAATAGCATAGTTTATAAAAATAATAGTCCTTCTCGGCCCTTATTTACATGCATGTCACCTGACAAATGGTAAGGTTTTTAATATTAGAGTTAGGACTATCCCAATTTCGGTTGCCTTGATGAAGCGGGATGTATTTTTTTTATCAAAAAACATGTTAAGGCCTTAATGAATAACTTCTCTTCTCAGGTTTCTACGGTTGATGCCTATATTGTCACCTGTACTCACCATACTTTGTTCTGATTTTTCTAGATCTCATTTCCACTCTTCTGGATTCTGTCAGATAATTATTCATCCCTTACAACCTATCTCCGACCTATTCATATTACAGCTACAAAATGTCAAATGCTGCTGCAGTGCAGTATAGGACAACCTCCACCAGTGGGTGCTGGTGAGGGAAGAGAGGTTGTACACACAGCGTAGCAACACTGATCAGCAGCACAGGTGCCACAGGTAACGAAAGAGAAGTCAGACAAGCCAAGATCATACACAGAGAGGTCAGCGCAGTACACAGGGGCAGTCAGAAGAATAGTCTGGGACAAGAAAAAATCAGAGCCTAAAGAGAACATGGTAACCAAAACATGAGACATAAGATGAAGTTGGGGTACAAACTAGAGTCGAAGCCAGTCGGGGAGCATGGGATCAGAAACGGAAAACAAGGGGCGAAGTCCAGAGATCATATCGATTCATACACGGGTACAGGCAGTCAGAGGCACAAGGATCACTAATACAGGTCAGAGGATCAAGCTGGGAAGCAAGACCTATAGCTGACACTGGCCTGCAGGCTGCAGAGGACTGAAATAGCCCAGCCAGCTTCAAAGTGAGGCAGAGGGGATTAACATGACCAGTCCAGAGGCAAGGCTGCTGAAAACAAAGACAGGAGTGGATCATGACACAAGTCTCTTTCTTCTGATATTTTGATTTGAGCGGCATTGTGATAAGTAGCCATAGATATCAAAATTAAAATTGGGGTCGCACACGGTCTGCCATTTTTTTGTGGTACTCATTCACAGCACCATGCAGGTTTTTCAAGTTTTCATTTGAAGTTGTAATTATAATTCTTCATACTCTACATTTTTAATGGCATGGTATACCTCTTTTTATCATTTATCTTTTATGGATACCAAATAAATGCCTCCTTGTCTTTCTGTCTAGTTTGTGACAAAATACCTCTTGTCCTAAGGGCATAGTTTTTACATCCAGACACCAACGGCCAATTTACGGGCCAGTTCAGCGTGTTTCTAGGTTGGACATTCCTATCAGTTTCCATTTCATCCCATGATCATGTACACTTTCTTGTATTACTACAAGTTTATACCACTATGTTATCCATATCAGTGACTTCTTTTTAATTTTTGTTCACTTTTTCTCACAATTTCTCTTAGTTCATTCATTCTTTTTTGGGGTTGTTCACTTCCACATGTTCACCCCCTAACAAATCTCCCCACCCCACTCTCAGGCCGGTGCCACACTTGGAACTTCAATGCGAGTCTCTCGCCTCAATACCAGTCACTGCTGCTAGCGGTTCGGACCAGAGCATTCAGATGCATAGAAATACATGTAGCTAGGGTTGAGCGACTTTTAATTTTATAGGATCGGGTCGGGTTTCACGAAACCCGACTTTTTCAAAAGTCGGGTCGAGTGAAATCGGCCGATCCTATAAAAAAGTCGGGTCGGGGTCGGCCGAAACACGAAACCCAATGCACTGCATTGGGTTTCCAATGGTTCCCAGGGTCTGAAGGAGAGGAAACTGTCCCCCCAGCTTGTGGTGCTGAAGCCCCATTCATTTCTTCTCTCCAGCAGCGTTCACCTGTAGTGGTCACCTGTAGTAGGCCAAGCAATTTTTTAAAAACTTCAAATCACCATTCTTTCACAGAAAGCACGTTAAACTGTATTGGTGACAATAGTCAATTTTTGGAAAAAAAAAATTAGTCACCTGTAGCAGGCCAAGCATTTTTTTTAATTTTAAACCACCATCATTTCAGACAAAGCACTTTAAACCGTATGGATGACAATAGTCAAATTTTGGAACAAAAAACTGTGCTCACCAGTAGCAGTACAAGTGATTAATTAACCCTTTAAGCCCCAAGGGTGGTTTGCATGTTAATGACCGGGCCAATTTTTACAATTCTGACCACAGTCCCTTTATGAGGTTATAACTCTGGAACACTTCAACGGATCCTGATGATTCTGACATTGTTTTCTCGTGACATATTGTACTTCATGATAATGGTAAAATTTCTTTGATATTACCTGTGCTTATTTGTGAAAAAATGGAAATTTGGTGAAAATTTTGAAAATTTTGCAATTTTCCAACTTTGAGTATTTATGCCCTTATATCACAGAGATATGTCACACAAAATACTTAATAAGTAACATTTCCCACATGTCTACTTTACATCAGCACAATTTTGGAACCAGAATTTTTTTGTTAGGGAGTTATAAGGGTTAAAATTTGACCAGCAATATCTCATTTTTACAACACCATTTTTTTTTTAGGGACCACATCACATTTGAAGTCACTTTGAGGGGTCTATATGATAGAAAATACCCAAGTGGGACACCATTCTAAAAACTGCACATTTCGAGGTACTTAGAACCACATTCAAGAAATGTATTAATCCTTCAGGTGTTTCACAGGAAGTTTTGGAATGTTTAAAAAAAAAAACATTTACCTTTTTTTCACAAAAAATATACTTCAGCTCCAATTTGTTTTATTTTACCAAGGGTGACAGGAGAATATAGACCACAAATGTTGTTGTACAATTTGTCCTGAGTACACCGATACCCCATATGTGGGGGTAAACCCCTGTTTGGGCGCATGAGAGAGCTCGGAAGGGAAGGAGCGCTAATTGACTTTTCAATGCAAAATTGACTGGAATTGAGATGGGACGCCATGTTGCGTTTAGAGAGCCCCTGATGTGCCTAAACATTGAAACCCCCCACAAGTGACACCATTTTGGAACGTAGACACCCTAGGAAACTTATCTAGATGTGTGGTGAGCACTTTGACTTACCAAGTGCTTCACATGTACAATTTTCATAGTCATGAAAATACAGAAAAATCTTTAAATGAGAAGGTGTGTCCAAACTTTTGGTCTGTACTGTATATGGTGTGTGTGTCAGTACTTATTCAGTTGTGTGTTACAGAGTGTAAAACAGCGTGCACAAGTGCTGATGAGTGAACTGCATCCCTAATCATCGCTCGGCGACTGCTGGATGTGCACACGGAGGTGGCGCAAAAAGGGGTAAAAAAGAAAAGTGGAAAACAGCGGGCACAGGTGCTGATGAGTGAACTGTGTCACTAATCAACACTTAGCAGCTGCTGGATGTGCAAACGGAGGTGGTGCAAAGGGGGTGTGTCATGATTCCAATGGCAGGGAATCACAAAAGGACAAGCACCAACGAGCTCTAGGGTGATGGAACCTGAGCTGACCGCGACCCTAAACCTGAACACACAAATAACAATAGCCGGGGAATGTGCCTACGTTGATCCTAGACGTCTCGCACCAGCCAAAGATCTAACTTCCCCTATAAGAAGAAACACAGACCTCTCTTGCCTTCAGAGAAATACCCCACAGAAATAGCAGCCCCCCACATATAATGACGGTGAAATGAGAGGAAGGCACATACACAGTATGAAAACAGATTTAGCAAAATGAGGCCCGCTAAAACTAGATAGCAGAGGATACAAAAGTAAACTGCGCGGTCAGCAAAAAACCCTTCAAAAAACCATCCTGTAATTACTTGAACTCATGTTCCAACTCATGGAACATGAGGAGCAATTACAGCCCACTAGAGCAACCAGCAGCAAAGAAACAATTACATGCAAGCTGGACAAGACAAAAATAAAGCAAAACGTGAAACAAGAAAATCAAAAACTTAGCTTGTCCTGAAGATTACTGAAGCCAGAAGCTGAGGTAACAAAACACTCTGATAACCTTGATAGCCGGCGGGGAAATGACAAGAAAGCCCGGTTAAATAGGAAACTCCCAAATCCTAATAGAACAGGTGGACACCAGAGACAGCAGAACACAAATCACCCAGTACCATCAGTAACCACCAGAGGGAGCCCAAAAACAGAACTCACAACAGTACCCCCCCCTTGAGGAGGGGTCACCGAACTCTCACGAGAACCACCAGGGCGACCAGGATGAGCCCTATGAAAAGCGCGGACCAAATCATCAGCATGAACATCAGAGGCAACCACCCAAGAATTATCCTCCTGACCATAACCCTTCCACTTGACCAAATATTGGAGTTTCCGTCTGGAAACACGAGAATCCAAGATCTTCTCCACAACATACTCCAATTCTCCCTCCACCAGCACCGGAGCAGGAGGCTCAAGCGAAGGAACAACAGGTACCTCATACCTCCGCAACAACGACCGATGGAACACATTATGAATAGCAAACGATGCCGGGAGATCCAAACGAAACGACACAGGGTTAAGAATTTCCAAGATCCTATAAGGACCGATGAACCGAGGCTTGAACTTAGGAGAAGAGACCTTCATAGGAACAAAACGAGAAGACAACCACACCAAGTCCCCAACACGAAGTCGAGGACCCACGCGGCGACGGCGATTAGCAAACTGCTGAGCCTTCTCCTGGGACAACTTCAAATTGTCCACCACATGACTCCAAATCCGATGCAACCCATCCACCATCATGTCCACTCCAGGACAATCAGAAGGCTCCACCTGACCAGAGGAAAAACGAGGATGAAACCCCGAATTACAAAAGAAAGGAGAAACCAAGGTAGCAGAACTAGCCCGATTATTAAGGGCAAACTCGGCCAGCGGCAAAAAGGTAACCCAGTCATCCTGATCAGCAGAAACAAAACACCTCAAATAAGTTTCCAAGGTCTGATTAGTTCGCTCCGTCTGGCCATTCGTCTGAGGGTGGAATGCAGACGAAAAGGACAAATCAATGCCCATCTTAGCACAGAACGTCCGCCAAAATCTAGACACAAACTGGGATCCCCTGTCAGAAACGATGTTCTCCGGAATCCCATGCAAACGAACCACGTTCTGGAAAAACAGAGGGACCAACTCAGAGGAGGAAGGCAACTTAGGCAAGGGTACAAGATGAACCATTTTAGAAAAGCGGTCACACACAACCCAGATGACGGACATTTTTTGAGAGACAGGGAGATCCGAAATAAAGTCCATGGAAATGTGCGTCCAAGGCCTCTTCGGGATAGGCAAAGGTGACAACAATCCACTGGCTCGAGAACAGCAAGGCTTAGCCCGAGCACAAACCTCACAAGACTGCACAAAAGAACGCACATCCCTCGACAAGGAAGGCCACCAAAAAGACCTGGCCACCAAGTCTCTAGTACCAAATATTCCAGGATGACCTGCCAACGCAGAAGAATGGACCTCGGAGATGACTCTACTGGTCCAACTATCCGGAACAAACAGTCTCTCAGGCGGACAACGATCAGGTTTACCCGCCTGAACCTCCTGCAAAGCACGTCGCAAGTCTGGGAAGACTGCCGACAAAATCACCCCATCCCTAAGGATACCAGTGGGCTCAGAATTTCCAGGGGAGTCAGGCACCAAACTCCTAGAAAGAGCATCCGCCTTCACATTCTTTGAACCTGGCAGGTATGAAACCACAAAATTGAAACGAGAGAAAAACAGTGACCAACGAGCCTGTCTAGGATTCAGACGCCTGGCAGACTCAAGGTAAATCAGATTTTTGTGATCAGTCAAGACCACCACACGATGTATAGCACCCTCCAGCCAATGACGCCACTCCTCAAATGCCCACTTCATGGCCAAAAGTTCCCGATTACCCACATCATAATTCCGCTCAGCGGGTGAAAATTTTCTAGAAAAGAACGCACATGGCTTCATCACCGAGCAATCGGAGCTTCTCTGTGACAAAACCGCCCCCGCTCCAATCTCGGAAGCATCAACCTCAACTTGGAAAGGAAGCGAAACATCAGGCTGACGCAACACAGGAGCAGAAGAAAACCGGCGTTTAAGTTCCTGAAAGGCCTCCACAGCCGCAGGAGACCAATCAGCAACATCAGCACCCTTCTTAGTCAAATCCGTCAAAGGCTTAACAACACTAGAAAAATTAGTTATAAAACGACGATAGAAATTAGCAAAGCCCAAAAACTTCTGCAGACTCTTAAGAGATGCAGGCTGCGTCCAGTCACAAATAGCCCGAACCTTGACGGGATCCATATCAATAGTAGAAGGGGAAAAAATATACCCCAAGAAAGAAATCTTCTGGACTCCAAAGAGACACTTTGAGCCCTTTACAAACAAGGAATTAGCCCGCAGGACCTGAAACACCTTCCTGACCTGCTGAACATGAGACTCCCAGTCATCAGAAAAAAACAAAATATCATCCAAATACACAATCATAAATTTATCCAGATATTCACGGAAAATATCGTGCATAAAGGACTGGAAGACTGAAGGAGCATTAGAAAGTCCGAAAGGCATTACCAAATACTCAAAATGGCCCTCAGGCGTATTAAATGCGGTTTTCCACTCATCACCTTGCTTTATTCGTATAAGATTATACGCACCCCGAAGATCAATCTTAGTGAACCATTTAGCCCCCTTAATGCGAGCAAACAAATCAGTCAACAAAGGCAAAGGATACTGATATTTTACGGTAATCTTATTCAAAAGACGATAATCTATACAAGGCCTCAAGGACCCATCTTTTTTGGCCACGAAAAAAAAACCTGCTCCCAAAGGGGACGAAGATGGACGCATATGTCCCTTTTCCAAGGACTCCTTAGCATAATCCCGCATAGCAGTATGCTCTGGCACTGACAGATTGAACAAACGACCTTTAGGAAATTTACTACCAGGAATTAAATCTATAGCACAATCGCAATCCCTGTGAGGAGGAAGCGAACTGAGCTTAGGCTCCTCAAAAACATCCCGATAATCAGAAAAAAATACAGGAACCTCAGAAGGAGTAGATGAAGCGATAGAAATCGGAGGTGCATCATCATGAACCCCCTGACATCCCCAGCTTAACACAGACATTGTTTTCCAGTCAAGGACTGGATTATGAGTTTGTAACCATGGCAGACCAAGTACTAGAACATCATGTAAATTATACAATACCAGGAAGCGAATCACCTCCTGATGAACGGGAGTCATACGCATGGTCACTTGTGTCCAGTACTGAGGTTTATTCATAGCCAAAGGTGTAGAGTCAATTCCCTTCAAAGGAATAGGGACTTCCAGAGGCTCAAGACTAAACCCACATCGCTTGGCAAATGACCAATCCATAAGACTCAGGGCAGCGCCTGAATCTACATAGGCATCGACGGAAATGGATGATAATGAGCAAATCAGAGTCACAGACAGAATGAACTTAGACTGTAACGTACTAATGGCAACAGACTTACCAACCTTTTTAGTGCGTTTAGAGCATGCTGATATAACATGAGCTGAATCACCACAATAAAAGCACAACCCATTTTTCCGCCTATAGTTTTGCTGTTCACTTCTAGACTGAACTCTATCACATTGCATTGTCTCAAGTGCCTGTTCAGAAGACACCGCCAAATGGTGCACAGGTTTGCGCTCCCGTAAACGCCGATCAATCTGAATAGCCATAGTCATAGACTCATTCAGACCTGTAGGCGCCGGGAACCCCACCATAACATCTTTAATGGCCTCAGAAAGGCCATCTCTGAACTTTGCAGCCAGGGCGCACTCATTCCACTGAGTAAGCACTGACCATTTCCGAAATTTTTGACAATATATTTCTGCTTCATCTTGCCCCTGAGAGAGAGCTAATAAAGCTTTTTCAGCCTGAATCTCCTGGTTAGGTTCCTAACCCAATGCCAGAAAAAACGCATCCACATTAAGCAACGCAGGATCCCCTGGTGCCAATGCAAATGCCCAATTTTGAGGGTCACCCCGCAGGAAAGATATAATAATCTTAACCTGCTGAGCAGGGTCTCCAGAAGAGCGAAATTTCAAAGAAAGGAACAGCTTGCAATTGTTCCTAAAATTCAGAAAACGAGATCTATCTCCAGCAAAGAACTCTGGAATAGGAATTCTAGGTTCAGACACAGGAGCATGTACAACAAAATCTTGTATATTTTGAACCTTAGCAGCAAGATTATTCAAGCTGGAAGCTAAACTCTGGACGTCCATGATAAACAGCTAAGGTCAGAGCCATTCAAAGATTAAGAGGAGGGGAAAAAAAAATCAGCCAGGCTGTAATTAAGGCTAGGCAGCAACCTCAGAGGAGAGGAAAAAAAAAAAAAAAAAAACACTTCCTCAGACTACTTTTCCTCCTACTTCAGCCCAAACATTTTAGGCCGGCTATACTGTCATGATTCCAATGGCAGGGAATCACAAAAGGACAAGCACCAACGAGCTCTAGGGTGATGGAACCTGAGCTGACCGCGACCCTAAACCTGAACACACAAATAACAATAGCCGGGGAACGTGCCTACGTTGATCCTAGACGTCTCGCACCAGCCGAAGATCTAACTTCCCCTATAAGAAGAAACACAGACCTCTCTTGCCTCCAGAGAAATACCCCACAGAAATAGCAGCCCCCCACATATAATGACGGTGAAATGAGAGGAAGGCACATACACAGTATGAAAACAGATTTAGCAAAATGAGGCCCGCTAAAACTAGATAGCAGAGGATACAAAAGTAAACTGCGCGGTCAGCAAAAAACCCTTCAAAAAACCATCCTGTAATTACTTGAACTCATGTTCCAACTCATGGAACATGAGGAGCAATTACAGCCCACTAGAGCAACCAGCAGCAAAGAAACAATTACATGCAAGCTGGACAAGACAAAAACAAAGCAAAACGTGAAACAAGAAAATCAAAAACTTAGCTTGTCCTGAAGATTACTGAAGCCAGAAGCTGAGGTAACAAAACACTCTGATAACCTTGATAGCCGGCGGGGAAATGACAAGAAAGCCCGGTTAAATAGGAAACTCCCAAATCCTAATAGAACAGGTGGACACCAGAGACAGCAGAACACAAATCACCCAGTACCATCAGTAACCACCAGAGGGAGCCCAAAAACAGAACTCACAACAGGGGTGTAGGGGGTAAAAAGAAGGGGAAGGTGGGAGAGGGTGATTGGGGTGGATTAAGAGAAGAGAGATCAGGCAGGGATCAGGGATAAAAAAAATTACAGTTGTAGTCTCTCTTCTTTCTTCCTTCTCTCTTCCTTCTTCTGGAAGGGTGAAAGGGGGAAGAGGGGGATCGGGGTGGATGAGGAGATAAGAGACACGAATCTTCTTACATCTGTCTTGTCTTCCATCTTCTTTCTTCTCTGTTCTGTCTTCTTTCTTCTCTGTTCTTTCTTCTTTAGGTAGCAGTAAGGAATTGTGGTGCCACAAGCTTCTGTTGCACCACAAGGCCCAGAACAGTGCAGATTGAGTAGTGTGGCTGTCCTGAAAAAATAATCAGCTTCTGTGCCCTATGACTGGTGTGATCGATGATCGCATCAATCGGAGGTGGCCCTGGTGATGATGGCATTGCTAAGCAGCTGCCTAGGATTGTTGCTATTACAGCTCAGATTCTAGGTAGATTAGAGCCAGGACACAGCCAGGTCACAGTGCGGTCATGTCATGGCTGTGCTCTATGACTGGTGTGATCGATGATCGCATCAATCGGAGGTGGCCCTGGTGATGATGGCATTGCTAAGCACCTGCCTAGGATTGTTGCTATTACAGCTCAGATTCTATGTAGATTAGAGCCAGGACACAGCCAGGTCACAGTGCGGTCATGTCATGGCTGTGCTCTATGACTGGTGTGATCGATGATCGCATCAATCGGAGGTGGCCCTGGTGATGATGGCATTGCTAAGCACCTGCCTAGGATTGTTGCTATTACAGCTCAGATTCTAGGTAGATTAGAGCCAGGACACAGCCAGGTCACAGTGCGGTCATGTCATGGCTGTGCTCTATGACTGGTGTGATCGATGATCGCATCAATCGGAGGTGGCCCTGGTGATGATGGCATTGCTAAGCACCTGCCTAGGATCGTTGCTATTACAGCTCAGATTCTAGGTACAGTAGATTAGAGCCAGGACACAGCCAGGTCACAGTGCGGTCACATCACGGCTGTGCTCTATGATTGGTGTGATTGATGTAATCATCGATCGCGCCAATCAGAGCAGGCCCAGGCCATGTCTGCATTGCCAGGCACCAGCCTATAATCCATGCTCATAGAGCTCTGATCATAGGCTGGGACATCAGTGTATCAGGCAATTTTATTGCGTGAGACACTGAGAAATGCTGCGATTGGCTGTTCACAATTGAACAGCCAATCACAGCAATCATGGTTGTGGGAGGGCAGCGACACCCTCCAGAATGACTACGCCATCTACCCAGAGGTAAGATGGCGCTGGATTTTTAATGTGATCATGTATTATAATCCATCCCTGGTCAGATAGGCCCAGGGTACAGGAATGTATTATTATGACAAATTTCAAAAAGGGGATCACAGACTCTAGCTGTCATAGCAACCCATTGGCGACCCGCGATCACTTCACAGGGGTGTTGATGGCTGCATGAAATGATGCGCCCGTATGTCACATATCTAATATTAGACTATTGGAGCAATGAAGAGGGCTCAAAAAATGATTTTAACCAATGTGCACACTTTAGATATATAGATAGATATTTTATTCATAGAGATATATTTTATGAAACCCCTCAGCTTGAATAGCTAATTGCTATTACATAATACATCTGAATTAACCATTGCTTGGCTTGTTGCCCTTATTGATTACTTGAAAGAAAAAAAATCTAAATTTGTAAAGGAAGGAGGAACTTTCTACCTCAAGTTGGCAGATATATGTTTATTGATTTAGAAGGCGAAATACACAAAGGGATGACAATATTGATTTTGTCATTTTTTTCTTTAAAGTGCAAAACTCTTCTGTAAAACACTCTGGTTTTGGTTATGTGCAATGAGTTTCAAATAAGAAAATCAGATTGAATTTTTAGATGTTTTATGTATGACTTACTCATCTGATGTAATAGAGTTCATAATTATCTCTCTCCTGATCCAGTGAGATTAGAATGTGCATTGATATGAACAGATTGTCTGGGTTTTCATAGCAAGCTTCATACTAGTCCAGTCATCAAGGTCCTGACCGCTGTCACCATATTAATCAGATGAGATATTTTAAAGTTGTATAAGACATTGAAGATACTGTAGTCATTTGTCTTTAAGTAGAGAGTCACAGAGTGTTAAGAAATATGACCAAGGATGAGAGGGTCACAAAAAAGAGCAGTGAAAATGCGCCACTCAGCCAGCCCCCTTTATACGTGGCACTGGTCCCATGCCAACAGGGAATATACTCTTGTTTATAAGCACAGCGGTCGTGAACCAGAGCTTACATGGCGAGACCATCTTTGTTATTCAAAGTTAAATATTTTGCTGAGGTACACTTAATTACTTAATTAAAACATTTATGCAAAAAAATAAGTACAATTCTGCAAAAAGGAAAGTATAAAGTTAACAGTACAACTATGGCTGGTAAAGCAATAAGTTCCTTTGAAACCTAATCAGCATAATGTAGAGATAGAAACCCCTATTACAGCAATGTGTCACTTACTGGACTGCTCGCTGTAGTTTTTTTTATAAAATCACTGTTTTATCAGCAGGTGAATACACCTTATGTAAACCAAGTGTAAGTAGAGAAAATTTACCCTTAATACTTGACTCTATTTTGGGCTTTAAATATGCTTATATGAGAGGTATATGTTATTAAAACCTTCAAACTGTATATTAAAAGCCTGTGAAATATATTAACCCAAATAATGAGTAAAAAAAAACCTAAGAAGAGTAAAAGATCAATGCTTGAAATAAATATGCATAAAGTAATTAAAGAAATAGGTGAAAAAATTCACTGATGCCCAGTACTGAAAAGCTTCCTAAGTAAACTGCACTGAAGGGTATCACATATTAATCATATAAATATATTAAGAGAGTCACCTTCTAATTTAGCATGAAAATAAGAGCAGTAAAAAAGACAGTGTTTAATCTCCATTGTTTAATCTCCATTAGTGCATATCTATCAGATAATCAAGTAGGTAGCCTATGCATAAAATGTGCTGGTTGTAACCACAAGAGGAGTCAGTAGGGCAAATCCATAATATAACGTACAGGCATTAAATGTGCAAGCTGTAGAATCAAGTGAAAAAGTCAGTAGGCAAAGTACAAAAAGGGAAGAAAGAGTAAGTTAAGCTAGCATATTACCTTTGAGCAGCTGAAAAACCCCGACGCGCGTTTCGCGTTTAGCTTTTTCTTAGGGGAGAGTGTGTGACTCACCTAGTATTTGTATATGATTAACTAGATGGCAGCCCGATTCTAAAGAATCGGGAGTCTAGAATCCATATATACTTGAAATTCGGCAGGAGCTTGAAGAGCAACGTCACTGGGCCCGCCTCCACACAGTAGAAGCTTGCTGTGAGGTAAAAATTCAAAAATCACACCAAAATGGCGGGCGGAGTGTGTCACAGTACGGCACGTTTCTGATTGGTCGCTCGCAGCAGGCGGCAACCAATCAGACACTGGACACTGTTGACGTCACTTATCTCCGGACATTAGCTCCGGACATTAGCTCCGGACAAAGCCACGGAAGTTGGCACAAATTGCAGGAAGTAGTATTCTAGGCAATTATACAGTGGGGCAAAAAAGTATTTAGTCAGTCAGCAATAGTGCAAGTTCCACCACTTAAAAAGATGAGAGGCGTCTGTAATTTACATCATAGGTAGACCTCAACTATGGGAAACAAACTGAGAAAAAAAAATCCAGAAAATCACATTGTCTGTTTTTTTAACATTTTATTTGCATATTATGGTGGAAAATAAGTATTTGGTCAAAACAAAATTTCATCTCAATACTTTGTAATATATCCTTTGTTGGCAATGACAGAGGTCAAACGTTTTCTGTAAGTCTTCACAAGGTTGCCACACACTGTTGTTGGTATGTTGGCCCATTCCTCCATGCAGATCTCCTCTAGAGCAGTGATGTTTTTGGCTTTTCGCTTGGCAACACGGACTTTCAACTCCCATCCAAAGGTTTTCTATAGGGTTGAGATCTGGAGACTGGCTAGGCCACTCCAGGACCTTGAAATGCTTCTTACGAAGCCACTCCTTCGTTGCCCTGGCGGTGTGCTTTGGATCATTGTCATGTTGAAAGACCCAGACACGTTTCATCTTCAATGCCCTTGCTGATGGAAGGAGGTTTGCACTCAAAATCTCACGATACATGGCCCCATTCATTCTTTCATGTACCCGGATCAGTCGTCCTGGCCCCTTTGCAGAGAAACAGCCCCAAAGCATGATGTTTCCACCACCATGCTTTACAGTAGGTATGGTGTTTGATGGATGCAACTCAGTATTCTTTTTCCTCCAAACACGACAAGTTGTGTTTCTACCAAACAGTTCCAGTTTGGTTTCATCAGACCATAGGACATTCTCCCAAAACTCCTCTGGATCATCCAAATGCTCTCTAGCAAACTTCAGACGGGCCCGGACATGTACTGGCTTAAGCAGTGGGACACGTCTGGCACTGCAGGATCTGAGTCCATGGTGGCGTAGTGTGTTACTTATGGTAGGCCTTGTTACATTGGTCCCAGCTCTCTGCAGTTCGTTCACTAGGTCCCCCCGCGTGGTTCTGGGATTTTTGCTCACCGTTCTTGTGATCATTCTGACCCCACGGGGTGGGATTTTGCGTGGAGCCCCAGATCGAGGGAGATTATCAGTGATCTTGTATGTCTTCCATTTTCTAATTATTGCTCCCACTGTTGATTTCTTCACTCCAAGCTGGTTGGCTATTGCAGATTCAGTCTTCCCAGCCTGGTGCAGGGCTACAATTTTGTTTCTGGTGTCCTTTGACAGCTCTTTGGTCTTCACCATAGTGGAGTTTGGAGTCAGACTGTTTGAGGGTGTGCACAGGTGTCTTTTTATACTGATAACAAGTTTAAACAGGTGCCATTACTACAGGTAATGAGTGGAGGAAAGAGGAGACTCTTAAAAAAGAAGTTACAGGTCTGTGAGAGCCAGAAATCTTGATTGTTTGTTTCTGACCAAATACTTATTTTCCACCATAATATGCAGATAAAATTTTAAAAAAACAGACAATGTGATTTTCTGGATTTTTTTTTCTCAGTTTGTCTCCCATAGTTGAGGTCTACCTATGATGTAAATTACAGACGCCTCTCATCTTTTTAAGTGGTGGAACTTGCACTATTGCTGACTGACTAAATACTTTTTTGCCCCACTGTATATAAGATAAGTGATACCCTTCAGTGCAGTTTATTTAGGAAGCTTTTTTATTACGGGGCATTGGTGAAATTTTACACCTATTTATTTAATTACTTTATGCATATTTGTTCAAAGCATTAATCCTTTACTCCTTTTGGGCTTTTTTACTCATTGTTCAGGTTAATATACTTCACAGGCTTTTAATATACAGTTTGAAAGTTTTAATTACAATCATATTATACATATGTATCTCTCATATAAGCCTATCTAAAGCCCTAATAGAGTCATGTATTAAGGGTAATTTTCTCTATTTACATTTGGTTTACGTAGGGTGTATTCCTTTTCAAAAGTGGCTTATTTGTGTTTCTGCATTATTATTTTTATTATCTTTTAACTTTTTTTTATTATCTCAATAAAAATGATATTTTTTATGGCATTTGCTTCCTTCCTTTGGTTTATATATTTATGGAAGTGCCACAAATCTAGGCTATATTTTTTGTATCACATGGCAAATGTTGTTGTAGCTTCAACATTATACTGTGTATAAAAGACACAGTTTAAGCTAAATTAATATCGTTTTTAACATGTTGATTTGAACTACGACCTATGAGGGCATCCAGGTACCACCATGTTCTCACTGGTGGATTTCCGGTAGAAAAAGATTGAAAAGCTCGGCTTTAAGGTGAACAAAAGCCTTTTTATTTTATTAATGTTACCTGAAGTTTACCTCAAAGCAAAAGAACAACATAATATTCCCAGCCAGAAGGCATAAAAGAATGACAGCAGACAATAACATTTCCTGCTTTGTTAAGATAACCCCCAGGGGTAAAGCAAGCGGAAATGTCAAGTGTTCACAATATTTGCGCTTACGGTCGAAATCAGAAGTTTATCAGACGGCTAGAAAATTACATGGTAAACACAATAAACAACACAAGGTACATTTACAGAGGAGTCTTCGCTGCATACAAAACATTTTGCAGCCATGTTCCAAGAACATCATTAATTTTACGCGCTTTATTACCATACTCCGAGTTTCCTTTTAAGCTTTGGTTTCGGGCACGGTAATTTCCTCCTATCTGGCCATCAAAAGCGAGATAAGTTTCTATGAATAATGCTGATTTACGAAGTGCTAGCTGTAGACAACATCTGCACAGTGAGTATGGAACTGCTCCAGCCCATTTGTGAGATTTTATTTGGTGATGAATAAATGTTCTATACAGATAATGTCAACTGTCAGAACTCCCCAATTGTACAAAGCGCTGCCAGACATCATTGCTTTCTGTATTTTCAGCGTGCCTCTTTCTGTTTCCACTTATACACGTTAGTTAGAGAACATTTTACTGAGATATGCTGATTGGAAATTGCAGCCGCAGCCAAGTTGCCCGGAAAGTTCAGATAACTCTATCCTAGTTTTCTCCGGGTGTGATGGAACGTGGGACAGTAATGACTGCAATCATAAGAGAAGTGCAGTCATATCAAACATGCAATAAACATTTAAAATGAGAAACACGATACAATAGACAAAGACGGTGATAGGAAAGACATGCAGAGGTAATTATTGTAAACAGCGATGCAATCTGAAACGTTGTGTATCATATGCCTTGTTTATTTAGGGAATGAACTGAGCCCTAAAAACGTCTTTAACCATGACAGGTCGTTAATGGTAAAAAGATGGATGGTGAATCATAATGCAGAGTGAGTAGTCATCACAATTTTCTGTTGGAAGGAGAGTGAAACAATCATTGATAATAGGTAATATGAATATATACTCTGTATGATGCTGCTTTTTCATTGTTTATAGTTCATACAAATCTGAAATAAAGAAAGACAACTGGCTGGCGCTTCCTAATGCAGTAAATTCTTACACAAATACCAGCATGTTCATCTAAGTCATCTTTAATCTGAGGTACTAAAGATAATCTGGCTGCTCTTCTGACAAGTCTGTTTCAGTCACTACTTGTATTTCCCATGACATCTTTGTGCAGACACATATTTTCTTCTAACTTTAAGCTATTATGTTCTTCTTTAATTCCTCCTTGAAATGCATCAATACTTTGTCAACTCACATGACTATAGTATGACACTACCAGCAGTAATTGGACATCTCCAGATTGTGGTCAGACACATCCTATTGACTTGAGTGGCTGGTTACATCAAATTAGAAATTTATTTTCAGCTTCCCAGGATGAATAATAGAGGAAAGCCACAATGCAAGGTTTTAGGCAAATGTAATGAAGCATGAATATTTAATGTGTCGTTAGAGTTTGGCTAAAATTGGCCAAAGCAATAATAAATGAACAAAGTAACCCTGTACTTATCAATTTATTAACCCAGTACACATGAGAGTTGCAGTGCATTATACCAATGGTCAGAATTCTTGGTGTTCAATTGCCCATTATAAAGACTAGTTAAGAGAGTAAAAAAATAGTTTTAAAAAATCATTAAAAAATGTTTTGCCATTAAAAATGTATTTATTAATTATAAAATAAAAAGTACACATATTTGTATCACCGCTCCTGGAACAACCCAAACAATAGAAGAATAATGTTTAAACTGTATTGTGAACACGATAAAATAAATAAATAAAAAACATGGCCAAACCGCAGTTTTTTCTGCATATCACTTCACAAACAGATTCAATAAAATGTGAATGAAAAGTCCGAGAGAAAAATGCTATCTCTGAAAATGTCATCTCTTTCCCCCCCAAAAAACAAAACTTCACTTAGTTTTATCGGCCATAAAAAAAAATTACCGCTCAAAATATGGTGACGCAAAAGTAAATTATTGTTTGCAAAAGAAATTTAGACAAGTTAGCAAAACATAAACAAACCTATATAAATGTGATATCTCTTTAGTTATACTGATCCAAAAAATATAGCTGTCTTATCACTTTTGCTGTGCCATAAACAGCATAAAAAATAATTAAATAAAAACAATTTGTGAGTTGCTGTTTATTTGTATATTCTGATGGCTAAAAAACAGAGTAGAAAAAGAAGTTAAAAATTGCACTAATGAAAACTTCACCTCATCACGCAAAAAAAAAACAAGCTTTAACACAGCTCATGTTCATTTTTGGAAAACAACTATCGGATCAAAATACTCCCTATACCTATAGATAAATTCCCAGAAGGATGTAATTTCCAACATAAGGTCACATATGGGGTTCTACTGTTGTGGCACCTTAGGGGCTTTGTAAATGTCACCTACAATCTATTCCAGTAAACGCTGAGCTTCAAAACTCAAAATAGCGCTCCTATCCTTTCAAGCACTGCCATCTACAGTATTCTCCAACCAGATATGGGGTATCGGTGTACTCAGGCTAAATTGCACAACAAATTGAGTTGTCAGTTTTCTCCTGCAGCCCCTGCGAAAGTTTAAACTTTGCAACTAGTACTTTTTTTGTGATTTTTTTTTCTTTTCATTCCAAAATGTGTTTATTAGAGATGAGTGAACCTTTCAAGATTCGGTTCGGTTTATTTGCCAAGCGGATCAACAAACATACCCAAACCCCTTTGGGGGGCCAAGCCAAACTTATACACAACACCTTTAGTGGTGATAAAAAGCTTCAAAAACAGCTAAAATTAGGGGCAGACATCATGAAAAGTGTCAACAAACTGACCCACAGTAGAAATTTGTAAACGGCACAGCCAGCAGCAGTCAGCCATGGGCCATGCATGAGGTATCAGGATCTGGCCCAGCATTTACAGCTTTGAATTGAAGTTTCAACGAGGACCTGGTGGTTACGGAAGCTATGTAAGCCTTCTGAACTGGGAGCTTTGATAAGTCATGCAACAGCTCCATTTTTTTTTTGCAGCCACACTCAGATGGCATAAACATCAGTCTCATACAGTACTATTGGTAGAAAAATGTAATGAAAGTAACACTGGTAGTTGACTGAAAGTAAGTACAGTCCTGCCTGTCTGGGATCGCTACTTACACAGGCAACCCACCAGATGAAGACCCATCTTGGAGTCTTAACATTTCAATAAATTGTCACACACCACTAAAGCGGTGTTTCCACACAGTAGAAACAGTATAATAGGCCTTACAGTAAAATCATAAAATCATAGAATGATAGAGCTGGAAAGGACCACCTGGGTCATCTGGTCCAACTATACTCAAAGTAGGATTCACTAAATCATCCCAGACAGATGTCTGTCCAGCCTCTGTTTGAAGACTTCCATTGGAGAACTCACCACCTCTCGTGGCAGCCTGTTCACTCATTGATCACCTTGTCAAAAAATGTTTCTAATATCTAATCTGTGTCTCATCCCATTCAGTTTCATCCCATTGCTTCTAGTCTTTCCTTGTGCAAATGAGAATGTGACAGCTCTTGAGCTATTTGTAGACAGCTATTAAGTCTCCTCTCAGTCTTCTTTTTTGCAAGCTAAACATTTCCAAATCCTGTAACCGTTCCTCATAGGACATGGCTTGCAGACTGGTCACCATTCTGGTCACTCTTCTCTCAACTTGCTCAAGTTTGTTGATGTCTTTTTTAAAATGTGGTGCACAAAACTGGAAACAGTATTCCAGATGAGGTCTGACCAAAGAGGAGTAGAGGGCAATAATGACTTCACGTGATCTAGACTGTATGCTTCTGTTAATACATCCCAGAATTGCATTTGCCTTTTTTTTTTGTTGCATCACACTGTTGACTCATGTTCAGTTTATGATCTATTATATAGTATGCCCAAGTCTTTTTCACATGTGCTGTTGCTTAGCCCTATTCCTCCCATTCTGTATATTTGTTTCATTTTTATTGCCCAGATGTAGTACTTTGCATTTTTCCCTGTTAAAAAACCATTCTGTTAGTTGCTGCCCACGGCTCCAGTTTATTTATATCTTTTTGAATCCTCTCGCTCTCTTCTCTAGTATTAGCTATCCCTCCTAGCTTTGAGTAATCAGCAAATTTAATCAGTGTACCCTCAATTCCTTCATCTAAATCATTGTTAAAGATGTTGAACATGGCCCAGTACAGAACCCTGTGGTACCCCACTTGAGACATTCTTCCAACTGGATGTACAGCCATTTACGACTACTCTTTGGGTCCGATCACTAAGCCAGTTATGAATTCACCTAACAGTTGCCTTGTCCATTCGACACTTAGTCATTTTTTCAATAAGGCTGGTGTGAGAGACTTTGTCAAATGCTTTCTGAAGTCAAGATATATTATATCTACAGCATTTCCCTGCTCCACCCAGTCAGTGATTCTGTCATAGAATGAAATTAAGTTAGTCTGACTTTACTTATTAGTTACAAATCCATGCTGATTCTGGTTAATCACTTTTATTCTTATCCAGGTACTTACATATATGTTGTTTAATAATTTGCTCAAAGATCTTGCCTCTGTGAGCCTCTGACGCTTGTGAAACTGGACATGAATCCGAATGTGCTGTGTTCGTGCCAAATTTGACATTGTTGAACGTTTTCTGAAGACGTTTTCTCCTGTCTTATCATGAGCTAAAAAGTTTGCAGTAACTCTAATTCAGCAACAAAGGTGTAATTACGGTGTGCAAAGTGCACTGCATTGTAGAGCACAATTGAAAAGTACTTTACAGTGTTAAGATGAATAAATCCACACACTGTCCATTCTAATAATAAAATGCATAGCCGGCTATAAAGGTTGGAAAAATGCTTAACAGGGCTCCCAAAAATGATGGCATTCATACAGTTTCCTAAGGAATTACAGAAGCCATACAATGCCCCGGAAATAATTCTATTTTCACAGTGATCAAGGATTTCATGCACACAGGAAAAGTTGTCTGTTGAAACTAATTCACATTAAGCATATCTCATCTCCATTTATTAAATCCATAAAACAATCAGGACAGAGATAACTCCTGTGGAGCATATCAAGAACACCTAATTGCTTTAGTGTTTAAAACCCAGTAAAAAAAAAAGAAAAAAAAAAAACATCAACTTTCTCTTTTTTCATTTTGAAGAAATTGGATAAAGCAAATACAGAGTTATTGCAAAACTTCAGAAAATTGCAAAATCTTGCTAGCTGCAAAACAAATCTTTGTGAGTAGCCGGGAGAAATACTAAACATTTTTCTGTTAGAGTTACTTTGTAAGTGGTAAGGGGAAATTAGAGTTTTTCGGCTTGAACCTATCTTAATTCTGGTAGTGGATGACTATGACATCAATGAAAATATAATATCAAATATGTTAGAAAATTGCATTAATTGTCTATGAGATATAAATGGGCATATGAATATTAAAGTGTACCTGGTGTGCAAGGGGTAACTTTAAAGAATTGAAAATATAAAATTGATTACATTTTTTTTAAATAAATAAAAAAGTATGAAATGGAAAAATATTAATTATTACCAATTTTTTCCTAATTCTAAAATAAAGATAAAGTCAAATCTATGAAAATATAAATGTAATATGACAAGTGTCATTTATTAGATTGCCAAACCTGTTCCAGAAAATGCTAAAAAAAAGCAATCAAAACATTTTATCCTGTCTGAAATGGAATCAGTAAAAAATTAAGCTCACCGAGCAAAAAACAAGCCCCTATACATGTTCATTACTGAAATAATAAAAATAATACAGATGTCAAAAAATAGCCTTATATATGGTGGAGAAAGCGGATAGTGTGATTTGAAACATACCTGAAGAAAATTGCATGTCCTTGATTAAGCCTGCAAAGCTGCAACTCAGGCCCACAGACAAGATGGAGGATCTCCTGAAGAAGCTGATCCTCTCCAGTGTGCAACAGCAGCTGACTATCAGCCTGTTAGTAAAACAGATTGCGGTACAGCTCGAGGCTTGGGACAATGTTACATCGGTGCTAAGGAAAATTAGTTTGGAGGATGACCTGGAAGCCTACCTCACTGTGTTTAAGAGAACAGCAGAGCAGGAGAATTTTCCAAACGACCACTGGGCTGAAGTGGTGGCCTCGTTCTTGATGGGAGATGCCCAGAAAATGTATTTCAACCTCAGTCAGGAGGAAGCACAGGACTGTGGGAAACTCAAAGGTGAGATCCTTGCCTCGATGGAGGTCAACACCTATGTTCGGCACTACAGGTCTACCAATGGTCCTTTGTGGAAACCTGACCAGCTAGGTCTCAGGCATAGGACTTACTACTAGGGTTGAGCGACTTTTACTTTTATAGGATCGGGTCGGGTTTCATGAAACCCGACTTTTTCAAAAGTCGGGTCGAGTGAAATCGGCCGATCCTATAAAAAAGTCGGGGTCGGCCGAAACTCGAAACCCAATGCAGTGCATTGGGTTTCCAATGGTTACCAGGGTCTGAAGGAGAGGAAACTCTCCTTCAGGCCCTGCGATCCATATTTAAGTGTAAAATAAAGAATTAAAATAAAAAATATCGCTATACTCACCGTCGGACGCGCCCTGGTACTAACCGGCAGCCTTTCTTCCTTCGAATCAGCGCTTGCAGGACCTTGCGGTGACGTCGCGGCTTGTGATTGGTCGCGCGAGCGGTCACATGGGCGGTCGCGTGACCAATCACAAGCCGCAACGTCACCGCAAGGTCCTGCAAGCGCTGATTCGAAGGAAGAAAGGCTGCCGGTTAGTACCAGGGCGCGTCAGAGGGTGAGTATAGCGATATTTTTTATTTTAATTCTTTATTTAACACTTAAATATGGATTCCAATACCGATTTCCGATATTGCAAACACATCGGAACTCGGGATCGTAATTCCGATACCAGATTCAGAAGATCGCCGACTTCATGGCCGACCACACACAGGGTTCGGGTCGGGTTTCATGAAACCCGACTTTGCCAAAAGTCGGCGACTTCTGAAGATGGCCGACCCGTTTCGCTCAACCCTACTTACCACATCTAGTAAAAAAGCGATGCCAGTCTGAGACCTTGAACCCAGCCCAGATGGTAGTAGTCAATTGGTTGTTGCATACTCTGCTGGTAGCCATACAGCGCTGGGTTGAGCAAGGGGACCCGGGCAACCTAGATCAGGTGGTTAGCCTGATAAAATGTTATATGGCCAACCAGAACAAATTTGGCATGGGATTCTGCCCCACTGTGGGTATCTCTCTGGGCCCGTCAAGTCAGTAGGTCTGGAATAGAGACATGACCCTCTGCTAGGGTTAGTCAGAACCGAGCCCATACTGAGGGCATTCCCTGAAATAATGGTAAGCAGGTGCCCAGTTTCCCCTAATCCGGTCTCATGGAACAGTGATGCCACGGTGCTAACTGTGCCAAGAGCCAGGACATGTGGCTGCCAACTGCCCTCTGACTGCGGGTTTACTTGCAGGATATTAATGTATGCCCAGACCATCTGCACCACGGATGTCTTTGCCATCTCTAGTGAACCACATCTGTGCCAGGTGCATTTGAATGGCACCTGGCGAAGGCTCTCTTGGACTAAAGAAGCCTAGTGACACTCATCCATGGGTCAATTATCTCAGAGAAAAATTCCACTGGACAGAAAATCGGGTTTGTTTGTTTACATGGTGAAGTCTGGGAGTGTCCGATAGTGGAGGTTGCATGTTCCTTCGCATGCAGGGAGATAAAGCATGCAGTTTGAATGGTAAAGACCCTTCCTTATTGAAATATATTGTAAATAGACTAGACTAGCCCCTGTTCTGGTCCCTGTGGGAGGGCAAAGCTGCGGAATCCAAAGATCCCAACTCAGGGATACCTGCTGTATGGGTCACCTTCATAGTAAAAGACTGTAATCCCAATAGATTTCACCTATAGGTCTTGGCAGGAGAGGTCAAAGAGACCACAGCAATCCTGCTCCTGGAAGTCTCACAGGGTACTTTTGGGACATCTCAACTCCAGGATCCCACACTGGCTCGGGCACAGAAGTGGGTGATAATGATAAATGAAGTGGCTCAGCAAACAATGACAGAGCTGGTTCTCCCTTATATGGCAGTCAATTGAAGTTCTGTGGAGACGCGACTGTCATTGGGTGCTCTCGTCCACTGGCCTGGCTGTCTTTCAAAAGACCACATGGACCAGGGTACATCTCACTGAACGCCGGTACTCTTTCCGCATGTACAGAATACTGCTCAAACAACACAGGATGAGGGTAATACAGTGTGGTAATACTT
The DNA here is from genome assembly GCF_032444005.1 of Ranitomeya imitator. Lineage (NCBI taxonomy): Eukaryota > Metazoa > Chordata > Amphibia > Anura > Dendrobatidae > Ranitomeya > Ranitomeya imitator. Next base: position 315,300,297 of record NC_091283.1, read on the forward strand.
TATTGGATCACAAACAGTCAAAAACTTATAGTACAGTCCCAGCAAGTACATCAATACGTCTGTCATAATTGAGGATGAATGCTGTTATTTTCTTTCCTCCTCCATCCTAATTAGCCTCAGAGATTGCTGGACCCTGTCATAGGTCTCTGTTGTTTGGGCTGCCAGACGAGACAAGCTTCCAATCATCCTTCTCCACTTGTCGGGAACAGTCCATTTTCTTTCAGCACAGACAGTACCCGGCCATTTAAACTATTCCAAAGGTATTTGGCCTAATCAGCTGTGGCCACCTGGTGCATCAGCATCAGGGTATCAAATCTTTGCAGATGTTTATCGATCTCGGTGTTGGGCTCAATAAACACTAGCACGTCTTTGTAGTGGAGTGTTATGATACGGTGGTCTAGGAGCAACATGGAACGAGCTCTGAAGGAAGTGGTAACTGTAATGACTAGGGTTGAGCGAAACGGGTCGAACATTTTCAAAAGTCGCCGACTTTTGGCGAAGTCGAGTTTCATGAAACCCGATCCGACCCCTGTTCGTGGTCGGCCATGCGGTACGCGACTTTCGCGCCAAAGTCGCGTTTCAATGACGCGAAAAGCGCCATTTCTCAGCCAATGAAGGTAAACGCAGAGTGTGGGCAGCGTGATGACATAGGTCCTGGTCCCCACCATCTTAGAGAAGGGCATTGCAGTGATTGGCTTGCTGTCTGCGGCGTCACAGGGGCTATAAAGGGGAGTTCCCGCCGACCGCCATGTTACTGCTGCTGATCTGAGCTTAGGGAGAGGTTGCTGCCGCTTCGTCAGAAGCAGGGATAGCGTTAGGCAGGGTCCATTAACCACAAAACCGCTTGTGCTGTAGCGATTTCCACTGCCCAACACCACCTTCGGTGTGCAGGGACAGTGGAAGCTCCTTTTTTTTTTTTTTTTTCCTCAGCGCTGTAGCTCATTGGGCTGCCCTAGAAGGCTCCCTGATAGCTGCATTGCTGTGTGTACGCCGCTGTGCAAACCAACTGCTTTTTTCAAAGCACAAATCATCTTGTTCCTTCCTTTCTGCACAGCTATCTTGTTTGTTTGTCCACACTTTTTATTTAATTTGTGCATCAGTCCACTCCTTATTGCTGCCTGCCATACCTGGCTGAGATTACTGCAGGGAGATAGTAATTGAAGGACAGTTCCATTTTTTTTTTTTTTTTTTTTTTTGTGGGAGATTAAGATTGACATTTCTGCTAGAGTGCCATCTCTGTCTGTGTCATCTCTCACTCAGTGGGCCATAGAAAGCCTATTTATTTTTTTGCTTGATTTGGGTTCCAAAATCTACCAGAAAAAATCACAACATCAATCAGTGGGAGAAAAATATTGGCCTCAGGGCTTGTGTGCCACTCCTTACTCCTGTGTGTGCCATCTCTCACTCAGTGGGCCATAGAAAGCCTATTAATTTTTTTGCTTGATTTGGGTTCTAAATTCTACCTGAAAAAATCAATCAATCAATCAGTGGGAGATTAATATTGGCCTTTGGGCTTGTGTGCCAGTCCTAAGCGTGCCATCTCTCTCTCTCAGATAGTGGGCCATAGAAAGCCTATTTATTATTATTTTTTTTATTGGGTTTATAAATTTTCCCTGGAAAAAAAAAAAAAGTGGGAGATTAATATTGGCCTCTGGGCTTGTGTGCCAGTCCTGAGCGTGCCATCTCTCTCACAAATAGTGGGCCATAGAAAGCCTATTTATTTTTTGGGTTGATTTGGGTTCCCAATTCTACCTGAAAAAATCAGTCAATCAATCAGTGGGAGAAAAATATTGGCCTCAGGGCTTGTGTGCCACTCCTTACTCCTGTGTGTGCCATCTCTCACTCAGTGGGCCATAGAAAGCCTATTAATTTTTTGGCTTGATTTGGGTTCCAAAATCTACCTGAAAAAAATCACTAAATCAATCAGTGGGAGATTAATATTGGCCTCTGGGCTTGTGTGCCACTCCTGACTCCTGTGTGCGTCATCTGTCACTCAGTGGGCCCTAGAAAGCCTATTTTTTGTTTTATTTGTTTTCTAAATTCTCCCTGAAACAATCATTTTATTTTCTTTGGTTTCTAAATTATTCCTGAAAAAAATCATTTTTTTTGTATTTTTTTTTCTCTCAAGTCTCCCTGAAAAAAAAAAAAAAAAAAAAAATCTGTGGGAGATTCATATTGCCCCTTCTGCTTGTGTGCCAGTCTTGACTCCTGGGTGTGCCATCTCTCTCTCTCTCCCCAATTGTGGGCCATAGAAAGCCTATTAATTTTTTTGCTTGATTTGGGTTCCAAAATCTACCTGAAAAAAATCACTAAATCAATCAGTGGGAGATTAATATTGGCCTCTGGGCTTGTGTGCCACTCCTGACTCCTGTGTGCGTCATCTGTCACTCAGTGGGCCCTAGAAAGCCTATTTTTTGTTTTATTTGTTTTCTAAATTCTCCCTGAAACAATCATTTTATTTTCTTTGGTTTCTAAATTATTCCTGAAAAAAATCATTTTTTTTGTATTTTTTTCTCTCTCAAGTCTCCCTGAAAAAAAAAAAATAAAAAATCTGTGGGAGATTCATATTGCCCCTTCTGCTTGTGTGCCAGTCTAGACTCCTGGGTGTGCCATCTCTCTCTCTCTCCCCAATTGTGGGCCATAGAAAGCCTATTAATTTTTTTGCTTGATTTGGGTTCCAAAATCTACCTGAAAAAAATCACTAAATCAATCAGTGGGAGATTAATATTGGCCTCTGGGCTTGTGTGCCACTCCTGACTCCTGTGTGCGTCATCTGTCACTCAGTGGGCCCTAGAAAGCCTATTTTTTGTTTTATTTGTTTTCTAAATTCTCCCTAAAACAATCATTTTATTTTCTTTGGTTTCTAAATTATTCCTGAAAAAAATCATTTTTTTTGTATTTTTTTTTCTCTCAAGTCTCCCTGAAAAAAAAAAAAAAAAAAAAAATCTGTGGGAGATTCATATTGCCCCTTCTGCTTGTGTGCCAGTCTTGACTCCTGGGTGTGCCATCTCTCTCTCTCTCCCCAATTGTGGGCCATAGAAAGCCTATTAATTTTTTTGCTTGATTTGGGTTCCAAAATCTACCAAAAAAAATAACTAAATCAATCGGTGGGAGATTAATATTGGCCTCTGGGCTTGTGTGCCACTCCTGACTCCTGTGTGCGTCATCTGTCACTCAGTGGGCCCTAGAAAGCCTATTTTTTGTTTTATTTGTTTTCTAAATTCTCCCTGAAACAATCATTTTATTTTCTTTGGTTTCTAAATTATTCCTGAAAAAAATCATTATTTTGGTATTTTTTTTTCTCTCAAGTCTCCCTGAAAAAAAAAAAAAAAAAAAAATCTGTGGGAGATTCATATTGCCCCTTCTGCTTGTGTGCCAGTCTTGACTCCTGGGTGTGCCATCTCTCTCTCTCTCCCCAATTGTGGGCCATAGAAAGCCTATTAATTTTTTTGCTTGATTTGGGTTCCAAAATCTACCAAAAAAAATAACTAAATCAATCGGTGGGAGATTAATATTGGCCTCTGGGCTTGTGTGCCACTCCTGACTCCTGTGTGCGTCCTCTCTCACTCAGTGGGCCCTACAAAGCCTTTTTTTTTTTTTTTTTTCCTAAATTCTCCCTGAAACAATCATTTCATTTTATTTGTTTTATAAATTCTTCTGTAAAAAATAATTTTTTTTTAATTTTTTTTTTTCTGAAGTCTCCCTTTTAAAAAAAACAAACACAAATCAGTAGGAGATAAATATTTACATTTGCGCTTCAGTGACAGTCCTGCGTGTGTGCCATCTCATTTGTTGCCAACAACAACAGAGTGTGTAACATTGTGGCTGATTTTCGTTGTGGTCTCACCCACCTGTAAAGGGGTAGCTAAATCATACTGAAGTTAAAGCTCACCGTGTAAGTTGTGTGACAGCAACAAATACCGTTCGTTTGTTAACGTTTTTAAAACAATGAGGAAGTCTGGTGGAAGAGGTCGTGGCCGGGGGCGTTCATTGTCAGCTGGTAATGAGGGTAGTGGTAGTGGTGGAGCATCAGCTGGTCGTGGGAAAAAAAATATTGCACCTAAGTCTGGAGCTGTGGAGCCAGGTTCGTCGTCTGGCTACACAAGGCCTCGAACGCTCCCTTTTCTGGGAGTAGGAAAAGCGCTTTTAAAGCCGGAGCAGCAAGAGCAAGTTTTGGCTTATCTTGCTGACTCAGCCTCTAGCTCTTTTGCCTCCTCTCGTGAAACTGGTAAATGTCAAAGCAGCGCGTCGTTAGTGGATGTTCACGGTCAGGGACAAGTCGCTTCCTTGTCCTCTTCAGCAAAAACAACAACAGAGAAGAATGCAGCAGGCGACACAACGGGTTACTCCATGGAGCTCTTTACACATACCGTCCCTGGCTTAGAAAGTGAAGCAGTTAACAGTCCATGCCCATTACAAGTTGAATCTGACATGGAGTGCACTGATGCACAGCCACAGCCAGACTACTATCCTGGTCCTTTGACTCAGACCACAACATTGCCATCGCAGGGTGCTGATCAAGAATCAGACCCTGATGAGACTATGTTGCCCCATCACGAACGCTATACCACCGACCGCCACGGTGACACAGACGAAGTTGCACACGAGCTACAAGAAGAGGTAATAGATGACCCAGTTCTTGACCCCGATTGGCAGCCATTGGGGGAACAGGGTGCAGGCGGCAGCAGTTCTGAAGCGGAGGAGGAGGGGCCGCAGCAGGCATCAACATCGCAACAAGTTCCATCTTCCGGGCCCGTAGACGGCCCAAAACGCGTGGCAAAGCTAAAACCTGTTGGAGGACAGCGTGGCCATCCGGTTAAAGCTCAGTCTGCAATGCCTGAAAAGGTATCCGATGCTAGAAAGAGTGCAGTCTGGCATTTTTTTAAACAACATCCAATTGATCAGCGCAAAGTCATCTGTCAAAAATGTTCAACTACCTTAAGCAGAGGACAGAATCTGAAAAGTCTCAATACAAGTTGCATGCATAGACATTTAACCACCATGCATTTGCAAGCCTGGACTAACTACCAAACGTCCCTTAAGGTTGTAGCACCCTCGGCCAATGAAGCTAGTCAGCAACGCAACATCCCTTCCGGCAGTGTAGGGCCACCATTTTCCGCACCACCTGCAGTATCTGTGCAGGTTTCTTTGCCAGGCCAAAGCCGTCAGGGTCAGGGAATCACCAGTTTCGTAGTAGGAAACACTGCATCTAGGGCACCAGTGGCAACAATACCATCTCCCACCGTCTCTCAGTCTGCCATGTCCACCGGCACCCCCGCTAGTTCCACGATCTCCAGCTCTCCAGTCCAGCTCACCCTACATGAGACTATGGTTAGAAAAAGGAAGTACTTAGCCTCGCATCCGCGTACACAGGGTTTGAACGCACACATAGCTAGACTAATCTCGTTAGAGATGATGCCCTACCGGTTAGTTGAAAGCGAAGCTTTCAAAGCCCTGATGGACTACGCTGTACCACGCTACGAGCTACCCAGTCGACACTTTTTTTCCAGAAAAGCCATCCCAGCCCTCCACCAGCATGTTAAAGAGCGCATCGTCCATGCACTCAGGCAATCTGTGAGCACAAAGGTGCACCTGACAACAGATGCATGGACCAGTAGGCATGGCCAGGGACGTTACGTGTCCATCACGGCACACTGGTTAAATGTGGTGGATGCAGGGTCCACAGGGGACAGCAAGTTTGGGACAGTTCTGCCTAGCCCACGGTCTAGGAAACAATTGGCTGTAGCCGTTCGCACCCCCTCCTCCTCCTCTTCGTCCTCCTGCAGAAGCGAGAGCTCGTCCACAGACCGCAGTCGCACAACCACTCCATCCGCAGCTGCCACTGTTGCACACCAGGTCTCCCATTATGGGGCAGCTACTGGCAAACGTCAGCAGGCTGTATTGGCTATGAAGTGTTTGGGCGACAACAGACACACCGCGGAAGTTCTGTCCGAGTTCTTGCAGAAAGAAACGCAGTCGTGGCTGGGCACTGTAGATCTTGAGGCAGGCAAGGTAGTGAGTGATAACGGAAGGAATTTCATGGCTGCCATCTCCCTTTCCCAACTGAAACACATTCCTTGCCTGGCTCACACCTTAAACCTGGTGGTGCAGTGCTTCCTGAAAAGTTATCCGGGGTTATCCGACCTGCTCCTCAAAGTGCGTGGACTTTGCTCACATATCCGCCGTTCGCCCGTACACTCCAGCCGTATGCAGACCTATCAGCGTTCTTTGAACCTTCCCCAGCATCGCCTAATCATAGACGTTGCAACAAGGTGGAACTCAACACTGCACATGCTTCAGAGACTGTGTGAACAGAGGCGGGCTGTTATGTTTTTGTGGGAGGATACACATACACGGGCAGGCAGTAGGATGGCAGACATGGAGTTGTCAGGTGTGCAGTGGTCGAAGATTCAAGACATGTGTCAAGTCCTTCAGTGTTTTGAGGAATGCACACGGCTGGTTAGTGCAGACAACGCCATAATAAGCATGAGCATCCCCCTAATGCGTCTGCTGATGCAAAGTTTGACGCACATAAAGGATCAGGCGTCTGCAGCTGAGGAAGAGGAAAGCCTTGATGACAGTCAGCCATTGTCTGGCCAGGGCAGTGTACAGGACGAGGTAGCGGGCGAAGAGGAGGAGGAGGACGAGGAGGATGATGGGGATGATTATATTTTTAATGAGGAAGCTTTTCCGGGGCCACTGGAAATTGGTGGCACGGCAAGGCCGGGTTCTGGTTTTTTGAGGGACACAAGTGACGTGGATTTGCCTGAAACTGCCCCTCAACCAAGCACAACCGCAGGTTTGAGAACTGGAACTTTGGCCCACATGGCGGATTATGCCTTACGTATCCTCAAAAGGGACACACGCATAACTAAAATGATGAATGATGACGATTACTGGTTGGCCTGCCTCCTTGATCCTCGCTATAAAGGCAAATTGCAAAATATAATGCCACATGAGAACTTGGAACTAATATTAGCAACCAAACAATCAACTCTTGTTGACCGTTTGCTTCTGGCATTCCCTGCACACAGCGCCCGTGATCGTTCTCACACGAGCTGCAGGGGCCAGCAGACCAGAGGAGTTAGAGGGGCAGAAATCAGAAGTGGCTAGAGTTGAGCGACCTTGACCTTTTTAGAGTCGAGCCGGGTTTTGCGAAACCCGACTATGTCCAAAGTCGGGTCGAGTGAAATCGGCCGATTATGACGTAAAGTCGGGATCGACCGAAACACGAAACCCAATGCAAGTCAATGGGGCAGCATAGTCGGCAGTGAGTGGGGGCCAGGAAAACACCTAGAGTGCCCATTTTAATGTCAAAACCATCCATTCTTCTTAATGAAGCTTGTCAAGCGTAATTTACCTTAAAATAATTGGAAGGCATTTGAAATTGGGGGTCATTTGGCTAAAGTTGTGGGGGGTAGGGCTGGTTCAAGTAATTAGTGGGCCCAGTAAATCTGGACCACGTCACGGCAGTGGAGCAGGGAGAGGTAAGTATTTCAACTTTGCAAGTGCTGTGATCCTGAGCAAGCAGGGGGGGCCCACTCGTTGGCATTGGCACTGGCACAGGGCCCCTCAAAGTACAGCGGTGTGTTTGCACGGCGGGGGCGCCTCCCACCGGCAGCAACACTTTTGCGTACTATGAGAGGCCCTGTGCCAGTGACGTCGCCAACTAGTATTCCTCCCCCCACCTGATGAAGGAACCTGCACTTTCATCTGCACCTTCCTCTTTGTCCCCGTGTAAGGTGGTATGGTATGCGGGAAGAGCAACCTGACTTTCAGCAGGGTCACAATGTTGTTGTGTAGCGTGCACGGGGAATGTTGCGTTATGGGTCAATGTACCAGCAGACTCATCTATCACTGGCTGGGCAATGGGCACGATGAAGTGGAAACACAGATATAGGCCCAAAGAATAAAGTGGGCTAAATGCAGTTCAAAATTGGTAACACAGGAATAACCAGGGGGCATTGCAGTGGAGGACAACTGGAATGAGAGGCTGACACAGAGAGTAGGGCCAAATCAGTAAGTAGTCGAAATGCAGTTCAAAATTGGCAACCGTAGTAAACAGGCGGCACAGCTTTGTTCAGTGGAGGAGAACAGCAAGGAGTGGCAGACACCGATAGTAGGCCCCAACCCAACTAGTAGGCCAAATGCAGTCTAACATTAACAACTACTTAACGAGAGGCTGAAAATGGAATTTCAGGACAGGAAACCAGGAGAACAGCAAGGAGTGGCAGACACCGATAGTAGGCCCCAAACCAACTAGTACGCCAAATGCAGTTGTTCCATTTAACCACAATTTAATGAGAGCCTGAAGATAGAAGCTCAGGAAAGGCAACCTGGGGAACACCTTGGAGTGTAACACACCATCTCTCTCCACCCCATACCCATTTTGTAGGCCTAATGCAGTGTAGTTTTCTACAACTACTAAACGAGAGTCGGAAGATCGAAGCAATGGCGAGGAAACCTGGAGAACACCTTGGAGTGTAACACACCATCTCTCTCCACCCCATTCCCCATTTTTTAGGCCTAATGCAGCCTACTTTCCGACACCTACTAAACGAGAGCATGAAGATCGAAGCTCAGGAAAGGCAACCTGGGGAACACCTTGGAGTGTAACAACAACCTCTCTCTACACCACGGAAGGGCTGATTCTTAGGAAGGAAGGCTGTTGTAAATAAGCATTGCGCGTCCGAGGGTGATTATATTCTTATTCGGTATCTACTCACCCTCGGACGCGCCATGCTTCTTGATTTGTAATTAATGTTTATTTGCAATGTGCTTTTGACTTACTCAATTATTTTTTTAATTATTGATTTTATTAAATTAATAGTTTAACATCTTATTGGAAATAATTTAAAGGAGACGCGACAGGACAACACTCGGTGGATGCCATATCTGTGTTAACAACTCCAAAAAACTTTCAGTTAACTTCTTGCAGGAGAAAGAAATTGTAGCTGTTGGACCTTTGTAGTACAGTTCCAGATATTTGTTGTGTGTTTGTTTTGATTGTTAAAATGTCTGCATTTGAGATCTCAACACGATCTTATTTTTTATAATCAAATTAATTTTTTAAATATTTTATTAGGTTGGTTCAAGGGGTACACGGGCCGCAGTAGACAGGTCAGTGGAGGCCTAGTGGAAGGAGGGACCGCAGATGCGCCACTGTTTCACCCATACACAATTAGTAGGCCTAATGCAGCGTAGTTTCCAACAGCTACTAAACGAGAGCCGGAAGATCGAAGCTCAGGAAAGGCAACCTGGGGAACACCTTGGAGTGTAACAACAACCTCTCTCTATACCACGGAAGGGCTGATTCTTAGGAAGGAAGGCTGTTGTAAATAAGCATTGCGCGTCCGAGGGTGATTATATTCTTATTCGGTATCTACTCACCCTCGGACGCGCCATGCTTCTTGATTTGTAATTAATGTTTATTTGCAATGTGCTTTTGACTTACTCAATTATTTTTTTAATTATTGATTTTATTAAATTAATAGTTTAACATCTTATTGGAAATAATTTAAAGGAGACGCGACAGGACAACACTCGGTGGATGCCATATCTGTGTTAACAACTCCAAAAAACTTTCAGTTAACTTCTTGCAGGAGAAAGAAATTGTAGCTGTTGGACCTTTGTAGTACAGTTCCAGATATTTGTTGTGTGTTTGTTTTGATTGTTAAAATGTCTGCATTTGAGATCTCAACACGATCTTATTTTTTATAATCAAATTAATTTTTTAAATATTTTATTAGGTTGGTTCAAGGGGTACACGGGCCGCAGTAGACAGGTCAGTGGAGGCCTAGTGGAAGGAGGGACCGCAGACAGGCATCGAAGGCCTAAAATAATCACACATGGCTGTAGGCAATTTTAAATTGGTTCCAGGGGTACACGGGCAGCAGTGGTGTGGTCAGTGGAGGCCTAGTGGAAGGAGTGACCACAGACAGGCATCGAAGGCCTAAAATATTAACACATGGCTGTAGGCAATTTTAAATTGGTTCCAGGGGTACTTGGGCAGCAGTGCCCTGGTCAGTGTAGTAGTAGTTGAAAGAATGGACCGCAGACAGGCATCGAAGGCCTAAAATAAAAAAATTGGGCTGGCTGTAGGCAATTTTAAATTGGTTCCAGGGTTACACGGGCAGCAGTGGTGTGGTCAGTGGAGGCCTAGTGGAAGGAGTGACCGCAGACAGGCATCGAAGGCCTAAAATAATAACACATGGCTGTAGGCAATTTTAAATTGGTTCCAGGGTTACACGGGCAGCAGTGGTGTGGTCAGTGGAGGCCTAGTGGAAGGAGTGACCGCAGACAGGCATCGAAGGCCTAAAATAATCACACATGGCTGTAGGCAATTTTAAATTGGTTCCAGGGGTACACGGGCAGCAGTGGTGTGGTCAGTGGAGGCCTAGTGGAAGGAGTGACCACAGACAGGCATCGAAGGCCTAAAATATTAACACATGGCTGTAGGCAATTTTAAATTGGTTCCAGGGGTACTTGGGCAGCAGTGCCCTGGTCAGTGTAGTAGTAGTTGAAAGAATGGACCGCAGACAGGCATCGAAGGCCTAAAATAAAAAAATTGGGCTGGCTGTAGGCAATTTTAAATTGGTTCCAGGGGTACACGGGCAGCAGTGGTGTGGTCAGTGGAGGCCTAGTGGAAGGAGTGACCGCAGACAGGCATCGAAGGCCTAAAATAATAACACATGGCTGTAGGCAATTTTAAATTGGTTCCAGGGTTACACGGGCAGCAGTGGTGTGGTCAGTGGAGGCCTAGTGGAAGGAGTGACCGCAGACAGGCATCGAAGGCCTAAAATAATCACACATGGCTGTAGGCAATTTTAAATTGGTTCCAGGGGTACACGGGCAGCAGTGGTGTGGTCAGTGGAGGCCTAGTGGAAGGAGTGACCACAGACAGGCATCGAAGGCCTAAAATATTAACACATGGCTGTAGGCAATTTTAAATTGGTTCCAGGGGTACTTGGGCAGCAGTGCCCTGGTCAGTGTAGTAGTAGTTGAAAGAATGGACCGCAGACAGGCATCGAAGGCCTAAAATAAAAAAATTGGGCTGGCTGTAGGCAATTTTAAATTGGTTCCAGGGGTACACGGGCAGCAGTGGTGTGGTCAGTGGAGGCCTAGTGGAAGGAGTGACCGCAGACAGGCATCGAAGGCCTAAAATAATAACACATGGCTGTAGGCAATTTTAAATTGGTTCCAGGGTTACACGGGCAGCAGTGGTGTGGTCAGTGGAGGCCTAGTGGAAGGAGTGACCGCAGACAGGCATCGAAGGCCTAAAATAATCACACATGGCTGTAGGCAATTTTAAATTGGTTCCAGGGGTACACGGGCAGCAGTGGTGTGGTCAGTGGAGGCCTAGTGGAAGGAGTGACCACAGACAGGCATCGAAGGCCTAAAATATTAACACATGGCTGTAGGCAATTTTAAATTGGTTCCAGGGGTACACGGGCAGCAGTGGTCTGGTCAGTGGAAGTCTAGTGGAAGGAGTGACCGCAGACAGGCTTCCAAGGCCTAACATAACAAAATTGGGCTGGCTGTAGGCACTTTAAATTGGTTCCAGGGGTACATGGGCAGCAGTGGTCTGGTCAGTGGAAGTCTAGTGGAAGGAGTGACCGCAGACAGGCTTCCAAGGCCTAACATAACAAAATTGGGCTGGCTGTAGGCACTTTAAATTGGTTCCAGGGGTACATGGGCAGCAGTGTATGGTCAGTGGAAGTCTAGTGGAAGGAGTGACGGCAGACAGTCTTCGAAGGCCTAACATAACAAAATTGGGCTGGCTGTAGGCACTTTAAATTGGTTCCAGGGGTACATGGGCAGCAGTGTATGGTCAGTGGAAGTCTAGTGGAAGGAGTGACCGCAGACAGGCTTCGAAGGCCTAACATAACAAAAATGTCAAAACAATGGTATTGTCAGTGCCAGGCATTGAAGGATGTCAGCGCCTAGACTACACATTGGTGAAGCTGTGAGAGATAATTTTGCTAGTGGTAGAGCACTGTTTGAGCTGGGGGGGGGGGAACTGGCTTGTGGCCGGCGGTACAGGCACAGGGCCCCTCATATTACAACGGTGAGTCTGACGTTGGGTGCGCACCACCACCGCCAGAGACACTTTATTGTACTATGAGGGACCCAGTGGCAGTGCCGTCGACCAAAAGCGGCCACACCCACCTCTTCAGACAAACAGCACTCTCAAGGGTCCAAGCGCAAAGTGGCGATAGCACGACCCCGTGTGGGGAGTTTGGCCATTTCGTGAGGTGGAAACATGTCGTATGCTGGACAATCAGGTGAAGAAAATTACGAGATTGGAAAAGTCATTCAGAATAGTCCACAGGCAAGACCTTTTCATAGGAAAGCTAGGTGTCAGCCGGGCAGGGTGGGGCAAAAGATTTTGAAATCCAGTTGTGGTTCATTTTAATGAAGGTTAGATCATCTACATTTTGGGTAGCCAGACGAGTCCTTTTTTCTGTTAGTATTGAACCTGCAGCACTGAATACTCTTTCTGATAGGACACTAGCTGCCGGGCAAGCAAGCTCCTGCAATGCATATTCTGCCAATTCTGGCCAGGTGTCTAATTTGGATGCCCAGTAATCAAATGGGAATGACGGTTGAGGGAGAACGTCGATAAGGGATGAAAAATAGTTTGTAACCATACTGGACAAATGTTGTCTCCTGTCACTTTGAATTGATGCTGCAGTACCTGTCCTGTCTGCGGTCATAGAAAAATCACTCCACAACCTGGTCAGAAAACCCCTCTGGCCAACGCCACTTCTGATTTCTGCCCCTCTAACACCTCTGGTCTGCTGGCCCCTGGAGCTCGTGTGAGAACGATCACGGGCGCTGTGTGCAGGGAATGCCAGAAGCAAACGGTCAACAAGAGTTGATTGTTTTGTTGCTAATATTAGTTCCAAGTTCTCATGTGGCATAATATTTTGCAATTTGCCTTTATAGCGAGGATCAAGGAGGCAGGCCAACCAGTAATCGTCATCGTTCATCATTTTTGTAATGCGTGTGTCCCTTTTGAGGATACGCAAGGCATAATCCGCCATGTGGGCCAAAGTTCCCATTGTCAAATCTGCGGTTGTGCTTGGTTGAGGGGCAGTTGCAGGCAAATCTACGTCACTTGTGTCCCTCAAAAAACCAGAACCCGGCCTTGCCACGCCACCAATTTCCCGTGCCCCCGGGAAAGCTTCCTCATTAAAAATATACTCATCCCCATCATCCTCCTCATCCTCCACCTCCTCTTCGCCCGGTACCTCATCATGTACACTGCCCTGACCAGACAATCGCTGACTGTCATCAAGGCTTTCCTCTTCCTCTGGTGCAGACGCCTGATCCTTTATGTGCGTCAAACTTTGCATCAGCAGACGCATTAGGGGGATGCTCATGCTTATTATGGCGTTGTCTGCACTAACCAGCCGTGTGCATTCCTCAAAACACTGAAGGACTTGACACATGTCTTGAATCTTCGACCACTGCACACCTGACAACTCCATGTCTGCCATCCTACTGCCTGCCCGTGTATGTGTATCCTCCCACAAAAACATAACAGCCCGCCTCTGTTCGCACAGTCTCTGAAGCATGTGCAGTGTTGAGTTCCACCTTGTTGCAACGTCTATGATTAGGCGATGCTGGGGAAGGTTCAAAGAACGCTGATAGGTCTGCATACGGCTGGAGTGTACAGGCGAACGGCGGATATGTGCGCAAAGTCCAAGCACTTTGAGGAGCAGGTCGGATAACCCCGGATAACTTTTCAGGAAGCACTGCACCACCAGGTTTAAGGTGTGAGCCAGGCAAGGAATGTGTTTCAGTTGGGAAAGGGAGATGGCAGCCATGAAATTCCTTCCGTTATCACTCACTACCTTGCCTGCCTCAAGATCTACAGTGCCCAGCCACGACTGCGTTTCTTGCTGCAAGAACTCGGACAGAACTTCCGCGGTGTGTCTATTGTCGCCCAAACACTTCATAGCCAATACAGCCTGCTGACGTATGCCAGTAGCTGCCCCATAATGGGAGACCTGGTGTGCAACAGTGGCAGGTGCGGATGGAGTGTTTGTGCGACTGCGGTCTGTGGACGAGCTCTTGCTTCTGCAGGAGGACGAGGAGGAGGAGGAGGAGGAGGGGGTGCGAACGGCTACAGACAACTGTTTACTAGACCGTGGGCTAGGCAGAACTGTCCCAAACTTGCTGTCCCCTGTGGACCCTGAATCCACCACATTTACCCAGTGTGCCGTGATGGACACGTAACGTCCCTGGCCATGCCTACTGGTCCATGCATCTGTTGTCAGGTGCACCTTTGTGCTCACAGATTGCCTGAGTGCATGGACGATGCGCTCTTTAACATGCTGGTGGAGGGCTGGGATGGCTTTTCTGGAAAAAAAGTGTCGACTGGGTAGCTCGTAGCGTGGTACAGCGTAGTCCATCAGGTCTTTGAAAGCTTCGCTTTCAACTAACCGGTAGGGCATCATCTCTAACGAGATTAGTCTAGCTATGTGGGCGTTCAAACCCTGTGTACGCGGATGCGAGGCTAAGTACTTCCTTTTTCTAACCATAGTCTCATGTAGGGTGAGCTGGACTGGAGAGATGGAGATCGTGGAACTAGCGGGGGTGCCGGTGGACATGGCAGACTGAGAGACGGTGGGAGATGGTATTGTTGCCGCCGGTGCCCTAGATGCAGTGTTTCCTACTACGAAACTGGTGATTCCCTGACCCTGACTGCTTTGGCCTGGCAAAGATACCTGCACAGATACAGCAGGTGGTGCGCTAAATGGTGGTCCTACACTGCCGGAAGGGATGTTGCGTTGATGACTAGCTTCATTGGCCGAGGGTGCAACAACCTTAAGGGACGTTTGGTAGTTAGTCCAAGCTTTCAAATGCATGGTGGTTAAATGTCTATGCATGCAACTAGTATTGAGACTTTTCAGATTCTGACCTCTGCTTAAGGAAGTAGAACATTTTTGACAGATGACTTTGCGCTGATCAATTGGATGTTGTTTAAAAAAATGCCAGACTGCACTCTTTCTAGCATCGGATACCTTTTCAGGCATTGCAGACTGAGCTTTAACCGGATGGCCACGCTGTCCTCCACCAGGTTTTGGCTTTGCCACGCGTTTTGGGCAAGATACGGGCCCGGCAGATGGAACCTGTGGCGATGTTGATGCCTGCTGCGGCCCCTCCTCCTCCTCTGCTTCAGAACTGCTGCCGCCTGCACCCTGTTCCCCCAATGGCTGCCAATCGGGGTCAAGAACTGGGTCATCTAATAACTCTTCTTGTACCTCCTGCGCAACTTCGTCTGTGTCACCGTGTCGTTCGGTGGTATAGCGTTCGTGATGGGGCAACATAGTCTCATCAGGGTCTGATTCTTGATCAGCACCCTGCGAGGGCAATGTTGTGGTCTGAGTCAAAGGACCAGCATAGTAGTCTGGCTGTGGCTGTGCGTCAGTGCACTCCATGTCAGATTCAATTTGTAATGGGCATGGACTGTTAACTGCTTCACTTTCTAAGCCAGGGACGGTATGTGTAAAGAGCTCCATGGAGTAACCCGTTGTGTCGCCTGCTGCATTCTTCTCTGTTGTTGTTTTTGCTGAAGAGGACAAGGAAGTGACTTGTCCCTGACCGTGAACATCCACTAACGACGCGCTGCTTTTACTTTTACCAGTTTCACGAGAGGAGGCAAAAGAGCTAGAGGCTGAGTCAGCAAGATAAGCCAAAACTTGCTCTTGCTGCTCCGGCTTTAAAAGCGGTTTTCCTAATCCCAGAAAAGGGAGCGTTCGAGGCCTTGTGTAGCCGGACGACGAACCTGGCTCCACAGCTCCAGACTTAGGTGCAATATTTTTTTCCCCACGACCACCTGATGCTCCACCACTACCACTACCCTCATTACCAGCTGACAATGAACGCCCCCGGCCACGACCTCTTCCACTAGACTTCCTCATTGTTTTAAAAACGTAACCAAACTAACGTTATTTGTTGCAGTCACACAACTTACACGGTGAGCTATAACTTCAGTATGATTTAGCTACCCCTTTACAGGTTGGTGAGACCACCGCGAAAATCAGGCACAATGTTACACACTCTTTTTTTGGTGGCTGCAAATTAGAGAGATGCCCCACACGCAGGACTGTCACTGAAGCACAAATGTTAATATTAATGTCACACTATTATTTGTTTTTTATTTTTATTTTTTTCAGGAACACTTTAGAAACCCCCCCAAAAAAAAAAAATTGATTTTTGCAGGGAGAATTTAGAAAACAAATGTAACAAACTATATGCTTTCTATGGGCCACTGAGTGAGAGATGACGCACACAGGAATCAGGAGTGGCACACAAGCCCAGAGGCCAATATTTTTCTACCAATGATTGATGGAGTTATTTTCTCTGGTAGATTTTGGAACCCAAATCAAGGAAAAAAAATATAGGCTTTCTATGGACCACAATTGGAGAGAGAGAGAGAGAGAGAGAGAGAGAGAGATGGCACACCCAGGAGTCAAGACTGGCACACAAGCAGAAAGGCCAATATTAATCTCCCACTGTTTTTTTTTTTTTTTTTTTTTTTTCAGGGAGACTTTAGAAAAAAAAAAAAAAAAAAAAATATGATTTTATCAGGAAGAATTTAGAAACCAAATAAAATAAAATGATTTTTTCAGGGAGAATTTAGAAAACAAATAAAACCAAAAATAGGCGTTCTATGGCCCACTGACTGAGAGATGACGCACACAGGAATCAGGAGTGGCACACAAGCCCAGAGGCCAATATTTTTCTACCAATGATTGATGGAGTTATTTTCTCTGGTAGATTTTGGAACCCAAATCAAGGAAAAAAAATATAGGCTTTCTATGGACCACAATTGGAGAGAGAGAGAGAGAGAGAGAGAGAGAGAGAGAGAGAGAGATGGCACACCCAGGAGTCAAGACTGGCACACAAGCAGAAAGGCCAATATTAATCTCCCACTGTTTTTTTTTTTTTTTTTTTTTTTTCAGGGAGACTTTAGAAAAAAAAATAATAAAAAAAATATGATTTTATCAGGAAGAATTTAGAAACCAAATAAAATAAAATGATTTTTTCAGGGAGAATTTAGAAAACAAATAAAACCAAAAATAGGCGTTCTATGGCCCACTGACTAAGAGAGAGAGAGAGAGATGGAACGCTTAGTACTGGCACACAAGCCCAAAGGGCAATATTAATCTCCCTTTTTTTTTCCAGGGAGAATTTCTAAACCCCCCCCCAAAAAAAAAATAGGCTTTCAATGGCCCACTATTTGTGAGAGAGATGGGACGCTCAGGACTGGCACAGATGGCACACTCAGGACTGGCACAGAAGCCCAGAGGCCAATATTAATCTCCCTTTTTTTCTGGGAGAATTTATAAAACCAAAAAAATATTTAAATAGGCTTTCTATGGCCCACTATTTGTGAGAGAGATGGCACGCTCAGGACTGGCACAGATGGCACGCTCACAACTGGCACACAAGCCCAGAGGCCAATATTAATCTCCCTTTTTTCAGGGAAAATTTATAAAACCAAAAAAAAAATTAAATAGGCTTTCTATGGCCCACTATTTGTGAGAGAGATGGCACGCTCAGGACTGGCACAGATGGCACGCTCACAACTGGCACACAAGCCCAGAGGCCAATATTAATCTCCCTTTTTTCAGGGAAAATTTATAAAACCAAAAAAAAAATTAAATAGGCTTTCTATGGCCCACTATTTGTGAGAGAGATGGGACGCTCAGGACTGGCACAGATGGCACGCTCAGGACTGGCACAGAAGCCCAGAGGCCAATATTAATCTCCCTTTTTTTCTGGGAGAATTTATAAAACCAAAAAAATATTTAAATAGGCTTTCTATGGCCCACTATTTGTGAGAGAGATGGCACGCTCAGGACTGGCACAGATGGCACGCTCACAACTGGCACACAAGCCCAGAGGCCAATATTAATCTCCCTTTTTTCAGGGAAAATTTATAAAACCAAAAAAAAATTTAAATAGGCTTTCTATGGCCCACTATTTGTGAGAGAGATGGCACGCTCAGGACTGGCACAGATGGCACGCTCACAACTGGCACACAAGCCCAGAGGCCAATATTAATCTCCCTTTTTTCAGGGAAAATTTATAAAACCAAAAAAAAAATTAAATAGGCTTTCTATGGCCCACTATTTGTGAGAGAGATGGCACGCTCAGGACTGGCACAGATGGCACGCTCACAACTGGCACACAAGCCCAGAGGCCAATATTAATCTCCCTTTTTTCAGGGAAAATTTATAAAACCAAAAAAAAAATTAAATAGGCTTTCTATGGCCCACTATTTGTGAGAGAGATGGGACGCTCAGGACTGGCACAGATGGCACGCTCAGGACTGGCACAGAAGCCCAGAGGCCAATATTAATCTCCCTTTTTTTCTGGGAGAATTTATAAAACCAAAAAAATATTTAAATAGGCTTTCTATGGCCCACTATTTGTGAGAGAGATGGCACGCTCAGGACTGGCACAGATGGCACGCTCACAACTGGCACACAAGCCCAGAGGCCAATATTAATCTCCCTTTTTTCAGGGAAAATTTATAAAACCCAAAAAAAAATAAAATAGGCTTTCTATGGCCCACTATTTGTGAGAGAGATGGCACACTCAGGACTGGCACACAAGCCCAAAGGCCAATATTAATCTCCCACTGTATTTTTATCAGGGAGAATTTATACACCCCACAAAAAAAAATACAGAAAAATGAAAAGGCTTTCTATGGCCCACTATGTGAGAGAGATGGCACACACAGGGATGGCACTCTAGCAGAAATGCCAAATTGCCAATCTTAATCTCCCACCAAAAAAAAAAAAAAGAAAAAACAGGGAATGTCCTACAATTACTATCTCCCTGCCTGCAGTAATCTCAGCCAGGTATGGCAGGCAGCTACTATCTCCCTGCCTGCAGTAATCTCAGCCAGGTATGGCAGGCAGCAATAAGGAGTGGACTGATGCACAAATGAAATAAAAAGTGTGGACAAACAAAAAAGATAGCTGTGCAGAAAGGAAGGAACAAGAGGATTTGTGCTTTGAAAAAAGCAGTTGGTTTGCACAGCGGCGTACACACAGCAATGCAGCTATCAGGGAGCCTTCTAGGGCAGCCCAATGAGCTACAGCGCTGAGGGGAAAAAAAAAAAAAAAAAACTTCCACTGTCCCTGCACACCGAGGGTGGTGTTGGACAGTGCAAATCGCTGCAGCACAAGCGGTTTTGTGGTTAATGGACCCTGCCTAACGCTATCCCTGCTTCTGACAAAGCGGCAGCAACCTCTCCCTAAGCTCAGATCAGCAGCAGTAAGATGGCGGTCGGCGGGAACGCCTCTTTATAGCCCCTGTGACGTTGCAGACAGCAAGCCAATCACTGCAATGCCCTTCTCTAAGATGGTGGGGACCAGGACCTATGTCATCACGCTGCCCACACTCTGCGTTTACCTTCATTGGCTGAGAAATGGCGCTTTTCGCGTCATTGAAACGCGACTTTGGCGCGAAAGTCGCGTACCGCATGGCCGACCCCGCACAGGGGTCGGATCGGGTTTCATGAAACCCCGACTTAGCCAAAAGTCGGCGACTTTTGAAAATGTTCGACCCGTTTCGCTCAACCCTAGAAGTGGCGTTGGCCAGAGGGGTTTTCTGACCAGGTTGTGGAGTGATTTTGCTATGACCGCAGACAGGACAGGTACTGCAGCATCAATTCAAAGTGACAGGAGACAACATTTGTCCAGTATGGTTACAAACTATTTTTCATCCCTTATCGATGTTCTCCCTCAACCGTCATTCCCATTTGATTACTGGGCATCAAAATTAGACACCTGGCCAGAATTGGCAGAATATGCATTGCAGGAGCTTGCTTGCCCGGCAGCTGGTGTCCTATCAGAAAGAGTATTCAGTGCTGCAGGTTCAATACTAACAGAAAAAAGGACTCGTCTGGCTACCCAAAATGTAGATGATCTAACCTTCATTAAAATGAACCACAACTGGATTTCGAAATCTTTTGCCCCACCTTGCCCGGCTGACACCTAGCTTTCCTATGAAAAGGTCTTGCCTGTGGACTATTCTGAATGCCTTTTCCAATCTCGTAATTTTCAGCACCTGATTGTCCAGCATACGACATGTTTACACCTCACTAAATGGCCAAACTCCCCACACGGGGCCGTGGTATCGACACTTGGCGACAGCACCCGTGAGAGTGCAGTTTGTCTGAAGAGGTGGGTGAGCCCGCTTTTGGTCGACGGCACTGCCACTGGGTCCCTCCTAGTACAATAAAGTGTCTCTGGCGGTGGTGGTGCGCACCCAACGTCAGACACACCGTTGTAATATGAGGGGCCCTGGGCCTGTACCGCCGGCCACAAGACAGTTTCCCCCCACCCCAGCTCAAACAGTGCTCTACCACTTGCAAAATTATCTCACAGCTCCACCAATGTTTAGTCTATGCGCTGACATCCTTCAATGCCTGCCACTGACAATACCATTGTATTGACATTTTTGTTATGTTAGGCCTTCGATGCCTGTCTGTGGTCACTCCTTCCACTAGGCCTCCACTGACCACACCACTGCTGCCCGTGTACCCCTGGAACCAATTTAAAATTGCCTACAGCCATGTGTTATTATTTTAGGCCTTCGATGCCTGTCTGCGGTCACTCCTTCCACTAGGCCTCCACTGACCACACCACTGCTGCCCGTGTACCCCTGGAACCAATTTAAAATTGCCTACAGCCATGTGTTATTATTTTAGGCCTTCGATGCCTGTCTGCGGTCACTCCTTCCACTAGGCCTCCACTGACCACACCACTGCTGCCCGTGTACCCCTGGAACCAATTTAAAATTGCCTACAGCCAGCCCAATTTTTTTATTTTAGGCCTTCGATGCCTGTCTGCGGTCCATTCTTTCAACTACTACTACACTGACCAGGGCACTGCTGCCCGTGTACCCCTGGAACCAACATCAGAAAATATAAAAATAAGTATTTTGCTTACAAAAAAGAAAATACTGGAGAGATATCAAATGCAGACATTTTAACATTAAAAACAAACACATAACTAAAATCTGGTACAGTACTAAAAATGGCCACCAGCTACAATTACTTTCTCCTGCAAGTAGTTAACTAAAAGGTTTTTTAAATTGAAAACACACATATGGCATCCACCGAGTGTTGTCCTGTCGCGTCTTCTTTATATTATTGCCGAGAAGATGCAAAACAATGAAAATAATAAAATCATTAATTACCAAAATAATAGAGAAAGTCAACACCACATTGCAAATAAACATTCATTCCAAATAAAGAAGCAGGGCGCGTCCGAGGGTGAGTATATACCTAATAAGAATATAATCACCCTCGGACGCGCAATGCTTATTTCCAACAGCCTTCCTTCCTAAGAATCAGCCCTTCCGTGGTGTAGAGAGACGTTGTGTTACACTCCAAGGTGTTCCCCAGGTTGCCTTTCCTGAGCTTCGATCTTCCGGCTCTCGTTTAGTAGTTCTTGGAAACTACACTGCATTAGGCCTTCAAATTGGGTATGGGGTGTAGAGAGAGGGTGTGTTACACTCCAAGGTGTTCCCCAGGTTGCCTTTCCTGAGCTTCGATCTTCATGCTCTCGTTTAGTAGTTGTCGGAAACTACGCTGCATTAGGCCTACAAATTGGGTATGGGGTGTAGAGAGAGGGTTTGTTACACTCCAAGGTGTTCCCCAGGTTGCCTTTCCTGAGCTTCGATCTTCCGGCTCTCGTTTAGTAGTTGTTGGAAACTACGCTGCATTAGGCCTTCAAATTGGGTATGGGGTGTAGCGAGAGGGTGTGTTACACTCCAAGGTGTTCCCCAGGTTGCCTTTCCTGAGCTTCGATCTTCCGGCTCTCGTTTAGTAGTTCTTGGAAACTACGCTGCATTAGGCCTTCAAATTGGGTATGGGGTGTAGAGAGAGGGTGTTTTACACTCCAAGGTGTTCCCCAGGTTGCCTTTCCTGAGCTTCGATCTTCCGGCTCTCGTTTAGTAGTTCTTGGAAACTACACTGCATTAGGCCTTCAAATTGGGTATGGGGTGTAGAGAGAGGGTGTGTTACACTCCAAGGTGTTCCCCAGGTTGCCTTTCCTGAGCTTCGATATTCCGGCTCTCGTTTAGTAGTTGTTGGAAACTACACTGCATTAGGCCTACAAATTGGGTATGGGGGAAACATTGGCGCATCTGCGGTCCCTCCTTCCTCTAGGCCTCCACTGACCTGTCTACTGCTGCCCGTGTTCCCCTGGAACCAATTTTAAATTGCCTACAGGCAGCCCAATTTATTATGTTAGGGCTTCGAAGCCTGTCTGCGGTCCCTCCTTCCACTAGGCCTCCACTGACCTGTCTACTGCTGCCCGTGTACCCCTTGAACCAACATCATAAAATAAAAAAAAAAGTATTTTGCTTATAAAAAAGAAAATACTGGTGAGATATCAAATGCAGACATTTTAACATTAAAAACAAACACACAACTAAAATCTGGTACAGTACTAAAAATGGCCACCAGCTACAATTACTTTCTCCTGCAAGTAGTTAACTGAAAGGTTTTTTAAATTGAAAACACACATATGGCATCCACCGAGTGTTGTCCTGTCGCGTCTTCTTTATATTATTGCCGAGAAGATGCAAAACAATGAAAATAATAAAATCATTAATTACCAAAATAATAGAGAAAGTCAACACCACATTGCAAATAAACATTCATTCCAAATAAAGAAGCAGGGCGCGTCCGAGGGTGAGTATATACCTAATAAGAATATAATCACCCTCGGACGCGCAATGCTTATTTCCAACAGCCTTCCTTCCTAAGAATCAGCCCTTCCGTGGTGTAGAGAGACGTTGTGTTACACTCCAAGGTGTTCCCCAGGTTGCCTTTCCTGAGCTTCGATCTTCCGGCTCTCGTTTAGTAGTTGTTGGAAACTACGCTGCATTAGGCCTTCAAATTGGGTATGGGGTGTAGAGAGATGGTGTGTTCCACTCCAAGGTGTTCCCCAGGTTGCCTTTCCTGAGCTTCGATCTTCCGGCTCTCGTTTAGTAGTTCTTGGAAACTACACTGCATTAGGCCTTCAAATTGGGTATGGGGTGTAGAGAGAGGGTGTGTTACACTCCAAGGTGTTCCCCAGGTTGCCTTTCCTGAGCTTCGATCTTCATGCTCTCGTTTAGTAGTTGTCGGAAACTACGCTGCATTAGGCCTACAAATTGGGTATGGGGTGTAGAGAGAGGGTTTGTTACACTCCAAGGTGTTCCCCAGGTTGCCTTTCCTGAGCTTCGATCTTCCGGCTCTCGTTTAGTAGTTGTTGGAAACTACGCTGCATTAGGCCTTCAAATTGGGTATGGGGTGTAGCGAGAGGGTGTGTTACACTCCAAGGTGTTCCCCAGGTTGCCTTTCCTGAGCTTCGATCTTCCGGCTCTCGTTTAGTAGTTCTTGGAAACTACACTGCATTAGGCCTTCAAATTGGGTTTGGGGTGTAGAGAGAGGGTGTGTTACACTCCAAGGTGTTCCCCAGGTTGCCTTTCCTGAGCTTCGATCTTCCGGCTCTCGTTTAGTAGTTCTTGGAAACTACACTGCATTAGGCCTACAAATTGGGTATGGGGTGGAGAGAGATGGTGTGTTACACTCCAAGGTGTTCCCCAGGTTTCCTTGCCATTGCTTCGGTCTTCCGACTCTCGTTTAGTAGTTGTAGAAAAGTACACTGCATTAGGCCTACAAAATGGGTATGGGGTGGAGAGAGAGGGTGTGTTACACTCCAAGGTGTTCCCCAGGTTGCCTTTCCTGAGCTTCTATCTTCAGGCTCTCATTAAATTGTGGTTAAATGGAACAACTGCATTTGGCGTACTAGTTGGTTTGGGGCCTACTATCGGTGTCTGCCACTCCTTGCTGTTCTCCTGGTTTCCTGTCCTGAAATTCCATTTTCAGGCTCTCGTTAAGTAGTTGTTAATGTTAGACTGCATTTGGCCTACTAGTTGGGTTGGGGCCTACTATCGGTGTCTGCCACTCCTTGCTGTTCTCCTCCACTGAACAAAGCTGTGCCGCCTGTTTACTACGGTTGCCAATTTTGAACTGCATTTCGACTACTTACTGATTTGGCCCTACTCTCTGTGTCAGCCTCTCATTCCAGTTGTCCTCCACTGCAATGCCCCCTGGTTATTCCTGTGTTACCAATTTTGAACTGCATTTAGCCCATTTTATTCTTTGGGCCTATATCTGTGTTTCCACTTCATCGTGCCCATTGCCCAGCCAGTGATAGATGAGTCTGCTGGTACATTGACCCATAACGCAACATTCCCCGTGCATGCTACACAACAACATTGTGACCCTGCTGAAAGTCAGGTTGCTCTTCCCGCATACCATACCACCTTACACGGGGACAAAGAGGAAGGTGCAGATGAAAGTGCAGGTTCCTTCATCAGGTGGGGGGAGGAATACTAGTTGGCGACGTCACTGGCACAGGGCCTCTCATAGTACGCAAAAGTGTTGCTGCCGGTGGGAGGCGCCCCCCCCCCGTGCAAACACACCGCTGTACTTTGAGGGGCCCTGTGCCAGTGCCAATGCCAACAAGTGGGCCCCCCCTGCTTGCTCAGGATCACAGCACTTGCAAAGTTGAAATACTTACCTCTCCCTGCTCCACTGCCGTGACGTGGTCCAGATTTCCTGGGCCCACTAATTACTTGAACCAGCCCTACCCCACACAACTTTAGCCAAATGACCCCCAATTTCAAATGCCTTCCAATTATTATAAGGTAAATTACGCTTGACAAGCTTCATTAAGAAGAATGGATGGTTTTGACATTAAAATGGGCACTCTAGGTGTTTTCCTGGCCCCCACTCACTGCCGACTATGCTGCCCCATTGACTTGCATTGGGTTTCGTGTTTCGGTCGATCCCGACTTTACGTCATAATCGGCCGATTTCACTCGACCCGACTTTTGAGATAGTCGGGTTTCGCGAAACCCGGCTCGACTCTAAAAAGGTCAAGGTCGCTCAACTCTAGTAATGACCGCAGTCCCTAAGCTCAACACAACACTAGAAGTAGCCGTGGAATGCTCCTAACTCTCCCTAGGCATCTTGTCACAGCCTAAGAGCTAACTACCCCTAAAGAAAGAAGCAGGAAAGCTATCTTGCCTCAGAGAAAATCCCCAAAGGATAGATTAGCCCCCCACAAATAATGACTGTGAGTGGAGAGGGAAAAGACATACACAGAATGACACCAGGATGAGCACAGGAGGCCAGTCTAGCTAAATAGATAGGACAGGATGGAATACTGTGCGGTCAGTATTAAACACTACAAAATCCACGCAGAGTTTACAAAAAAATCTCCACACCTGACTAAAGGTGTGGAGGGCAAATCTGCCTCCCAGAGCTTCCAGCAAGACAGAATTAATTCACACTGATAAGCTGGACAAAAATAGGAAGCACAGAATGGATAAGTCCACAATCTATGGACAGAAAAGAGCAAGCAAAAACTTAGCTTTGCTGAACTGGTCAGGATAACAGGGAACTCCAAAGAGATGTGAATCCAACCAGGAACCATTTACAAGTGGCACTGGTTGAAGGAAAAGCCAGGCCTAAATAGCCGAGCAGAAGAGACGATAAGTGAAAGACAGCTGAAGACAGCTAACTCCAAGGAGCAGCCATACCACTTGAAACCACAAGAGGGAGCCCAAGAGCAGAACTCACAAAAGTGCCACTTACAACCACCGGAGGGAGCCCAAAAGCGGAATTCACAACAGTACCCCCCCTTGAGGAGGGGTCACTGAACCCTCACCAGAGCCCCCAGGCCGATCAGGACGAGCCAAGTGAAAAGCACGAACCAAATCGGTGGCATGGACATCGGAGGCAACAACCCAAGAATTATCCTCCTGGCCATAACCCTTCCACTTGACAAGATACTGAAGCCTCCACCTCGAAAAACGAGAATCCAAAATCTTCTCAACCTCATATTCCAACTCTCCCTCAACCAACACCGGGGCAGGAGGGTCAACCGAGGGAACAATGGGCACCACATATCTCCACAACAAAGATCTATGGAAAACATTATGAATGGCAAAAGAGGCTGGAAGAGCCAAACGAAAAGACACCAGATTAATAATTTCAGAAATTTTATAAGGACCAATAAACCGAGGCTTAAACTTAGGAGAAGAAACCTTCATAGGAACATGACGAGAAGACAACCCCAACTAGTCACCGACATAGTTTTCCAATCCAGCACCGGATTATGTTCCTGTAACCATGGAAATCCCAGTACAACAACATCATGCAGGTTATGCAACACCAGAAAACGGCAATCTTCCTGATGTGCAGGAGCCATGTACATAGTCATCTGTGTCCAGTACTGAGGTTTATCCTTGGCCAAGGGTGTAGCATCAATACCCCTCAAAGGAATAGGGCTCTGCAAAGGCTGCAAGGAAAAACCACAGCGCCTGGCGAATTCTAAGTCCATTAAGTTCAGGGTAGCGCCTGAATCCACAAATGCCATGACAGAAAAGGACGACAATGAGCAAATCAGGGTCACAGATAAGAGAAATTTAGGCTGTATAGTACTAATGGTAACAGACCTAGCGACTCTCTTAGTATGCTTAGGGCAATCAGAGATAACATGAGCCGAATCACCACAGTAAAAACACAGCCTATTCTGACGTCTGAATTCCTGCCGTTCTATTCTAGTCAAAATCCTATCACATTGCATAGGTTCAGGACTTTGTTCAGAGGATACTGCCATATGGTGCACAGCTTTGCGCTCGCGCAGACGCCGATCAATCTGAACGGCTAGAAACATAGACTCGCTCAAACCGGCAGGCGTAGGAAAGCCCACCATAACATCTTTAAGGGTTTCAGAAAGACCTTTTCTGAAAATAGCAGCCAGAGCCTCTTCATTCCATTTAGTGAGCACAGACCATTTTCTAAATTTCTGGCAGTATAACTCTGCCGCTTCCTGACCTTGACACAAGGCCATCAGGGTTTTTTCTGCATGATCCACAGAATTAGGTTCGTCATACAATAATCCGAGCGCTTGAAAAAATGCATCTACATTCAATAATGCCGGATCCCCTGTTTCAAGAGAAAAAGCCCAGTCTTGAGGGTCACCACGCAGCAAGGATATGATGATTTTTACTTGCTGAATGGGATCACCAGAAGAACGGGGTTTCAAAGCAAAAAACAATTTGCAGTTATTTTTAAAGTTCAAAAACTTGGATCTGTCCCCAAAAAACAAATCAGAAGTAGGAATTCTAGGCTCTAAAGCCGGAGTCTGGACAACGTAGTCCTGGATACTCTGTACTCTTGCAGCAAGTTGATCCACACGAGAAAACAAACCCTGAACATCCATGCCAGAGCATATATCCTGAACCACCCAGATATCAAGAGGAGAAAAAAGACAAACCAGAGCACAGAAAAAAAAATGGTTCAGAACTTTCTTTTCCTTCTCTTGAGATGCATTTAATTCATTTTTGGCCACTTGTACTGTTATGATACGGTGGTCTAGGAGCAACATGGAACGAGCTCTGAAGGAAGTGGTAACTGTACTGACCGCAGTCCCTAAGTTCAACACAACACTAGAAGTAGCCGTGGAATGCTCCTAACTCTCCCTAGGCATCTCGTCACAGCCTAAGAGCTAACTACCCCTAAAGAAAGAAGCAGGAAAGCTATCTTGCCTCAGAGAAAATCCCCAAAGGATAGATTAGCCCCCCACAAATAATGACTGTGAGTGGAGAGGGAAAAGACATACACAGAATGAAACCAGGATGAGCACAGGAGGCCAGTCTAGCTAAATAGATAGGACAGGATGGAATACTGTGCGGTCAGTATTAAACACCTCAAAATCCACGCAGAGTTTACAAAAAAATCTCCACACCTGACTAAAGGTGTGGAGGGCAAATCTGCCTCCCAGAGCTTCCAGCAAGACAGAATTAATTCACACTGATAAGCTGGACAAAAATAGGAAGCACAGAATGGATAAGTCCACAATCTATGGACAGAAAAGAGCAAGCAAAAACTTAGCTTTGCTGAACTGGTCAGGATAACAGGGAACTCCAAAGAGATGTGAATCCAACCAGGAACCATTTACAAGTGGCACTGGCTGAAGGAAAAGCCAGGCCTAAATAGCCGAGCAGAAGAGACGATAAGTGGAGACAGCTGAAGACAGCTAACTCCAAGGAGCAGCCATACCATTTGAAACCACAAGAGGGAGCCCAAGAGCAGAACTCACAAAAGTGCCACTTACAACCACCAGAGGGAGCCCAAGAGCGGAATTCACAACAGTGGAGATGAGTTCCTTGGTGGTGGACCTCATGGAAGTATTATCCAGCACTGAATGAAAAAAAGCAGGATGAGTTCAGCTGATAAAAAAGCTTGTCTTTCTTCCAAATTCAAATAAAATAGTGACATGGCACCCATATGTGCAGCTAAGCATTTCGAACACGAGCTGTGTTCTTTGTCAAAGCTCCAGTGCTAACAGTAAGAGTACTGGAACCCCTAAAACTGACTCCATAGCATAAGCCCTTTTCCCGCTTGATACTCTGGGTCTCAATGCAATCAACAATTCCAGGATTCAAGCTGCTTGGGACTGGGTATTTGATTTCAGACTGCCACTGGATCATCGATTTGATAAGCAGTTAAACTCGTCTTGGTCAACCTTATTGTCCTTCACTGTATTCTGTATATCCTAAAGGACCAATTCCTGAATCAAATTTGACCAACTGTCAGAGGCCTGGTATTCGATCCATCAAAGGTGACACAGTACCTGTAGTTGTTGTTTCCTGTTAAGGCTGTAAATCCTCTCTGGTCCTCTTCCCAAGTCTGAGCTGGTGGGGTTGAACATGGTGTCTGAAACCTGCTCTGTGCCTCACCTATGGTCTGTCTATTTGCCTCCCAAGTGTTAAGACATGAGGGTCAGTGGATACTCTTGTCCACTGAAGCTTGAGTTGGACCATTGAGTTATAGTACTTCAATTTGCCCATAAACATATGCTGAGTGGCCACCTAGGGGTTAAAAGATGCAAGACCATATTTTGCAGCATTTCTTTTTACCTGGGATTTATGCTGAGGTTCAGAGGTTTTGTGAGTTTTGCCCAGAGTGTCAGCTGATCACACCCAAAATTCCGTAATCCATTGGTTCCTCTGCCTATTATAGAGGTACCTTTTGAGTGGATTGCCATGGATCTGATAGGGCTAATAGTATAGTCTACTCGTGGCCATGAACATATATTAGTCATAGTGGATTATACCACTCGTTACCCGGAGGCAATTCTGCTTCGTTATACCTCGGTGAAACTTTTTGCGTGGGAACTGTTTGTCATGTTTTTCCATCTTGGGCTACCTCAGGAGATACTTATGGATCAATGTGCTCCTTTTACGTCCAAGATGACAAAGACATGGTGCAAGTTGCTCCTGATCAAATAAATGCGCACATTGGTGTACCACCCCCAAACAGATGGTTTAGTGGAGAGATGTAACAAAAACATCTATGAAATCTATGTTAAAAAGTAGTCTCCAAAGGTGGGAATTATTGGGATATGTTGTTGCTCTATTTAATGTTTGCAATCAAGAAGGTACCACAGTCCTAAACAGAGTTCTCTCCAACAGAATTATTATAAGGCAGACATCCCACAGACCTGCTGGACGTTGTCAAAGAGACCGACTCTCCATAAAAACGTGATAGAGCACGTTGCGCGTATGCAGGACTGGATTATGGCTGTGATCCCTGTTGTAAAGAAATATCTCGTGGATGCCCAGGCACCGCAAAGCCAAGCTTACAATAGAAAAGTCACAGTTTAATCTTTTAAAACAGACCATCAGGTATTGGTTTTAGTGCCGACTGTAGAAAGTAAGTTTATAGAAAAGTGGCAAGGGCCACATTAAGTCCAGGAAAAGGTTGGGGAGGTGAATTACAGGGTGTATCAGCCCGGAAAGAGGAAACCCTAGCAACCATATATTTTAAATTTGTTAAAAGTGTGGAAGGACCGGGAATGTAAGGTTACAGACGCAACTCCGGTTATATCTACTTTGGACCCTCCGACATCGACCCGGGAATAGGCCAGGAATGAGGTAAAGATAAGTGAAGCTCTCTCTAAACAACAGGGACTGGAGACTTGGAAATTACTACAGCAGAATATTGACATATTCTCGTAAGTGCCCGGCCATACATCTGTAATCCGACATGACATTGTCACTGTGGCTATGATAGGGGAACAAATGAAACCGTACCATCCACTGGAGACCATGAGGAAAGCCATCATGGAGAAAGTAAAAATAATGCTCAGGCTAGGAGTTATTATGGTGGCTCAGTGGTTAGCACTGCAGCCTTGCTTCGCTGGATTCCTAGGTTCAATTCCCAGCAAGGACAACATCTGCAAGGAGTTTGTAAGTTCTCCCTGTGTTTGCATGGGTTTCCTCTGGGTACTCTGGTTTCCTCCCAAATTCCAGAATATGTTAGCGCTATATAAAGATTATTTATTTATTGAGGAGTCCATGAGTGAATAGACTAGTCCCATTGTGCTGATTCCAAAGCTAGAGAATCCATATGGTTTTGTAATGATTTCCAGAAATTGAACGAAGTGTCAAAATTTGACCTTTATCCAATGTCCTGGGTAAATGAGCTGATTGAGAGACTGGGACAGGCCCAGTATTTCATAAAACTCGATCTGACCAAAGGCCACTAGCAGGTGTCTCGCACAGAGTTGTTGAAAGAAAAGACCGTCTTCATTACATTGGAGGGTCTCTATCACTATGTCGTGCTGCCTTCTGGGTTACATTTTAGAGGCTGAAGGATATAGTTTTAGAGCCCTATCGTAAGTATGCATCAGCATACCTAGATAATATTATCATCAATAGTAACGACTGGCCCACCCACGTGTCCCAGATGCAAGAGGAAGTAGATTCACTTAGAGCTACAGGCTTGACAGCAAACCCCCAAAAATTTGCAATAGATCTTGAGGAAGCCTGTTACTTGAGGTACATGATTGGCCAAGGGATTATCAACCTTCAAACAAACAAAATTAACGCCATTTAACACTCGCCCTGGCCTATTACCATGAAGCAGATAAGAGCATTTCTGAACATCATTGGGTATTACAACTGACTTAATACCTTGACCGATCTCTTTAAGGAAAAACAATCTGTCATGGTTTGGTGGAGCCCTCACGCTTAGGAAGCATTCTAGTCCATGAAGTTGGCTTTGTGTGGACAGCCTATCCTCACCAGCCCCAACTTTAGGAACAGATTTATTATTCAAGCGGATGGCTCTGAAGTATGACTAGAAGTGGTTCTATAGCAGGAGGTGCACCGAGAGGAACATCCAGTCCAGTAGAAAGTTCACTCTGGCAGAGAAAAATTATAGCGTAGTGGAGAAGGCGTGCTTAGCCATTAAGTGGACCTTGGAGTCCCTATGCTATTATTCACCAGGGCGGCAGTTTCGCTTAGTAATCAACCATTCACCCTTGGTCTGAAAGAGAAATTCCATGGAGGAATGTTCTTGTCACAAAATGGTTTTTGCTATTACAAAACTTTTCTCTGTGGAACATCGAGCTGGGAAATCACAAGGAAATGCAAATGCCCTGTCACAGGCACCTTGTATGATAATAGGTTTTCAACCCCTCAAGTTTGAACAGATGAAGGGGATATGTGAGGCAGTGATGGAAGTTATATACAAGGGTCGTTACGTGTCCCCCTGCATGTGTATGGAAACATAGGGAACCCGCAGGAGAGCTTTGTACTCACAGCTACAGCTGTGGTTATAGCACAAAATAAAAGTAAGTGTGGACTTGGTCAAGCTATTTCAGTGTATAGCAATAGATGAGTACATGTATTAATTAATTGCTGTGCTGGTGCACAGTGTACGTAAAATCTTTTACAAATCATGTCACTTCCCCCTGTAGGGAAGATTTATGAAAATTCAAATCATTATATAAGCTTTTATCCCTTCTCTTCTTCTCCTTCCCCCATTTTTTTCATTCCCCATAATTTTTCTAAATATATTTAATTTTTTGTTTTATTTGAAAAAGGTTAAAACCAAAATAAAAAATATTTTGACAATAAAGATGTACTGAACATAAACATATATGAAAGTGGTTTTTGAAGAATTAGGGAAACTGAAATTTATCCTTAAAGCCATTTCACAACACTTGGAACTGTTTTCCCAGTTTTTCAGTACATTACGTGGGGAAGAGAAGGATCTCATTCAAAACTAAAACTCATCGCACAAAAAACATTTTCTTATATGGCTATGTTGATGGAAAACAAAAGTTATGGCCCTTGGAAGAAGGACAAGAAAAATCTAAAGATCAAAACTGAAAAATCATCATATGGCTAAGGGTTAAAAATATAAATTAGTCGGTATTGTGCAGTCTCCCCCATTAAAAGTATAAATCCAGTGCACTCCTCTGTGCACCCTCCCTCTGTTAAAAATATAAACCCATTAAAAATGTACATCTATTATCAAGGGTGTGTTCTCATACTCTTATTAAATACATAAATTCACCACCCACTATGCACCTTCCCAATTTTAGTGCCTATTGTGTAACACAGTGGCATGTAAAGTTTGGGCACCCCTGCTACCGCGCAGATGCCGGCAGCATCATATTGGAGGAAGAATTTTTTTTTCTTCTCCAGTAAGATGGTGCCGCCGGTGCATGCGCAGTTGCAGCTATTGGATAACAGCTATACACACCAATAGCTGCTACTGTGCAGGTGCAGCGGGCGCCGTTT